>NC_091394.1:66816989-67120114 GCF_032191515.1 Phaenicophaeus curvirostris
AGCAATATCGACCAAGCATTTGGACAAGAGACCATCACTGAACACACAGTTTGACATTAGTTCCAAAAATGTCATAATAGAATTTAAAGCCCTGAAGATAAGGAGGGTCACAAACATCCTTCTGCGATGGATGACAACCAATTGAGGACCATTATTGAAGCAGACCCACACAAAACAATTTGAGAGGTTGTAGAGGACCTAAAGCTTGACCGCTCAATGGTTGTTTGGCATTTGCATTGAACTGGAAAAAAGCTCTACAAATGAGTGCTGCATGAGCTAAGCAAAAATAAAAAAAATCGCCATTACTAAGTCATTCTATGCCCAACAAAACCAACCAATTTTTTGATCATATTGTGACATGTGACAAAAAAAGGATTCTATGTTACAACAGAAGGTGTTCTGCATAGTGGCTGGACCAAAGTGAAGCACCAAAACACTTCCCTAAATCAAAGCTACCTCACAAGAAGGTTATGGCAAGTGGAATCATCCACTACAACTTCTTGAATCCTAGTGAATCCATCACAGCAGAGAAGTACTGCCAGGAAAGCAATAAAACACACCAAGAACTACAATCTTTACATCCAACACTGGTCAATGAAAAAGGACCAATTCTTCTCCATGACAATGCCCAACTGCTCTTATTGCAAATGACTCTGCAGAAGCTGCACAAACTGGGGTACAAAACTCTGCATTATTAAGCTTATTCTCCAGACCCCTCTCCCGCTGATTACCACATTTTCAGGCATCTCAACAACTTCCTGCAAAAGATTTTCTACAACCAAGCAGAAGTTCAAAATCCCTTCAAAGAAGTCATCAGTTCCAGGACTCAGACTTCTATGCTACTGGAATAGACTTGTTTCTTGTTGGCAAAAAAAATAATTTGTAGATTCTAATGGTTCTTACTTTGATTGCTAAGTTTTATTTTTAGCAGAGATATACTGCTTTAAAGTTGATGGTTAAAAATGGTAATTATTTCTGCACCAACCTAATAGTTCGGAAACTAAGCCCACGATAACTTCTGTTTTCTCCCAGAAAAGGCAGAAAATCATAGATAGTTTTTTTTTAAAAAAAGGTAAGAATTCAGAGGAAATCATAAGACTTCTTGAAGAGTTTGCTCAGGAATGTAAATTAAATTCTTGACTCAGAGAATAATTCAGTTTAAAAGGGACTTCAGGAGGCCATCTAGACAAGCCTTCTGCTCTAAGCTGGGCCAGTACTGAACATAGCCTGGGTTAGGGTTGCCTGCTGGAGTTCACTGGAATCTGACTGAAAGCTGCCAAACACATTTTGAGAACAAGCAAAATACAACAGCCCAGACCTACCTATTAGAAGATAACGAGAACTACTTGGAGTAGCTATGTATGTTCCCTGAAGATTTTAAAACAAGGATTCGTCCTATCTACAGTAGAGGACTGCTCACCTGTTTGATATAAGAGCCTTCTTACATAGTTGATCCACCCTGAAATAAATAGCTCTTTGAGAGTAATAAGCAGTGCATTCAACTCAAATCCAATTCCTTGGCTTTCAATACTACTGAGCATTCTGCCATCCAAATACTAAACATGAAACAGCTGCACTATATGAGTGCCAGAAATTTATGGTCAGTAAAGATCTGCTACTCGAGGTTAACATAAAAAAAGAACAAGTCTTCCGCCTAAAATCCAGAAAACTGCTTTAAATATATGCCTCAAATCTTTGGGCAGTACATAAATACCTAACATTCTAATGGCATTTTGTATAGGTATCCAGTAGTATCCTAAATAAGAAATGCATTTTTATTCTCACATCGTAATGCCAGGATTTACCTTACTTCAGCAATAGAGTTCTATCTAAACTAATTTGCATCCAAGTAAGTCATGGAAGGCGTACACATCTGCATAAGCAGAGAGAACTTTTTTGAGGGAATTTGAGAGAACTTAATTCACATTACTAAAGAACTCTGGAATGTGCAGTGATGCAGGGAACATCAAAGAAATTAAGCAAGAAGTCCCAGAGTCTACAGTAGGTTTTCTGTGACCATATAGTGTGTTGTCCCTTTTCTGAATACCTGTTGTAAGAGAGAAAGAGAATGCTGATACATAATTCTACAGATGATAATTGTTTTATAACTTATCAGGTATTTCCAACTTATATTGAAGGCATTTTTTATCATTTGTGTGTTTAAGAGCTAGGAGTTCTATGGAAAAGCAAGGAGGATGATCACTTCCATCAAACCCTTTTTAATGATTCAAGATTTACAAATGAAACTGAAGAAGTTGGAGTTGCAGAAAAAAATGTATGCATTGGAAAAAAATGTATGAAATGTACACAAACCTCATCCTGGAGCAACATGTGTGAAGATGCTGAACTTCTTTTTTTTTTTAATTTAAATTTTGTTCTCAAAGATGCCTGTGCTTTGGGAATGCAAATTATCCATTATATTCAGATCATCTTATAGACTGACATCTATGAAGTTACTTTAATTTAGAGACTGGCGATATATAGATGCATGAACATTCATCCATAACATGAAGCAATCTTCTTTTATGAAAAAAGCTATGTTACAACACTAGAATGAATACCTTGAAAGGTTACTTTGCAACTACTGCCAGAGATTTTTCTTTTCTTCATGAAAATTATGTTTTACTGCATCTCACATAGGACATAGTGTGTAGTTATCAGGTACTATATGCAATTGTGTAATTCTGACCTTGTTGCAATCATTCTAACATGGGCTAACTTTTCTAGAAATTTTTCCTAATGTGATATCATTTATAGTCATGAAGAACACCACAGGGACTTTTTAGTAATTAAGTTTTTAACATGGCAAGAAGGAAAAGGCCACATGGCCATCTAGTGTTTACTGTGAGAAATGCCCCTCTTGGCAATGCCTTCCCAGAGCTCCTTTAACAGTGAAAATGTTTTCAGAGTGCACACTACTTCTGCAAAGCTGAAATCTGAAATTCTGGCTGTATCACTGAAAACCATATTAAACAGGCCCGTTTTACAGCCTCACTTATTCCTGTTAACTGTATCCTTGTGTCTAGACTTTTGCAGCACGTTCATCAGTATGGAGCAGAGATACTGGGGCAAGTAGCTGGGATTTTCGAAGGCTCTCTCAAGGCCCTGCATGAATACATTGAATTTTGGTAGCAGTCAAGTGCCTAACTGCATTTGGTTATGTAAATAATACCAGCTGGTATGCTGACACCCCACATCACTACTGATAGCCAAAAACTGATTTCTTACCTTCTCATGTGCACACCGTCTCTGAAGCGCATGGCTACATCCAGACTGCTCTGAAAGAGGGTTATGCTGAGCAGCCTGGCAGATCTCTGCCACGCAGACACACCAGGTGTACTCCGGTATGTGGAGTCTGAGAATGTGCTGCAAGTCTCAGGTCTGGTCTTGCTTTGAGAACAGATTCAAACCCATAACAAAAAAGAAAGATGTCATAATGCTTCTTCAGCTGCAGTATGACCTGGTACTGAACCAGAGCAAGTGTTATATAGAAAATCCTTAAGTCAAAGCATGCTTATGGCTATCACTACGTGTCCAGGTGGAGTTATGATAAACAATTGTTATGACTGTACGGTAGTGTTTGCCTGTATGTTCCATGATGTATTCAGTGCAAAAAAAAAAAAAAATCACATTCTGCCACAAAAAGAAAGTTGTTTTGTTTCCCTTGAATTAAAGAGAAATTTTACCATTGACTTTGACAGCATTACATTTCTTATGAAATGAAGTCATTTGTGCTCGTATAGATTAATCACATCTGTTGTCCTTCACAGAAGTGCAGGAATTATCATAGACTTATAGAGTATGTTAGGTTGAAATAGCCCTCCAGAGGTCATTTTTCCAACCCCCACGACCAGCCAGAAAGAAAGGAAGAGCTCTTCTCCTGCTGCCAGAGTACTTCCTGACAACATCAATAAGAAACTCAGGCTGAATCTTTTTTGCAAAATGACAGTAGTTTTAATAGTCACTTCCTGCTTCAGCACGCTTTGCTTGTCACTGCGTCATTCCACATAGAAAGCAACAGCACTGACCAAAATCCTTCAGTAAAATTGACAGCCCTTCCTGGGAAAAGAAACCTCAAAAGCTACTTTTAATGCATGTTAAGATGTAAGAGAAACAGCTAAATGTCTCATCAGTACATGTTCATTAGGAATGGCCCTTTTATGCACAGTGAGTTTTAATTAGCACTACCTTTGTCCCTGCAGGGGGTACTGCCAATTACAGCTGAGTTCACTAGCTTGCTGCCACTGGGTAAACACCATGATGCCTGCCACTGACATGGATCTCTTCTGCACTCATAAATGTAGTTTCTTGTCCTACCTCTGCCTCATTTGTTAATTATGACCACTGAGAATTATGCCATCAAACTTTATTTGAAGATACTTCCAGCACAGAGATGGAAGAAATTAAATGACATTATATCTAATGAGGGAGCACCTGAGCCCTATAGCAGTTTCTACAGGCGCATGGGATCTGGTGGGCTATTCAAGAATGTATAAGAAATATCTGAGGTAATTTAATTCATTAAATAATTCCCTAGGTTCTCACTAAGTACTACACATATACAGGTCACAGTGTTCTTTTCTTTTTTTCCAGTGTACAATTAATGAGATGACACACTGAGGAGTGGTTGGATTTAAATGTTAGAAAAGATGCCACATATACAACTGTCCTAAAGGAAACCCAGATGGGCATTCCACAAGAAAAATATCAGCATAACCTGGTATGACAGCATTCTGCAATCTAGGTAACTAGATTTACCTCAGATAAGAGAATATAGCACTAAGCCAAAGAGGAAATATTTTTTAAAATATCTTAGGGGTTGGAAACAGATTCTCCAACATATTTAGCGAAATATATGTCTAAGTCCCTGCAATATTTTAAAAAATCTCATCATCTCATCATCCAAACATTTATTCCTGTCACATTTTAGAAGACTAGATTCAGTCCTTCAGAGAACTGAAAAGAACAGTTCACTCTAAAGAAAATAGTAGGACTTGAATATGGTGGGAATACAAGCACTTCTGACTATGTGCTGTATGTCCAACATACCCTTTCACCAGAGCATCTAGATAAGGAATTATGTAGAAAGCATAGATAGAACTATAGCTCATTTCCAGACTAATCCCTCAGGTTTCCTTTGCCTAAAACGACAGGAAAAGAGGTAGGACTGTTGACTTCTGTCCTGCCCAGATGTCTTAGTATAGATATAGTCCAAGGTCCTAAACTTGCTCTTGCTAAAAACTGTATTGGTTATACCCTTCTTTCAGTAAAGATTGAAATGCGAGACAAAATCTTCACCCTCTCTCTAAATGCAGAGGACAACATTCACGGCAAAGCTCTTTACTTGGGGCAGAAAGCAGAGGACAAGCCCTTTGCTGGCTGCAACAATATTACTAACTGATGGAGGACAAAAGGAGAGTCTGCTATGGTTGTAGGACTGTATAACCAACCACATGGCCACATCACATGTTTACTGGTAGCCAGCCTCGTGCCAGTTGCCAGCCCTATATGTGTCCATACATCTCAATTGAAAAGGCAAAACAATGAAGATGTCTGTTACCAGTGCCCTGAACTTCCTTGCTGCTACTGCACATGTTAAAGGCAAACTCCCAGGGATCCTCATGTCCACCCTGCAAGTGGACCATAGGGGATGGTGGCCTGCCAGGACACTGAGAAGAAAACAACTCTGAATTTGTCCTCACTGAACTAGATTGTGTACATATGAATGCAAGTACAAAGAGAAGGCAAGATCTCATCCAAATGAGGACCCCTCCCAACGCAACAGATCACTACTGTAGATCCAGCTGTGGTTTTCCTATTCTCCTCCTCTGCACTTTTGATGAGACCAGCACCATGTTCACATAGAAATACAGAAGCACACCTATAAAAAGACCAATCAGAGAGAGGTGTAATTTTAATTCCTCTTCAAATGTTTTCCTGCAGCTGCATTTAAGGAAAGAAAGACCCCTTAAACATTAAAGGGTGAATCCTGGTATGGTCTTACCTCAGCTTCATATCTGACTGCCTTATTGCCGCTGTATCAGAACAGTTCATAATCTCTTTGTATTTGCCTGTACTCTACACCACTCTGAGACAGGGAAGTATTTGCAGATTTTCCTTGTAGACAAAGGGACAAATGAATGAAAATCTTTGCAGTTGCAAGGCTCAGAGTGCTGCTACCTTTCAGAGTTCTGGTTAATATACACAGATTCAATTAGTAGTATGCCAGGGTGTAAAGTTTATACATGAAAATACACTTGTGAGAGTAGTAAAATTATCTTCAACTTGCTTGTTTGCTGAATATTCTCCATTCTCCCCAGTAAGCATACAGCTTTCAGGATCTTACCACCAGCTTGACAGGGGCTTATTATATTGCCTTTAACTTCCTTAGTTGTTTCAAATGCTTCCTGATGCCTTTTGAACTGATATTTAATGCCATTTTTCTAACCAAACAACTTAGAGGACTGGTAATAGGATACAGGGTTTATGGTGGCCATTTACCTTCTGTCAATACTGATTATAGCACTGTGTGGTTGCTTGCTGAAAATTAATTGGAATTACAACTCTGCTTGCTAATTGACAGCAACTGCATCCAAAACTACCCTGACAACTCACATCTAAGTTTTGAGGTCTCAATGAAATGGGTGAAAAAAGTACCAGACTCCATCCTTATTCTTCTGGGACAGGGTTGGATCACTAGATAATTCATGGAATTACATACTACTTATACAATATCTAGTCAATGACCAAATAAGGGACTTCACTTTACAGGATTGTCAATCTATCACTTCTCAGGAGCATTAAGTTCACTTAAAAAAATTAACTTTAGCAGAGAAGGATGCTATTGCTTTTACTGAGGTCACTGAAAGGGTAATACCATTCTCAGTGATGCTAATGTAAAGGTACAGGGGTGATATGAGTTAATTGCACAGTTACCACTCTGTTATTGATTTATACTCTCCTGACATTTACTGGGAAATAAAATAGTTTACATTTTACATGCGCTCGCAAAATATAAGACACAGAAATTACTATAGAGAATGCAACATCAAATTGTTAAAATAGTTACATGTAAAGCAATGAAATTAAGAAAAGGCATAATTTATTCTCTAAGTTTCCTTCTGTAAAACATTAAAACTGTAATTGGGGGGCAGGGGGTGGAATGAAACCAGAGAAGGGGATTTTGTCTACTGAAAGAGTTTACACTTTCAATAGCTACATGCATATAGAAATGTTCTGTCTCTGTGGCTGGCACAATTGTCATAATTAAGTCCCACAAGAGGACTGCATAAAAGTATTTCAGCTATACATTTCATTCCACAGCTATTCAAGAGTCTATAAATAAGACAAACCATGCATATAACTGAACTGGTGTAAATTTACCTGTTTTAATTGTGACAATAACTCTAAAGAATGTTCATTCCTTGAAAGAGTTTCTTTTACCAGCCTATTCAGTCTGATAACTCTGTTTGGTCACTTTTGTTCATTCACAAATCAGGATAAAAGACTTTCTGAAAGTAAGATTTCTCATGAAGCTTCATCTGGAATTTTCTTCAGTAATAGGGCTTATTTAAGCTTCAAGTTTCTGAATCCCCTTCTCTGCTTCGCACAACACTGTATGATGAAGGATATCAGGAAGTGATGCTCCAGTAGAGAAGCAAGTCTGAAATTCACTTTATAGTACAAATCTCCAGCCCTGAGGCTCAAACATGATAACAGATGATTAATCTGGTGCACAGCAATAATTCAAGTACAACACAGGTCCTAGAAAAGGTTCCAGTGCACATGGATTACATCAAGCACCAGAAAAAAAATACATCTTAGGTCTACTTAGTACATTCGTTCTGTATACTTATCTGAATTTCTGTGCTAGACCTGTGGAGCACATAGATTCATCTTGGACCTCTTTCCTTTATTGTGTAAGCCTGACTTTCTCCCCACAACTTCTATCTGTCACAACATCAGGAACATCCCATTATATCAGATACACAAATCAGGAATGGGAACATAGAGAGCCTAAGAAACTTGGCAAGATATCACACAGTAAGTCTACCGAGAAAGCAGAGGAAGTAGTCCACTTATATGAATGTGTATTTTATATATATTTCTCATCCCTGAAACACAAATCAGCTGTTCTGTGATGATGGTAGCACAGACAATAGAGAAGCAGCTGTTCCTCAAGGACACCCTTCTCAGAGGATCCCAATGTATTTCACAGTGTATTTCACTTTACCCGCATGCCTCTTTTGGTTTACATCTTTTCTATTGCAGAGGTAAACCAGCTATTTTAAAACAGTTATTTTATAATGAGTTTGAAACATTTCATTTCTTCTAACCAACACATCATCCCAACTTAAATGGACTTCTTGTTTCCTTTTCTCAGGGAAAGGTGGGCGCTGTAATTCACTCGTGCTAGCATGCTACCAAACTACATATATAAACTTTCTCGGAAAAAAAAGATCTTGAGTACTTCACTAAAAAATACTACTGTAAGACTGGCAAACATGCATTCGTCTTTCCCATTCCTTGAAAAAAAATGCTCATTTGTACAAATCAGTATGAGAAAATACACTGAAAGTTAGCAAGAATTAATTTATATAGTGTGATATGATTTATGGAATGTGGTTATTTTTATGGCAACCTTGACATATTTCCTGGGATTAGTGACTGAATTTTACAAATTATTTAATAAGTAAATTATATTGTCTCTTAGCAATCCGAAGTGATGTTTGCTTTTACACTTTTTCTATTTAGTTTTATGTAAACTATTTAAATAAATGACAACTTTAATTTCATCATCTAGAATATAAGAATGCCCATGCTGTAATTAGGCTTTAGGTTAGACTTAAGGAAGACTGCATCATATCACATGGTTCTTACCAAAAATGTAAATGTGGAGGCTCAGATCTGTAGCTATATTAAATAGCAGTGTTAAGAGAAGCGTATTAAAAAGCCATGATCAGTTTTACCTTAGAAATTAAATTTACCTTACATTGTTAACATAAATATGAACAGTAGCATTTGATCACGTTCTGAATACTGCTGTGCTCTATACAAAGCATGAGGAATATAAAATAATCACACCTGCTGCTAGGTTCTACATAACTTTGTTAACTGCATGAGTACATGCAAGGCTGAGGTATGTATATGAGGTCTGACATTAAAAACCCCGAGACTAACTGTATAGCTCAGGAACCAAGCGTGGGAGGGAAGAGGCAAAGAGATGGCTATAGAATATGTTTTGACCTGTCAGTGAGACAAAGCTCAACTCAATCACTTTATTCAGTATGAGTGGATGTGTGTTCAAATACAGATGCTTTGTTACCCTTGGTCAGAAAAATGGTGTGCAGAGCAAACAGCAAGCTAACATCAGGTTTCTTGTGAAACTGAAGAAATCTACGATGGAAACTTTTTAATTAATGATTGAGGCTTACAGCAAAGAGTCAACATCTCATGCATGCATTTCTGAATCAGTGCTCAAAGGAACTAATTTTTTGTGGGTAGATGTGCAAGCAAAAACATTCTCAACATCCTCAGAAAATCATTTCAGGAAATGATCTGCAGAATTGTTTTGAATTTTGGCAACATCTCTGTCAGCTGTGTGTCAACTCAGAAGGGAAATATTTTGAAGGTGATCATGGTTGATTTTGTTACTATATTAAATAAAGAGAGTTACAGTCTTGGGGGTTTTTTGTGCCACACCTCGTAGAATGGCCTGTCCCTTCGGGATCTGGTGACTTCAGAACTTGAAGACACAGAGAGGTTCTCGCCCAGAAGCATGATTAAAGTTATACCTCCAAATTCTCCAACAATGCCATTAACCCATAACACATCCACTCACCTTTTGCTGCAAGCTGCCAGTCCTCCTTTGACCTGTATTTTGAAGATTATATCCCCCCTTATGTTTTCCTATCATAACTGAATTCATATCCAGTGCTGTTAGAACAATCTGATTAAAAAGCAAACAAGCTGACATAATTTTTAAGTTAAGCTGCATCATTTTGACATGGTTCATACCAGATGTCAGGAGCTGGCAGCTACGAGGTGGACAGCCTATGAAGAAGAGTTTGGAGCAAGGGTGGGCCTGGCAGGGTTTTTCAGCACTCACTGGGTTCAACCCCTTCTGCTACAGCTGCTGTGGCAAATAGTCAGGCCACCTTCTGCACTGAAGACCTGAGCAGCGTTTCTGAGATGACTGCATTGAATCAGTTAAGAGGGTAACCAGTTCAGCTGGAACCGGCCAAGAAAAGTTGGCTTGCGTCTTCCAAAAGCAGCGCTTTTCAACTGGTGATCTGTGAATTGCTGTGGCATGCGTGGATTAAGGAGAATATGATGGTCAACTAAGAAAAGTAAATAAAAGTATCAGTACTGCCATGAATTTGCACCTCCACTGAAAAAGAAAAGGTGGAATAAGTTAAAAAGCATTCTTTTATACAGTTTAACACCCAAAACAGGCTCCAAAGCTGTTCTGTAATTCTTTAAATCCAGTGCCAAGCACAATGAATCCTGGGATGCTATAAAAATAGCTGGTAAACTTTAAGATTCAGGCAAAATTGAATTGTCTCATCTTCTCTGCATCTACATGAGTGTAAAAATAGCCCAGACAGACCACTCTAGTTCTAACCATCATTATAAACCCAGACAAATGGAATTTGTTTAAATAGTTCATTAGACTTCTATGGTGCTTTTTCTCCTGTGGAGCCCAACTGAAAATATTGCCAAAGTTTCCATCAGTTTATGTCATGGAGACAGAGTTGTTCCCAACTCTCAGCAAAAGATGATTTTCATATGCCATGTCTATGCTGTCAATATTAATGTATACCCACTGTTTATCAGTATACACAGCGTGAATTATATTTTCTTATCAGTCAAAGATTATTTTCTTTTGCCTTGCCTACATTTTGAATTCAATCATCCCTAACTGAATCAATGAGATGAAACAACTTTGTGTACAAATTATGTATCAGATACATGCTCATCCTCTTAATCTCTGTTCTATCCTATTTCAGTTTTGCTGTGTTCTCACCTTGGTACCGTTTAAACCTCTTTCAACCGCAATGTTCACTGCTAACTTATTCTACAGTTTCCAAGGTATCTCCCAAGACCAGTATCTTCTCAAAGGCAGTCTAAGGCGACCACTGCATACTCAAACACAGAGGGAGAAGTCTCCACTTGATTAAGAATCACTTCAGAGTAGCCCACATTGGACAGAGGATGTAGACTGGCAGATATGTGCTGACAGTGAAATCGCCACGCATATAAACCCTTTTGATTATTTTTTAGAAACCCATGAAGTATACTTTAAATCATGTTAAAGGAATCGAATAATTATAGAACAATACAACTCAGTAGTACAGACCAAGCAAAAAGCCTTTAGAAAGCTGATTTTCTAAGACTAGTGTTTTTAGATGTTGAAATACAGAAAGGGTCATTAGGCACTGGAACAGGCTGCCCAGGGAGGTGGTTGAGTCACCTTCCCTGGAGGTGTTTAAGGCACGGGTGGATGAGGCACTGGGGGGCATGGGTTAGTGTTTGATAGGAATGATTGGACTCGATGATCCAGTGGGTCTCTTCCAACCTGGTGATTCTATGATTCTATAAAAATAACTATGAAATATTTTTTGTTTCCTCCGCTGTTCATGCATGTATCTCTTGACTGTGTTTCGGGAGAAAAGGAAATTAATCACGATTTGCATAAAGCATACCATGAGCACAGTCTGGATTAAGCAATAAGATTAAAATAATATATTGAGCTACGCAGTTAGCTGTCTTTATCCAGGGAATCATTTTCATTAAATTTGTTCCGACCACACCAGGACCTGCATTTGTCCTTCTAAGCTCTTATTCCTGCTTTAGCCTAGCAGGATTTTTAATCAGAAAGACAAATAGAGTGAATGTGGTTTGTACTTTCACACATTTACTCAGCGTTAGGTTAGTGACAGTGCCCGGGATGGGGATGCGCCCCCGCGGCTGCCCCTCCCGGCGCGGCCGCTAGGTGGCGCGGCTGGGCCCGCGCGGTCCCGTTACAGAGAGCGGGGCAGCGGGAGCTCCCCCCCAGCTTGCTCCGCGGCTCCCGAGGGGAACGGTTTGGGGGGCGGGGGGGGGGGGGGGGAGGTGCAAATCATCTTAAAAGGGAGGCAGAAAATTACCACGGGCAACCGCCACGAGGCGGGTTTTGTTTCTCTGCTCTCGCAGTAAACTCTTGTAATCTGCAGGCATTAGCATAATCTTCAAAGATCTTTAGGGGGATAATCTCTGAAACGCCTCGGGTGCTCGCTTGTGAGGATCCTAAATAGGATATCGTTGGAGGGCCAGCGGTGCCCTTTGAGGTGTCTTTCTTCGGATTCGAGGGGTTCCTCTCCGCCTTGTGCTGCGGCGGACAATAATGCAATCTCCGCGCTGATAGGGGTCAGGAGAGCATCGCCGCTGTGAATACTCAAACCTGCTTTCTCGTGGGCTTTTAATTTACGAGAGGGAAAGGCGCATATTCCCCCTCGAACTTTACTTTTCGTCAAGGGTAATTATCTCCCTCGCATTTGAACTCTTCGGGAGACTAGAATGAGTTTCCAGCCATTCGATTTCCCTGCCTGAAAGGTACAGGAGCTCTTCTGCGTGAACCTTCGGAGCTCTGGAAATGAACAACCCAAGCCGCGCTTTGCAGAAATGTTCATTGCAGCGAAGGGCGTGTTCGGAGAATACAAACAGCACCCGCAGATAGTTGCCAAGGGCACCTAATACATCTTTGCATTACACCTTGAACCGGGGCGCCCGTATCTCCCGAGTTTTTATTGCACGGATCATAAATGATTGTAAAGTCTGCAAATCTTTCATGAAACCCTGGCAATTAATAGTTTAGCCAGGGAACCTTTAAAGAAAACTGCCCCTCTAATGCAGCCCTTGAAATCGGTTTATAGCCGCGTGGTGCCGGCGTAATCTCACGATTCAGAGTTTTAAGAGGTTTACAGCTTTTCTTTTTCTGTTGAAAAAAACCGCACTTTCACTCGTTTTTTCGAGGCGAGAAAACACATAACCATTAGTTAGTATCAGAATGGCATGAGCTCTCTGGTCAGGGGGAGGAGGAAGGGGCTCTGCAAGAAGCCAGCTTGAACGCTCGATACCAGGACCTGTAAAATTAGACCGCGTTTCCCATTTATGATTTCAGGTAACCGTATAAAACTAGCTGCTTCTTTAAACCGGTTTGGTCCTGATCGTTTCGTGCATTGCGCTTTTAAAGCCAGGAGCACCCCGTGACCCTAAGCGACTATGGTTCCCGGCAGCCGTTTAGATGGTTTTTGAAGGCACGTTGGGGTCCTTTATCAATTATTCGTGCTAACAAAGAAAAGGCGCTTGCCTGAAGATGGGAAAGTTTTTCAAGGGAAGCTCCTGAAAGGAGAGAAGTGCCCAGTTCCCCATAAATGATTTACGAGGGATGGATGAGTAACAGGGAACAAGCAGGTTAACGATAGGGGAATGAAGCCCCGGAGCCAGCCCCCGCAGCTCCCCCGTTTTCTCCCCCGATGAACCCCCGACCGCCTGTCTGCCCTGGCGAGGCGCGGGCAAAAGCTGCTCGGAGCAGGTCGGGGAAGGGCAGACCCTCGGGGAGGTGGCCGGGGGCTGCCCCGCGGGGTACCGGGGCGCTCGCACGGCGGGGAGGAGGGGGCTGAGCCCGCGGCCCCAGCCAGGTGGGAATCACCTACACCGCGAGCTTGCGGCTGCAGCCCGGGGCAGTCGAGCGGTTAGAGGGGCTTCTCCGAATTGGCACACGAACTATACTGCCTGGGACTCCCTCCTCGAGGTCAACGCCTGGAAACATTCGTTATCTCCGCTGCCAAAGGCTTCGTGTATTTCCTCCTCTCTCTAACCCCAGTGCCGTCTCCCAGCCCTGCCTCCTGGGATCGAGTTAGGGAGAGACGTGCTGAGCGAACAAAGAACCTCCTGCCCCCGACGGCCCTGCTGCTGCTTCCAGGGTCCCCGGGCACAGGGTCCCCGGGCACAGGGTCCCCGCCGCTGCTCTAGTGCCTCGGTTTGCATCCTTCTTCCTGGGGGAAGAAGAAAGGGCTTCGGTCCACGGGCGCCGGGGCAATTCACACCTACTGCGGCTCTTCGGGCGGCCGCACGATTTCGTCACGGAGGTGACACGTGGAAATGCTGCTTCAGAGGCAGCGCTGGCGGTGAGGTGACCGTCAAGAGACTGACTGTACGCTGCCCCCCGCTCCTCCTCAAAAAATGTTGTTGATAACTAGAAGCAGCGACCGCCTCATAAGAATCACTTAAGGAGACCGTAAAGCCGAAGTGAAAACCATTAGTTACATTAAGGTTAAATCAAACGTGGCCTTACGTGATGAGAAATGCGCGCAAATATTCCCCGCACAGGAAAAAAAAAATCCATTTACTATTCTGCAAGCTATTTGCTTATGGCACGAAGGCAGGGATGCTTATGGCACTTTCCCGCAGGAAGAAGAATAATGTTTGTATAGTGTGAAGTGACTGAAATCAAAAGGTTCTGAGCCCCCACCCCTATCAAATTTAGCCGCATCCAGATGCAAGTGTGGAAATACAGTTGCTACTGATGACCACACGGCTTTTCTATGTAAACTTTATTCTAATGAACGCAGCAAAGAAACTCCGGTCAACTTTCTTTATTCATACAAGGAAATTGGTTATTAGCCCAGGGCATATGGCTGAGATTCTCAGAAGACAGCCAAAAAACCAAGCCTCGTGTAAGTGACAGTCACTTTTTAAGGCGGCTGCGTGCGCCTGCGGATTGCTCCAAGGCGAGCTGTAGCCAGCAGCAGGAACCTTTATTTCATTGTCAGTGCTGCCCTTGCCTGCAGTATTTTATCTGCGGCAAGAGATGGGCGAGAAATCCTCAGGAACAAGTCTTCCTCGGCGACTTTTATTGGCCTTTTAAAAACCACCTTTGAAATAATACCGGAGGACTCTGGATATGTTTACACCTTTCTTGTGGCTATCTGGGCAATTATTTCCAGTGATTATTAGTGTTTCGCAAGTAAAATTCCCTTTGTTCCCTCCAAGGGACAATCGAAAGCCCCTAGAAATTGGATACAGAGTTTCCACTGGCAAACTCTGGAAATGAGGAATTGGCCACTTTAACAAGACACAGCAGCGCGGCGAGGTGGTAAGAAAGTAAAGCAAACTCGCTGGTCTCCTCACTGTGGAAACCAATCAATCATCGGCCGCTTCCACAGGCAATGAGAGCATTTTTCATACTTTTTCCCCACTCTCCTTCCTGCGCAGAGCCCGCGGTCCCTCTCCTGCGAGGGTGTCGCTCAGTCAGTGACACGGGAGTCGGGCACGGTCACGCACCCACGGCCAGACAGTCCCTTCTCCTTCATTCTTGCGTGAAAACTTCTGCCGAACAGCCTCCTCTCATCCCTCCAAGGAGCTCTCCCAGGATGATATTCGGAACGACAGGACAACACCTTCACTGCCTCGAACGATTTCCTTTCTTCCCGATGCCCCTGGGGGTGTGATATCACGGGCAAGGTGTTAATTATTGTTTCGAGCCTGTGAACGTTCAGCGTCGGAGAACAATGACAGTTATTATTTCATAAACACTTCCTCGTGTCACGACCTTCCCGATAAGAAGAGGCCGGGGAAGCGTCCCTAGCGCAGGGAGCCCAAGTTTGCGGTGGATCCCTGTATTCTGTCCTGTTTCTTTAGAGTAAAAAAGGGGGGAGGGGGGCTTTTCCCACCCTCTCGACAGCCTCAGCGGAGCCTCAGCGGACCCAGCAGGGCACCTGGGCCGCCTGCGCCTACAAACGCCGCCGGGGGGGCACGCGGGGCCGGGCCGGCAGCCGGGGGCGGCCGCTCGCCGGGCCCTTGGGCCGCAGCGGCCGCGGGAGCGAGGGGGGCGCTGTCGCGGGGCCTCGGGGTGCGGAGCGGGCACCGCGCCTCCCGCCGCTTTCGGTTTTCATTGAGGCCGCTGGTTACTGTTTAACGTCCCCACCCACGTTTCAGTTTGTTTAGTAAATCGATCCGATGCCTGGGGCTGAGGCTGCCGCCCTGTCGCCATTGAGCAAAGTTAATTCCTCCCCCCCCCCCTCGCCCCAACCTCCCGCTCCGCGCGCTCTCTCCTCCTCCTCCTCCTCCTTCCCCACCACAGCATGTGGTAAAGACGGTGCCGGGCGCACCGAAGGCACCCGGGACGCCCGCGGGGGTGCGGGGCAGGCGGGCGGCACGGAGATGCCGCCGCCCTGAGCTGCGACCGCGCCGCCGGAGGCCGAGGGACGGGGCGGCCCCGCCGGTAAGTGCCCGCGGGCGGCGGCGCCCCGAGGGACCGCGCAGCGCCGCCGGGGCCCGCCCGGCTCGCGGCAGAGCGGGCAGCAGGCGGTTTGGGACGAAAATGTTAGTTTTTTATCCAGCTTTATATTTGATAGCGATATAGTGTGGTTAACTCCTGGTCACGTGCCTCCGCGGCCGGGACGGGGTGCGCTGGTGTGTCCCGGCCGCGCTGCTCCCTGGCGCTGTGCTGGCATTCCTCACTCCTCAGCGCTCCAGCTCAAGGCTTTAGGAAGGTCTTCTAGAGGCTTTTTTGGTTTTGCCTCCCTTATTTGTTTCTCCGTTCCCGCCCTCATGATCTCACGATCACCCGCGCAGCAGGTGGACTTACAGAATCATACAGTCACCAGGGTGGAAAAGACCTCTTGGATCATTGAGTCCAACCATTCCTATCTGCCAGTAAACCATGTCCCCGAGGACCTCGTCTACATGTCTTTTAAATACCTCCAGGGATAGTGACTCAACCACCTCCCTGGGCAGGTTGTCCCAGTGCCCGATGACCCTTTCTGTGAAAAATTTGTTATGGTAGGACTGCGCCTGGTATAGAATCACTAGGTTGGAATCACTATCACAGAATCACTGCTTTGGAAAAGACCTTTGCGATCATCAAGCCCAACCGCACCTGTCCACTTATAAATAAATCAGTACCAGCTCTTGGTCAGTGTTTGATGCCCTGGTAGAGAATCCCCAAATACTTTCCTTAGGGGAAAAATAATTATAAAAGGGAAATTTTCACACATGAAATGGGCAAAGCAAGATGAGGAGTTTTACAGGCAGATCCTGCAGTGTTTCCAGTGGTTTTACAGTGTTGCAGGTGCACTGTTTACAGGGTACCTACGTTGAAAACCACCTTTCAGATGTCACACCTGTGAGTCGAACATTGGTTTCTGCACACTGACATGGGAGATACAGTCAAGCATTTTGTGAAATAAAACTGTAGGTTGCAAGAACAGTATTTTAAAGCAGCTTTTTATATTTGCAACCATGAACACTATTCCATACGAAATTATGGTGATGATTAATTGCACCTTCCTTTGTATAAGCCTTTTCTTGTACAGTTCTACACAAACTTAGATTTACTGTGATTTCTCATCCATATTACAAAGGCATTAGACATCTCCTTTGGCACTGGTGCGGAGTTTGTTAAAACTGAGTTAGTGAATAAGACTGATTATGCTATACAGCTCTCAAAGCCCCTGAGTCTTTAATGTGCTGAGAACACTAAAAAGTACTTTGTAATTCCCCATATTGCTAAAACCCAGATGTTCTTACAAGTAATATGGGTGGCATTTGAAACTTTTGTATACAGGCAGGCTATTTTTAAATGTTATGAACACTGTTTTGTTAATTTCATTCTTTTTCTCTTTCCTTTTTGTAGCCATATGCTAAGGGGAAAAGGGACAAAACGCTCCATTGTAACTCAGTCCAAACTTGTTATCCTTCAGTCACTGAAGCATTGAGGAGAAATTAGAATTTTAAAAATGATCTTTCCCTTGCCCAGTACGTGGCTTCTTAGCCGTATCTCTCTTACTGAAGCGTACCAGGCTGCCTAAAGCTCATTTCATATGTGTATTTTTTAAAAAAATAAAATCAAGTATAGGATAAGATCAAGATGCTGTTATCTTGTTCATGATGATCTTTGATTTTAGCAGCTCACACATTTGGCTGCATTTTGCAAAACGTTAAATTTACGTTTCCTTAACACAAAGCATAACTTACTCTGCACCTTATCTCACATAACTGAAGAAATATCTGTGTTCCAAATGTTCTTAGTAGTAGTAGCATGAAACTACAGCAGTGTAGAAGTCCATTGTGCATTTCCAAGATGGCTATTCTGAGTACCTGTAGGCAGCGCATAGGGAAAAGCTTCAGGCTGCATTGAGCTACCCCTGCCTGTATTCTGCCACCCACCAGGGAAGAAGATAGGAGATACGGTGAGGAAAATAGGATTCCAGTGGCCTGGATATAAGAGTTGGTTCCTTTACACACACCATTGAATTGTCTCCAGGTCAACTCAAAACCAAAAGCATTCTAGTGTAAACACATCTTTGCTATTCCCATTCCTGAAGATATGACCTAGGATTGCTTGGCCAAATTTGAATGTATGAGTCAAATCCTATTTGATCCTAGCACATTTAACAAATTGCAGTAGTGCAAGAAGAGAACTTGATTCTTGTGCTTGACGTAGCTCCTGTTTCAAACCTTGTGGCAGCATTTATATCACGTGCATATGGACTCAATACTACAAGAGGTTGGTCCCTGGTGTTTCTTCAAGCTTTTTATGACTGGAGTGGAAAAATAGGGCCCAGCACATGTCATCAGTATCACCTGCAAATCTGCATCTTGTACTTCAATTTCCACTGACTACAAGAAACAAAAAAACTACTTGAAACAATTCCTCTTAGCATTAAAAGAGACTTCCTGACAAAATTTGGGAGTTGAATCTATAAATTCACAACTAATTTAAGACTGCATCATTGGTATAATGTGATTCTGAGCTGAGCAGATTGTTGTTTTACATTTGTCGAGTATCGGAGGCTATGTACTCCATGTATTAATTGATAAACAATTTCAGTGTGCGGATTTCTCTATTTCACTGCTCAGGGATGTCTCTTGCTTGTGAGCTTTAAAATATTCTCTGATTTATTTGTTTTCATTTTTTATTTAATGAAGTGGTTCAGCTACTTGGAAGCCTTCCATTTCTGCATTTAAAAATATTAAGCTTGAAGATTAGTTTGATTTGTCTGTGTTGTGTCATGTGGATATGAGGTATGTAGTATTAGATAACTGAATAATTTTGGTAACACAGACTGGTAATGTAGACTGCTTTAGAATATAAAGAAAGGTTTTAGTTCTGTACTAAACAGTTACCTGTTGTACATGGTAATATGTTCTGTGATAGTATTTAATTTCTCAACAAAAGTATCACTGCAACATAAAGTAATATAAGGTTGTGGGAAAGCATGGTTCTTATGTTTTAATGGATCTTAATGAATGATGCATTATATAACATATAAAAACCAGAATGCCTTTCAAACAGATTAAGATGTTTGAATGTCTTGCAACAGCTTCGATTGAATCAAATATTCTTCATTTCAACTTTTCAATTTTAAAACAGCGCACCCTAAAAATCAGGTCAAAATGCTGTGTGTAATGTCAGAGCTGAGATCTATCAAACTGAAAGGCTCCAACAACATTTTCAAACCTTTTTCAATTGTCAATTTAAGTTAATTGAAAATGAAAGGTCTCGCTTTCAGGATTGGGCCATTTAAATAGAAGCCTGCTGCTTTCATTTTGTAGAAGGGCAATCTCCCTCCACATACGTGTTTTTAAAAGGTTCATTCATAATTCTCCCTTCACACTTCTATTGGAGATGACAGAATTCATTATTTTGAGTTCTTGAACTATTTTTTCTGCAACTTGGGTGATGAATTGTATGAGATCTAGTTCATAACATGGCATGGCAACTCACAAGATTTAAAATTCTCAAGGCTCGATTTCTCTCTGGCAGTCGGCTGGGAAGGGTGCAGGAAGCCTCCTTGAGCATCTTTTGCCTCTTACGAAGTAGCATGTTGTTATTTTTTTTTTATTTAATACTGACTACAAAAAGACTTCCATCCTTACTCCTTAATTTGTTAGAGGTATCCAGGCAATGCGGACATACGTTACAGACAGCAGTATACAAGGTGTTGTGTGAATTCTTCTTGTCTCCAGTTTATCTGGGAATCCAACTGCAGTAGTTCTACATAAGCAGCACTGTCTCCACTGTCTGTTCCTAGCATGGTAAAGCTTGCCTCTAGATTTCTGGTTTTTTTAATTTGCATTTAGTTCTTCATTAGAAGATTTCATGTGTATATATGACAGTACCAGCTCAAATGTGGGGATTAGTCTTAGGTGGGAGAGGGGGATTGAGCCTCCTTGGAATGGCAAATGTAATTCAGCTTGCGATTGATAGCACATCCTATGGCAATATTGCAATGAGAAACCCCTTTCTGAGAACCATTTTTGTATGAGTCCATCAGTAACCAGCTACTTGCTAACCAAAATAGGACTCACTGGCAGAAAGTTACGCAGACTGAATCTCCCTTTTTCCTTGACAACGACGACATTTTCTCATTTACCTGCTGACATGTAAATATCAACACCGGGCAACAAGTCAGAACAGTTCATACTGTCAGAGCTGGACCAGATACCTGGAGACTGCTCACCACAACAACCACATTTCCTCCCGTATCTCAGGTACTTTTTGTCCCTCCTGCACAAAATCTAGAGAGTTGGGGTTTTTTTTTTCTTTTTTTAAAAAAAGATGATTATGATGAGGAAGATGATTATTAGTATCACCTTTTTCAGTATCAAAACCCCAAAGTGTCTTGCAAACAGTGTCTTTTACTATGCCCTTTGGGATGATACTAGTTATTACTTTTGCAAGGAAATGTCAGACTTACATTACATTAGAAGAAGAAATTCTTTGAGTAGAGGTCTAGACACTACTCAGAGAAGTGAGGTGGTGACCATACTGTGATTGCATGTTAATACACACTCACTGTCCTATTTCCACACCTGATAGCCACAGTTAGGTCTTCGCTTGTGTGTGCTGTTGTAGTTCCAAGGGTAAATTATGATTTTGAAAATAGATAGGATTTTGTTCACCAAATTCCTAAGTACCTTACCTGTTTATTACTCCCCTGTTTCCAACTGCTAGGCAAGTTGAAAATTGTCTTTTCTGCTGGACTGCTTGGTAGTCATGCAGTGACCGTGTTAGGTGGGACAAGAGATCTCATATGTTGCTGGCTGTGTGTCTGGTTTCATACAATTTCTGGGCAGCTGCCCTTCGATCCATGTTTCTTCTTTTGTCCTCACAGAGATAGAAGCAGACTTTTTTTTCTTATGAACTCTGAAAACAATGCATAACTTTTACTGCTAGATCTGATTTTGGCAGTAAATGCGATCTACATAACAGGTATGTATTATCCTTATTTAATATCCTTTTTGCCTTTTGGGAGAACAGTGATATCTCTGGCTTTAATGTCCAAATCTAAAACATTTCAAAAAGATTTACATTTTTAAAGAGACTTTAATGTGTTCCAAGCCTCTTGTCTCAGTTCATGTTTTAGTCTTACCCTATATTATTGCTTTTAACTTTATTTTTTTCCTTTTTATCTGAGCTTCAGTGACTTTTTATATTAATATTAATTATGTAATTTTAATGAGTGGTTTAGGGAGACTTAGAGACAATGCTTTTTAATTTACTTCAATTCTAAAGTGCCAGAACTTGATCTAACATAAGTTCAAGGCAGAACATTAGATTTTGTCTTAATGATATGAATAACTTTGTCCGTGACAGTAAAAAGGAAAAAAATGCAGAGGAAGGCACTCAGTTTTAATATGAGATTTATTTGCTGTTTCAGAACCTTCTAGATAAATTACAGGGATATAATCTAGTCCCTTTAAGAGTTTGGTGTTGACGCACAAACTTGCATGGAAAACCAGACCATTTTACCAAAGACAAAACATTATCTGCAACAATACTTACAGTGCTAAAAAAAAAAAAAATAGGAAGCCTCCACTGGAAGCCTCCACTGCTCCAAGAGCAAAAAGTAGCCTCAGGATTAGGGGAAAGAAATTTTAGTTGTGAAACTGTAAAATGCATTAAGGTAATTGCAAGTCTATTAGGCTAACTTTGTGAGTGGTTTTTGTTTGTTTGTTTGTTTTGGCTTTTTTTTTTTAGTTTAAAGAATTCAGATGAAAAGAATGTATTTCAAATAAAAAGTACTTTACAGGATTGGTATCTCCTTAAGCATTGTTACTTAGTGTTGAGAGTAAAACATAAATGGGATGAAACATGGCCCCAGCTCCCAGGAATTTACGATCCACACTACATTTACGAATGTAGGTGCATTCTGTATTTCACAGAACACAGGTCTGGCTTTAGCTTTTGGGTTGATTTGGGGGCCATCTCAGCAAAACTTTTGAGGCTTCTGTCAGATGCCCTTGTTTGCAGATAAGCAAAAGCAGAGAAGAAACAGTACAGGTTCCTTGATGCAGGCTGATGCTTTTCATTTCCATTTTCAGGCTCAGCCAAAACAACTGAGGCAGCTTAAAGCATTAGGACTGCTTGTTTGTCCACTTCATGTCCCACCTCTCTTGAGGATCTTCGTCTCTGTAATGAAGGTGCCAGGATTAATACATATCCTTGTTTAAAGTTGAGATAGTTGTTTAAATTGCCAAATACAGGGACTCTTACATTGATCTAGTAGATGTTGAACTTCATGGCTAGGATTCAGGCACATGCCCGCTTCTGTTGTCCCCATTGAGAGGACGTGAAAGGAACGGTGAGCTCTGAGGAGAGTCAAGGCTGAAGTTTTAGTGTTTTGCAGCCAGACCTCAACAAATTGTTCTGTCAATGAAATCAGTCATTTCATTTCTTGCCAAAAAGAGTAAGCTGACTCATGAATATATAATGGTAGGGCTATTTGTCTGCTCAAAAATTGACTGAGGGCAACTGATTTTTCATTTTTAACATCATGTTGATTAGTGGTAAATAGGAGAGCAAGCAACTCCACTATAGTAATCTCTACAATAGCAAGTCCATGAAGACCTTTTTAATAATGGAGCAAACCTAGGAAACTTTAAATTTCAAGGGCAAGGAAATATTAAACAGTTTGCAGGCTCTGACTGAGAATGGCATCCATTTTTTACAAAAATTTTACCATGAATTTTGTTAGTACAGAATTTAATAGTGGAGTTTTTATCTTATGTTAATCCAATAGGTCAAGTAATTTATTTCCGAAGATATGTTTGAAGCTGAAAGAGGGTAGAAAATGAAAGACACTCACAATGGTCGTTCCCAAGTTTCTATGGTACCGGAGAGCATAAATGAGCATTTTGAAATTAAGATACATGTATGTATTGCAAAAACGTTGGCAGGGAGAAAATGAGTACAGTTTCACATGGCCTGAAGAACATATCTATAAGATCACAGAAAACTTCTTAACCCTTTATGATCTCCTTTCACAACTAGCAGCCTTGAATTTTTAAGGTTGGTCTCTTTTGCTTTTTGTAAGAGGATGAAAAGCAGCATTGTGGAGCAGTTAAAACCAATAAGGTGCTTGTTAAACCTCAGCTGTATAGGGAAGGTCATGAAGGTAAAACTTTGCTGGTACAGAAGTATTTCATTAGTTTGACAAAGTAATGTAGTTAAGTAGTTGTAGAGAAACTGCTGTTGAGAACTAGACATATTATCAAACCCAGAGAGACAACGGGCACTAGGAAGTCACTATGAAAACAGCTTCTTCGTCTGTCTTGTATGGTAATTTTAGGTAGTCAAAGTAATCAGTTTCTATTTTGTGTCATAAAATGTGCAGCAATACCAGAGCAGATACAGCTGTTCTAGGCATAGTTGTGAGAATAAAACAAGGCATTTAATACGTGCTTTATTAAACAATTCTTACTTTTTATAATTAACTTTTTCTATATTTATTTTTATTTCCAACACGCAGTCAGTGTTTAGGAATTTTAAATTAAGCAACTCTTTGCTTATTTATTATTTTTAAAAAACAATCGACACCAAAAAAAGCTAAAAGCAATAAATATTTCAATGATTTGGTTTTTGAAGTTTTTTGAAATAGACCCTTAAAACAATATTTAAAATTAAAACATAAATTTTTAAATAAAATCTGAATAAGGATTGACTAGTCTAGGTTTCAACATGATTTCAGTTTCTAGAAACTTCACTTAGAACACTTCACAATGATATCCTACATGTAGGAACATTACTGTAGACCGTTCCTTAAATAATAAAAACAAGGTTTAGTAAGCTGTGTTAAGAAACGGAGTTGGTTTTAATGAAGGGAAGAAGCCTACACTTCTAAATCCTTTGAGCAATTTCTTAGTGCCTGTTGATTGAGCCTTGATGCCTATTCTGTTTTGATACCTGTGCCTGTTTCAAACTTTCTGTGTATCTCTAAAGAACAGCTATGCACATTTTTATTTAAGCAAAATTGTAAGCTGTTTCACCTGTATGAAAGTCAAACTTGTTTTTTCCCTTTATAATTTTTTCTCCCATTTTACTACAACTGTTCAGTCCCATCAAAATTGTCTAACTGAATGAACATGAGTGAATGCAAGTTATTTACAGACTTGAGTACTAGTAAACTAGATTAGTGTGCAAAGATAATTTTTTTTCCTGTACAAAGGCTGATCACATACGCCTGATGGTTTGTGTTTGTGTGTTTGGGAGTTTGTTTGGCTTTTTTTGTTTGTTTTCTTGTGATTTTGTTTGTTTTTTGAGTTCTCCAACTGTTGCTAAAGACACAAGAAGTACAACTGGCTATGTATTAGGTATCGCTGGTTGGTGCCAGGTGCAGCAGGAAAAAAAATGTGGCATACCACATTCTTCTTGCATGGCTATAGATTTTTTCTAATCAGATACTTTGGAGATGGAGGGGGTGATTGTTGGAGGAAATTTAGTCTCTTTATGTAACTTACTCTTGGGCGAGAGCAGGAGCATTATTCTATGTGTTAGCGGATGGATTACAGTCTGTACATCTGTAGGGCTGGGGAGCTTGGCTTTAGGGCAGAAAAAGATGTAGCTAAATTGAAAACAGATTAAAATCAAGATGAGGAATTTGGTGAAGATGTGTGTAGGGCATATTTCCAAAGGCTCTGCTCTCCCACCCTGTGTTCGGAAGGGATGAAATGAAGTGTCTGGCCTCCAGCACCTGGAGTCCGTATAGCTAGGAAGATCACAGTTCAGATATCAGTCATAGCGACTGCTGAACAGGGTTGGACTATGTGGAGGTATCTTTGAAAACGGACAAAGGCTGCAAATTTGCAGTTGCTGTGCCTGGGATTCCGAGTAAGCTGCTCCCCTCAAATTTTTGGGTTTTTTTTTGGAATAAAGCACACTCCAGCTGCGTGCTAAGGAAATTTTTATATACAGCAAATGTTTCAGGAATCAGCAGGCAGTTTGCAAGCAGATGAGATGCAGGAGGAGAAGAACCAGATTGATGCTGAAATTCTGTAATATAGAAGCAGTTGAGAAAGAGCAGAGAGAAGGGGTAAATAATGAAATAAATGCTTTGTTTAGGTGCATCTCGGACTTCGGTGTTGTAAGCCTAGAACTTGCTTGAACAGCAGGGAGAAAGAAGAAGGAGATACGTTAACAGGTGTTAAAGTGTTTACAGATAAGCATCACTAAAGCTGGTGTGGTGGTTAAGATTATAGGTGAGTGATGACCTCAGGTTTGATGCTTAGGAAGTAGTAAGGTGATGACCTGGGAAAGAACAGAAGAGAGGGCTCAGAACTGAGCCTTGCAGGAGTCCAGAAAGGAAAGATTCTCTGCCTAGATGAAAATAAAATGTTGAGAGTTGAAAAATGAGTGTTTTCCAGTTAAAGTAGTAGAAATAGTTTTATGTTACAACACCACAACAGGGAAGTTTTGAAGGAGTTAGAAATGTGTATCTATTACAAGATGTATATGCTTCTGCACATTAGAGGGTTACTTATATATTGTAGCTTGTCAAGTTCATAAATGTCTAAATCTATGGCATGCTTATGGAATCACGGCAGGGTAAACCTGGTAAGAAAGAGGTACTACCCCGAAAAGTCGTGGAGAAATGCTAGCAATTTTTTACCACAACTGAAATTTTTAAAAGCTAAGCTGAAGAAATATAAAGTAGCTTTGTTAGTCAGATTTCCTATTTGCAGGTGAATAAGGAATTCTAAGTACAGCTTTTCAACAAAATGAAACTTTTAATAGTCATGGAGACTCTAGGAACCTCAGCATTGATATGCTATTATTATTATGCTGCTATCACATGGGAACGTTCTCACCAATTCTGCACACTGTTGTTGACTTCTCTGCTGACCAAAATTCGGTTAAGTGAGTTACACCAGTTTAAAATCAGAGTTATAGAAGGGAAAATTAATTCCATAATTTTTTTTTAAAATGTGCTATCATTTTGTGAAACTGATTTTTTAATTTGATGCTAACTCCCTGTGCATGTAGTTCCATTGAAGTCATTGTATAGGCTTGGCTAGGTTGTACATCAACAATGGCACATTATGGAGACAGACAATTACTTGTTCTTGATAGCCAGAATTACTTACACCCATCATGATATCACAGAGTACTTTCTGACTGTAGGTGACTTTAGTAAATTCTTTGCTCAGTCCTTTTAACTCACAGATTCATATATAGTAGGCTCGATTCCAGCATTTATAAATATTTGCTGCGTAAGTGATTTATTTTTGGTGTTTTCCACATGTTCTTTTGAAGGAAAAACTTCATAATTCAGTCCTGTGAATTACAGCTAATAAAGCTGTCTTGGGGAGGCTTTAGCAGGTGGAGCTCTGTAGAAATCTCCTGAAGGCATGTGATTGCGAGAAAAGAAATACATGCAGATCTTTGACAGAAATGACAAAGCTTTTAACAGGCAGTATAAGAAAGTGCAATACATGTCCCAAATTTTGAAACAGAAAGAAATTAATTGCTTTCTAAAAGTTCTTTAAACTGTGAGATCCTCTGCAGCTCAGCGATTTGTGCAGAGGTATAGATGACATAAATGTAAATGTTTTTCTTGCCTTCCGGATTACTAGGGCTGTTAAATGTCTGAGAGAAAACTCAGATGAGTGCAAGGGATTTCTAGGTGTTACTACTACAGTAAATAATTACTATTTATAGTAGTCATGGTTTAGCAACAGTAGTATAACATTTCAGCTGTTAGCATTTCATCTGAAAATCGCTTTTAAGATCAAGATACGTATTTCAGCCAAATCAGTGATTAACGTTGACACTCCAATGTCCCTGGAAGGAGATATTGTTTTTATTAACACTTTCTCATTCGGCAATGAGAGAGTTGATAGAACCTTCCCATAGTTCAGGTTTTCTTGATGAAGCAAAATAACTTGCAGGCCTTGTGAAATTGGGGCCCATAGGATTGGTTGTTGTCCACTTTCTCATTTGTGATTTTCTCTTTTTCATTTTGTTTGAGATTGAATTTGAGAGAGAGCTTTGTTCCGGACAGTGGTTTATGGCAGTAGGCTGAAGGGATGAGTTTTCATTGAATCATAGAACTAATACACAAAGAGAAAATATGTGAAAATTGAAATGACAAGGTAGAGTAGCTTGGTTGTTGAGGTAGATAAAATAACTAGGTTCTCAGGGAAATGAGGTGAGGGTTTTTTTTCCCCCCCGAACTAGATTTAGTTTGAACAAGAACATTTGAGATAGAAAACTTAGACACTATAAAAACTTGTTAAAAACAAACAAGCACAAAAATCGTCCTGCTTTTTCTTGTAACTGTGTATTGAAGGATCTGTAATGGTGTGATCCTGCAGTAAAGAAAAAACAAACCAGAGTCTGTTTTTTTGTTGTCAGTGTAGCAGAGCTAAAGGAATAATAGATAAATTTGATTAAAGTGGGTTTCTTTTTACTTTATTTACTATGCAACATTGCTGCCAGAGCACCTTGAAATATTGTAATGCACAGGAAAACAGGAAGTACTCAAAGATATCGGCGTGTTCTGCCAGTTCTTTTTAATCTAGAATAATAGTATATTTATTTTTCTTCCTTTTGGAGTCACTGGGGCAAGTTGTGACTGATCTAAGACATGTAGTACCCCTTTGTGAACAGAAAAATAAAGTCAGCTTGATGCAATCATGCTGCAGTACTGACAGAAATGCAGTTTTGAGCTAAAAATGCCAGGAGTGCTACCAGGGCTCTCCAGTTTCCAAGTAACTGTCCCCTCCTCTCTTATGTGGCTGGAAGACAGAGACTTATTTTCTGTTGATTAATAAGGAGTTAATTTCAGTAAAGCTTCCTTTAACTCTTTTACAAATGCTCAGGGAGAAAGCGATGGGCAGTAGCCTTGGTGGCACACTAGGGAGTTCACTGAGCCGTAGGGAATGCAGAGCTTTGTTGGGAGTGGAACAAGCCTGGGCTGAAACCCCAAGCAGAACAGTATTTCCAACGTTTTTAAGTTCTTCCTTTCAGTATCTGAAAAAAAAAGTCCATTGCAGTCAAATCTCATTGACTTTGAACTGTAACAAATTCGTCAGGTTTTGTCAGTTTGCTAAGGTTTTCTGCTGAAGTGTGATTTATGTGCTTATATATTTTTTTTTTAATTTTTGTGTTGCTTCCACTATATTCCCATGCTGTGTTGTTTACAACTACCTTGGACAATTTACTTCACTCTACAAATTACCAATCTAGCACAAAATAACCACAACCTCATTGTAGCATTTTCAGCTACCTATTACTTCACCAGTGAGGAATGGTTAACATAGTGTGACTTTACCAAGCTCTTAACTTTTCTCACATAAGCAGATGATGGCATCTTAAACTGTGCTTTCACTCTTCTGTTTTGCTGCTGGATAAAGTCTTATGTTGTTGACTTCCTTAGTTTAGAATTATCTGTGGAGCTATACAAAAATATATGATGGGAGAGTTTAAAAGGCAGTAATTTAATTTTCTGTTTTCTAACTGCCCCTGCATCTGAGGTTCAGGGAAGACCCCAAACTGATCTGAACCATTACTATGTTTTGTATATTACAGTGATGCTTGTTGGCCTTATGAGGCTGAATGCTGTTTCCTGCCGTTATAAAAAGGTAGCCTTTGTTCTAGGAGCTTTAGTGCTTGCTAAAGTATTATCAGTAAAGTTAATATTTCTACTACAGACACAACTTTCACAGCCCCTTTCCTTCTTTATTTACCAAAATAAATCAAGTCAGCTCCATTTTCCACACATGGAATTGCCTGGCAAAACTGGGTTAAATTTCAGAAGACAGAGTTTACATGATCAGTACATTCCCTAGGGTGACAATTTTCAAAGACAAACATGCTACACTAATATTTTTTTTTTTCTGTGTAAAATTAATCATCTTTTTCTCCTTTGAAAGTGCCAGTGCCTCTGTTCTGGGAAAGCAGATGGCTGAATGCTTGGAGATGTTAAGCAAATCATAGAATCATAATATAACCAGGTTGGAAGAGACCCACCGGATCATTGAGCCCAACCATTCCTATCAAACACGGCTAATGCAGAATTTTGACGAGCCATATTGTATAATCGAGATGTACAATGTCTGCTGTAGCCATCACAGTGTCTGTAATAAATTGTCTGAATGTTGCAAAATAGCATAGAAGTCAGATTTTTTATTTGCTTATGCAATTTCAGCAGTCCTGTTCCCCTATGCTTCTTGTTGCCACCTACTGAGGTGACTTTTTGTTTGGTGTTTATATCTGGCCCACAGGAACTTGGCTGGAAGTGAATCCTTTGAGTCTTCTGGGGACAGCTGGTTATTTGTTAAACAATTGAATGGGACTGCCAAGTTCCTTCCTTAAAAACTGCAAAGTTAATTAATCACCACAGTTAGAGCAAGAGAGCAATGAGGTATATGAAATATGAGTGAGAATAATGATTGTCACAAGAGTTAGAAGGGTTGACTGGGGTAGTATCTTCATTAAGTTCACTTTCTCATTCTTATGAAGTATAAACATCATAGATAGAAACAGGTCTGGTAACTTCCTTAAGTTTTCCCCCCTTTTCGTGAAGTTTAAGTTGCACTGCAGAGGCTGGAAGTTGTGCTGTGGTACCTGGAGCGACACACCATATTTTCTGACTAGGAGTTACTGATGAAGGAGTATGAGACTTTCAGTAAAACTATGCTTGGTTTCACCCCTATAGTAGATAATAAAGTAGACCAGAATGCTATTTTGAGGCCTCAACCACTCCCAATTTCATATAAACTTTTTTTTAATGAAGTACCTCTAGCTGTGTTTGACAATTAAACCTTTTAAAATAAACCTTTACTAGTTGGTTCAATAGCAAGTATCTCCAATCTTGTAACTTATTTTTTGTATGTAGATATACATGCATACACATACATAGACATGTATTTTATATGTGTGTGTATATGTAAGATTTACATATCTATATAAATTTCAACCCCACTAAAAATGCAGTGGTCATTGTCCAGTAATGGAGAAAAACACAGCCCCTTCCTGTAGAACATTTGATGAATGTTTTCAACTGATTTGAGAAATGAAGCTTTTTCTACAGTTAGCTTGTTTTTATTCTTATCAAAACTGTGGGGCTTTCCAATGTCAGGACTCTTGGTGGGTGGATACTTCTCAGAAGAATAGAGGACTTATCAGTGTTTGCTTAGGATCTATTTCATTGTCAGCCATAAAAGTAGCTATGCTGTCTATAGCGCTCATAAATCTTCACCTAGTCAAGGCTACTGTCTTTTTTTTTTTTCGTTGAAGCTTGCATTTAAAAAAATGAGCATAAACCAATCACATCAAGTAATTATGATCTCAAAACACCTAACTTCTTCATTGCTGGTTTTGAAATAGTTCAGTTTGCAAAATTCTCCATATTACTTCTCAGCCCTGCAACAAAATCTTTCTTTTTACTTTTATAATGAAAGCATATTGGTTGGGCACATACTCACCAGAGGGCACTGTTACACATACTCTTACAGATAATTTTTCTTTTGATGAAAATAATGTCTGGTCTTGGAAGAAATGGCGTGTTGGTGTTAGTTTTTGATGCACGCTTTTCTTAGAGGAGCAGTTGCTAGGAAGGTACTTTGAACTGTTTTAGTCTCTTTATCTAGAAGTACATTCCACTGGGCTGAGTCCAATGGGATGAGGTTTAACAAGGCCAAGTGCCAGGTCCTGCACTTGGGGCACAACAACCCTATGCAGTGCTACAGACTAGGAGAAGTCTGGCTAGAAAGCTGCCTGGAGGAGAGGGACCTGGGGGTGTTGGTTGACAGCCGACTGAACATGAGCCAGCAGTGTGCCCAGGTGGCCAAGAAGGCCAATGGCATCTTGGCTTGGATCAGAAATGGCGTGACCAGCAGGTCCAGGGACGTTATTCTCCCTCTGTACTCGGCACTGGTGAGACTGCTCCTCGAATACTGTGTTCAGTTCTGGGCCCCTCACCACAACAAGGATGTTGAGGCTCTGGAGTGAGTCCAGAGAAGAGCAACAAAGCTGGTGAAGGGGCTGGAGAACAGGCCTTATGAGGAACAGCTGAGAGAGCTGGGGTTGTTTAGCCTGGAGAAGAGGAGGCTGAGGGGAGACCTCATTGCTTCCTACAACTACCTGAAAGGAGGTTGTAGAGAGGAGGGTGCTGGCCTCTTCTCCCAAGTGACAGGGGACAGGAGGGAATGGCCTCAAACTCCGCCAGGGGAGGTTTAGGCTGGACATTAGGAAAAAAAATTTCACAGAAAGGATCATTGGGCACTGGAACAGGCTGTCCAGGGAGGTGGTTGAATCACCTTCCCTGGAGGTGCTTAAGGCACGGGTGGACGAGGTGCTAAGGGGCATGGTTTAGTGTTTGATAGGAATGGTTGGACTTGATGATCCGGTGGGTCTCTTCCAACCTGATTATTCTATGATTCCATGATTCTTCCTATTGACAAGTGGCCTTTGCTACTAAAGCTGCCATTTCTGCAAAGAGCTCATCTTTATTTGTGTGAGTTAACTACGTTATGTCAAACACTAATTTACAAGAAGTGAGTCTAATAAGTGCTGATTCTTTAGATTTCCACCAAAACAATACTAGAACAGCAAAGACATTTCTGTTGTTGGTATTAACTAGTGTTGAGGAGAGTGGGAAGGTAATATGAAGTAAAACCAGTTATTCAGTTTTGATAATTCTTATGTTTGCTGTTTATTAATTAAAAGCATAAACTAAGGCAGTATGATTACACAGGAGATCTCTGTATCTACACAGTTACATAGATTTATATTGCTGTTAGATGAATAAAGGCAGCTGAGAAAATAGATAGTGATAAAGTTTATGCTTGAGGCTATATTTTATTGTGGAAATAGGCTAATTTTGCCTTACTGTTATGTAGTTTGGTCTGATTACGTGTTTCCTGAATTTGTATTTTATTTTTCAGAGCAAAAGGTGTTTCTGGTATCCATTGAGGCTTTGGCATAAGTATGTTCACTTTACTTTGTTTTACTATTTCCCAAACCAACCCAAACCACAAAAATTAAACATATAACAAATGGACCTTCCATCATGAATGAATGCAGACATTTGTTAATAATCAGATTTCTACTGACTGTGCTCCAGCACCTATTGTTTGTGAACTTCAGTGGCTTTTTGATCATAGAGTGGATTTTTTGGTTTTAGGTTAGTCTAGACCACTGGTCTGTTTGGTGGCAGCTGCAGAAAGAGAGTTACCATCTAGAGTCTGAGGTGTCTGGGCCGCATTTGGGATGACCAGCAGTGAGGTGGCTGTCTTTGGTGGTGTGGGAGCCATCTGAAAGGCCCCAGAAAATGGAGAACCAGTACTACTCTTGCTCTGCTTTGAATGTTTTCTTTCTCACCTGTTCAGCTTTTCCACATGAGGTTCTTGCACAGAGTAGTGCTAAAATAAGCGTTACTTTCACGCTATCCACAAGCAGGACAATATTTGAAAGTATAATTATCTTAACTATCTTCTTACAGAACTATTCATATTTACTAAGCTGTCTTGCTAGTTTGTGTCTGTTACGTCACCCTGTATCCCTGTATCAAAGGACCATACATCATGGAAAACGGTAAATGCCATGAAGTCTTTTAATTTTGTTGTGGTATTTTGGTTTTTTTCCTAAAAAGGACTGTAGGTGAAATTTGTTGAAGTACAGTGTGAAAAACAAATGTGTAAATATCTAATTAAAGTTTGTTTGTTTGTTTGTTTTTCATCAGGATTGCACACTGGATAAACTTATAGTTCTTTCCAGGAAGCTCCAGGTGTAGGGAAAAGGATGTGTTATTGACATAAGTGGACCTCAGTGGACCACCTGGTGTTGTGTGCTCCCTGTGTTGTCCTGTCTTGAGAGAGCAAGCAAATGCGTTCTCCTGATGATGAGGCCAGTGAGAGGGAAGCAGGGGAGCTGCTGTCATATATAGCGAAGCTGGAATATATCGTATTTAGGAGCTTCACAGTGCTTTCTGGTTGTGATTTGAGTCTTTGCCATAGTATAATTTAATTTTACAAAAAGCCTTTGTCCAATCCCCTTGAAAAGGCACTTAAAGAAACAAAGCTATAATAGGTTAAGACAGAAGTTTTTTTCCTGGCTTAATGATTGTTTAATAGATAGAAAATCAAGGGTAGGGCTAGGATTAGGTTTAAGGTTACCTTTTGGAATGAAAGGAAATTGCTAACAAAGTCACACATATGTTTTCATCAGGACTTCTTGAAAGTAGCTTATTCATACGGTTGCGAAGATTTTGCCGCAGACCTACTGCTACAGGGTACATCTAGTGTGCATCCACATCTTGAGTACTGGATGTGGACCTGGTAACCCACTTAAAAAGATGAAAGAAAGCTTGCAAAGATACTCCTTTACACACCGTTTTAGTGCCAGTCAAGATGGCAGCCGTCACAGTGATTCTGGACAGGTTTTTGTAACTGTTTTCATTAGCTTTGGATAAGGAGCAGGGTACTAATGAGCACTGACACTTTAGATCTATCCTCCACAAACTTTGCACTGGAAATCCTAATAAAACTGATGTGTTAAAATACTCAAACAAAACTGATCTAATGAGACTTCTAAGCATGTAACTTTCTTTTCAATAAAATGTTTTGTAATTTCCGCTGTTTTTTTGCAAGCCCATTTGATTATACTTAGTACAGCCTTGATGCAGTGTGCTTGAATTGCTGTATCAGTAAGATTTGCTAAAATAAGTCACACATGAATTGTAGGCCATTATCTCTCATCTAGAATTTCATGGTGAACTTCGTACTATATATAATGTGTTTTCTCAATTGCTACTAGCTATGTTGTCTTAGTATAGCAGAACGTAGCTGACAGTACAGTTACATGCAGTTCAGAGACATGGAAACAGATTTTGAGGAAAAATGAATTTAATTGATATTTGTTATTTCAATTAATTTAAAGGCACCTAAATAAAAATTGATCATTTGTTAATTGTATGTGTTGCCCGTGAAATTCCTATCCATGTATAATAAAAAAAACCCAAACATCAAAAAAACCCAAACTTGGGCTGTTTCTTCAGGATATGTCTATCACAAAAACGGCATTTTCAAGTTTATTACTTGATGTTCATACTTTCCAAGAGTTTGTTTTGTGAAATGGTTCATGTTTACCTGGAACTGAGCTCTAATAATTGCCTGCTAGCATTTATGATTACCTTAATCATTTACAGTTAATTGACAACTGATGAGCTCTACACAAAAAAAAGGTCTAGCAAAACCAAACTCTTATTGGTACACTTCTCCAGGGAATACTTAGGACCGGGGTTATATTTTCAAAGGAGTTAATGCACCAAAAGATGAAAGTAGACATCTAGTGAAATACAGCCTACCTGTCCTACATATTGTCTCTAAAGTCATATCTTACCTGCCAGCAAGAAAGGAAGAGGGTGATCAAAACAATCAGAAATAGTTGTGGTTGCAGTTGCTATTTCTCTTTCCTGTTGGGAATGGTGGTGCATGCGACCACGTGTGTGTGTGTGTGTTAGAGGGACTCCTCTTTGATTTGGAGAAGTCTCTATAAAAGATACCTGCTCCTCTTCAGCGTCTTCTGAATACCAATGATACAGGCCTTCTCTATTTTACTCTTTCAGTTGAAAGTCATGCTTTTCAGCACGTTGGTTCCCAACAGGATGAGGACAGCAGTTATCAAGAGCTGTGGGTTCTTTTACAGTGCATATTTGCATCGTAAGGAAATACTTTGAAAAATTTCTACAGCTCCTTTTTCTGGGGGTCACCTGCTGATCGGTGGTTTGTGTCTGTTTCTCATTTTAGCTTGTCCACTGATGTTTGTTCAGAAGATGAGTTGTAAGCAGGTCTAAGATCTCTAAGCTTGCCACCTTTTTCAGTGTTTAGAACTGGTGGGGACAGAATGTTTTCTATGAAAAGAACATTGATTGGCTGGTATAGGTCACTATTTCTTCTTGCTTCTTTTTGTTTCATGTCATCTTTTCTTGTCTCATCATCACATCTCATCTGACCTCACAGTTTAATTTATTTCCTGGAGACTAGTTACTGCTTTGCACAATGTTTTCTGTGCCATCTCTTCCAATAATTACTGGGATGTTTCAACTAAAGTGAATGACAACATATAAACACATTAATAAATATTTTTATGGCATAAAACTATGGCAGAGTTTCCCTTTTGCATAAAACAACTGCAAAAATTCTGAATAAAATTTGTTTGTCTTTATACTTGCCATCAAGCTGTCATCTATTTCTAGTTCTAGACTTACTACTATTTCTTAGGAAAAAATTTTTCACAGAAAGGGTCATTGGGCACTGGAACAGGCTGGCCAGGGAGGTGGTTGAGTCCCCTTCCCTGGAGGTGTTTAAGGCACGGGTGGACGAGGTGCTGAGGGGCATGGTTTAGTGTTTGGTAGGAATGGTTGGACTCGATGATCCAGTGGGTCTCTTCCAACCTGGTGATTCTATGATTCTATTCTTTTCTTGCTCTACATATTACTAGGAGTTTTAGATATCTTTCCTCACGGGCTTGTTTGAAGGAACTATACTGAATGGTATACCTTTTTTTTTAAGACTGAATGGGATTGTGTCCTTTGTCCATTAGTGTATGTTGTTAGTGTTTCAGAGAGGGTGCTGCTTTATAATGATTTGCACATTTTGTGTGTGAATTTAGTTAATGAGTGTATACTTTATGACTACGTTCAGTTAAATATTGGAAGTTTATTGTATGATTGTATTTAGCTTAATGCAGTATATGTTGGAATATCTAGAGGAGCGTCTTGCTAAAGCAACAATCTACTAATGCTTCTGATACAATTAATATAATTAATATAATTTACATAGCTCTGACGAGCCATGATTTCATTGATGAACTTATCAGAGTGAGTGGTAGAAGTCTATGTTCATTAACACAGGAAAACAAAAACCTAATAATATTGAAAAGAATAAGGAACAAGAGGACTGACAGGAAAGGGTAACAGAATGAAAAATTTCAGGAGCTTGAGTGATTTGTAACCAGAGACATGATTAATCTCATCCAAAGGCTGTTAAAAAGATGGCTGATCATTCTGCTCCTCTCTGGTCACAAGTTCTCGAAGTGAAAAAAGATTAATCTTGTTGGCTAGCTGGGCAGGTGAACTGAACCTAATATGTTTTTTCATAGAGAAGAGGTAAAGAATTGGCAGAAACTGATGTAAAAATGAACCTGAATTCAGTGCTGCATCTAACTATTGTTCAGGCTAGGTAGAAGTTTATTTTAATTTGCTAAAGTTTTAAAGGACTTTTTTAAACTTTGATTAAGAGTTTTTCATAGTTGGATTAACTAACATTTGGTTGATTTTGAGAACCAGCCTTGCACCTTCTTTTTTTTAAAAATTTTTTCAGTGTACTATTTTGTGGATGCTTTTTCAGAAAAATTGTATATGTTAACCAGATTTTTGACTTGGCCATCATTCTTGTGATATACCTCTGATAATATTACTCTAATGAACAAAGAACTAGTTTGGTGAATGTTTACAGAATTCTGGAAGTTTTATACTTTGAAAATCCAGACTTAAATCTATTGTATTCATATAAATATGTATTTTTCAAATTTTTAATGTATCAGGATATTTCCTTAAAGATAAGTGTATTGCATTTAAATATGACTCTTGTAAAACTGTTCCTAAGCCAAACTGGATAACCTTCTCTTTCTCTGTAAATACACAAAAGCACAGTATATATATGCCTGAAGAAAATGAAATTGTTGTATAAAACTAGACATTAATTTTTCTGTGTATTTTGTTAATTTATTTACAGTGTCCAGATAAACTGACATTGATTTTCATTCTGGAAACTAAAATTGTAACTATTAATGTGAATATATTTGCTTATCCAGGAATTCAGTGCCAGCTTTTGCTATTAAGATTAGGTAAAGTACATGTTGGCCGCATTCTAACCATGAGTTCTTATAATAGTCTAAAAATGTAAGTAAACAAGCCACAGTGTATATTGGCAGTGTAATTTTTTTAAAAAGGTCATCTGCTTAAGTCAGCTACAAATCACTTTTTTTGTTGTTAGTCAAGTCTTGTTGCCACTATTTATGTTATGAAAGATCTGTTTAAATATATTAAAAATGCTTTCAGATTTTTTATTGCTGGATAATTCATACTCCATTATTGACAGCGCTTCCTGATTTATTTTTAGTTTCCATATTCAGAAAAGTCTTCTAAATTTAGGGAGGCATAAAGTTGACAAAAAGCTGCATATGTTTTTCTAACCTTCTTCCAATTGCCTGACACTTTGTCAAGAATGTAAAATTATGTAGCGGAGAGTAAAATATGGGTTAAAAAAATTCAATCATTCTGAAAAGGGGTACATTTTTGTTTTGGTTTTCTCCCATTTTCTCTGTCTTTTTTTCCTCTATCTGCCCATGTTTTGTTCTCCTCTGCTTTTAATAAAAATTATGTGATTTATACACAGTGCTTTACTTTTGATTCTGGCACAATGTAATAATTCAACACATAGTTTTTTGTACTGAGTTTGTATTTCAGCAAGACATTTTCTTTACACAATAGTGTACTGTTTGGACACTTGAAAATTCAAATGAAGGGGGGAATATGTTCCTCAGAGTAGTTTCTGACCAGCTTTTATGTTCAGAGCATGCTATTTGAAGATTTTTGCCAAGCTTTATGAATTTTCTGTATGTTGCATACACTTGCTTGTGCAAACACAACCGGTTGTATGTTTTGCTTGCAATGTTAATGTAACGTATCACATGTTATCTGGGTCATGTAATTTATTTGTTCTGAGCAGTTGCTAGTTGATACCTGGACTTCCATATTTGTGCAGCTCATCCCAATTTGAAAGAGGACAGGTTGCTAGAGCTCACAGAAAAGGAACAAACGGTTGCTGAAATCTGTAGTAAAAACAGCCTCTCTGACAAAACACTAACCAAGAGAAGCAATATTTCTGGAAAAACCTCTAGAGAAGATGGAGAGCTAAAGAACAAGCAATGCAACAGGTGTATTGTACAGTAGAGAAATGCAGTTTAACTCCCTCAAATTATTTAAAAGAAAATTCAAGAACTTGTTTTCAGACTAAAAAAGAAAGGGTTCAAAGACAAATTCTGTACAGATTGACACAGGAAATGCGTAACAGCACTCACAGGAAGTTTATAAACATCTGTTATGATAGTTTTAAAGAAGAAAAAGTAAAATCTTCTGACATTTTGCTACAATATAATAGGAAATCCATCAGTTGTCTCTTTCAGTTTCAGAAATACTGTGATTTTTTTGTCCTGAAAAATTGTTTCACAAGAGGATTTCTGTGATTTCAGTAGTAGTCTAAAGATGTGTTGGCTTAATGTTACGTGTTTTCTTATTATGTTGAAGAGAATTTTATAGATAGGGAATGAATTAAACAAAATTACAAAATTAAGAGAGGAGATTGGCTGAGAAGGAGACAGTGGGGCAGGGGAAATAGATAGGGAGAAATGTTGGGAAAGAGATACATGGCACAGAGATAAGGTAGAAGTAAAATGACTCTGCAGACATTTTATGTGACGTAAGGAGGCAACTCTAAAACCAAAAACTATGGATTTTCACAAATAGGATGAAAACAACCAATCAATGAGGGATCCTTAAAAGATGAAACTAGAAATATCAAACTGCATGTTTGTTACTGTATTTTAACTGTTACTGTAATTGTTACTGTAACCAGTCACTGGGCTCTGATTGGTCCCTAGATATTTTTTGGTAGATTGTTATTGGCCATTATTAAATCAAAGTTTGTTCTTCTGAAAGGCAAAGATATGTTCTTGGTCCCCATTAGGAATAACTGGATCAAATTGCATTTTTCAGTGTTTTTCAGAAGTCAATGTAGATTATCAGATTGTCCCCTTATGGGAATTATGTTTCTTAAAGCTTCTTAGAGAATAATATAATTAATGATGTAAAGATGGAGGAAATTCTGCTTAAATTGTTAATAGATAACTATAGCTCTTTAAATTGAAGAGATGTGGTATTTTGAAAGAATGAATTTTAGATCAACATAGGAGTGATTGTAAAAGTAATCACAATATGCTATAGTTAGTGCAGCTTACATATCACTGCTTGCCAGGTGTTTTGAAGAAAGGAAAGTCTGATTTAACACCAGGTTCACAAGTGCATAGTTAGATTTAAATACCTTTCTTACCACTAAGGATATGTCCGCAGTCTGATACAAGCTCCGGTGTTTCAGCAGTTTTATGTACCTAATTTAGTCAGTGCCCCAAAAGGCTGAGATATGCATTAACACATTTTAACACAATCTCTGGACACCTATGCAAATTTTGCATTGCATCTAACTCACATCCAGCCAGGTCAAAGCGGAGGTAGAGCCTGTACCCATTGATGAGATGTGATGTCCACTTCTACCTTTCTACCTCCCCTGACTCAACTTTTTCAGTATTGCTTTAAGAGGAAATGGATTTGGGCTGAATTTGCAAGGCTTTTTTAAATTATTATTTATTTATTTTCATATATATGTATATACAGACATATGTAAAGTTGACCTTTCTTTCTGCGAGGGTTTGGTTTTTTTTGGCATAGTTTGTGTGAAGAGGGCTTTAAAACATTAGGCATAAGTCTGAGAGGAATGATAACCAGGGATTTGCAACCGAGAATTAGTAGCAGCTCCAGGTATCACTGGGTACGAAGGTCTCTGTCATTAAGGACCACAACTAAATAAACATGCTGGGATATGATTGCTTTATTGCTCTTTGCTCATTTATGTCATTTTATTGCTTTACTAATGGCTATAGGATTAGGTGTGCAAGGGAGTTATGAAAACGTAGAACTGAAAGAGCTATATATGAAAGTGTGTGCTTCTCCAACTTTTCCTCATCATGTATGATGGAGAGACGCGTTTACATTGCATAAATAAGTCAGGGCAGGGAGAGACGCACGGAGGGACTTAAAGAACAGATCCATTACTAGGCTTCCTCTTCACTTCAGTATGGCTGATGATTTTTATATGCCTTTATAGTGGCCTCAGTGGGAAAGCCTGTGTCATTAAAAGCAGTGCTTTTTTCCTTCTGTTAGCCAAACAGTATGGTTCCAATGCAGGGTCTGTGTGTGAAAATATGCAGACCAGAATTAATTTTATATATATTTAACTATTAAATAAAACAATCTCATTTCTGGTATTTCCAGAATCAATCTGGTACACTGGTGTAGCTGTATCACTTCTGAGGATGGAAAGTACTCACAGACTAATACTTTTACTGCTTTCTGTTTTGCACGAACGGCAGTTTACAAGATCAGTAAAGAATGTAGTGCCTCAGCAGACCTACAATTTAGAGTTTAAGAATCTCTGTTCTTGACTAAAGTCCTGTTGTATCTAAATAAAGGGACCTAGTTTCATCCTTGGTGTCTAGAAATGATTTTCTGTGTTGTCAGTTTCTTCAAAGGGAAAGAACGATGTATGACCTGTAAGGTCTCTAGGAAAGTATAAAACAAAGCAAAGAATGCTGTCATAGCTGAAGCCAGTGGATGGAATTTTTTTAATAGAAAAACCTAAAAATTATGTATTCTTATTTGGATCTTAATAGGAGAGAGTTAGATTTGGGATGCAGGGAATAAACAGTGTCTTTCAGAATTTAATGAATGGCAAGTGTATGTTCTTTTTATGTTTAAGAATTGCTCATAAATATACAGACTACACATATATAAAAGTATATAGAATTAGTGGGTAGCATTGATGTAAATATACATAAAATAATAAAAGTGACTGCCCAGCTAAAGCTTAGCATTTAAAAGTGCAAGTCACGCCAGAAAAGTCAGTGTGGCTGACTGCAAGAGGCATAAAGTAGTTCTCAAGGTTACTACAAAATGTCCCTTTGTTTCCTTCGTGCCTTCATCCTTCTTGAAACCCTCTCCACACAGTCAAATTAAACTTAGTTTCCTCCCAGGCTTTTCTACTACAAATCCTGTTTTATTATGTAGTTTACCCAGTGCCTAAACATTAGAGTCATCCAAAGAGCAGGGAATCTTTTATTCATACACTTCTATGTCAACAGTTCTTCAATCTTAAAAACCATTTTGTTGCCTATTCCTTATATGTAATCCTTCCAGAATCCTTCAAGATGTTGTTTAAATGCTATGCTTTTTTTATTCTGCAAGTGGAATAAAATCAGGCATCAACATTGTCTGATGACTTAAACATTTTCTTGAAGCTTCTTTAATCTTCAGAAATGCCTTTGTATCTTGAATGAAAGCACTGTATTCTAAGGCTTTATAATCCAAATAAGTATTTTCTTTAGGAGCATGGTTGGTTTGCATTGCAGGTAGTTTAGTATTTATTTTACTCTTATTGGCTGCAGGTATTCTCTAGAGGTGAGGATGGAAACACAGCCTAGGAAATTAGACTTCCTTCATATGTGTATAGAGAACTGAAGCTTCTGTACTCTGTCGTTTTCTTTTTTTTAATGTAAGTAAAGTTTTGCTGCATGCTTCAGTAACCTACTTGTTTGGTAGTGACTGTATCATTAGCTGTCCTGTTTTTACGTGTCACTCCCTTAGAAAATGACCATTTGGAGACAAAACTGTTAGAAATCTTGTGCTCCTGAAAACCATGTAAATATCTGTGAAAACAGAGAAATTGGTGGTAGATTGGTGGAAGGTATGTACACCCCAAAGACTTCTGTAAAATTACATCATTATGTTGTTCACTCAAGATTGTGTGTGCTCTTTATAAGGCAACTGGTCCCTCATTATATATTATTACTCTCTCCAGTTGTCCAGGTTTTCCAATATTCTTTTGGGAGAGATGAATAGAAGACCTGTGAACCAGTACTTTCTTCTTCCTTTTTTTTTTTTTTTAATTGATATGCTTTAATTAGCTAATTAAGGACTTAGCAACTCCAACATGCGTTGATCTTGAAGATGCAATCCTGAAAAGTGATGATTTTTTCCTTAGCCTTTGAATGATCAGATATTCTTCAATTCTGGGCCTTGAATATAAAACACTTCAAAAGATATTTTGCTACTTTCCATTTTCTTAAGTGACTTCCACCATGAACATTTCCCTGTGTCCCTCAATGAACTCCATGATTCTTGGTACTTCTCAGGAGCAACTCCTGTTTTTTAGAATCATAGAATCAAAGAATAGTTTGGGTTGGAAGGGACTTCAAAGATCATTTAGTTCCAACCCCCCTGCGATGGGCAGGGGCACATCCCACTAGACCAGGCTGCCCAAGGTCCCATCCAGCTTGGACTCAAACACCTTCAGGTATCCACAACTTCTCTGGGCAATCTGTGCCAGTGCCTCACCACTCTCATAGTGAAGAAATTCTTCCTTACGTCTAGTCTAAATCTGCCCCTCTCCAGTTTATACCCATTGCCCCTAGTCCTATCACTACAGGCCTTTGTAAAAAGTCCCTCCCCAGCTTTCTTGTTGGCTCCCTTCAGGTTTTGGATGGATTCAGTCCACTTGGTTCATCAGGATGATTTTTCACACATTTTCCTTGTTTAATTGTATAATGCCACTTCACTCAATTTGTGCGGGCATCCTTTGGACTTGTTACAATTTGATTTTCTTTCAAGGATATTTCCAAAGAAGAGGAAATCAAGGGCAGAGGAAATGATGCTGATGTATATCTTATTTGCAATTCTAATAACAATTTGAACACGTTAGTAAAGAGCACTTCACTCAAGTGCACATTATCACAGAACTTGCTAAACATGCCTAAGAATAATGCTACTCCAATCTGGGCAAATTAGGTGGATAACATCTTTTGCAGTGGTTGTTAATTATGTATCAGCTATAGTCACAGCGTAATTCTTAATTGCTTATCACACTGAGGTTAACTTTCTGTCATTATATTTGTTTAATTCATAATTAGAGTAAGACGATTGATATTGTTCACTGACCACTTAAAAAAATGCAGATATAGAAGAATAAGTCAAGAAAAGATCCCCTGAGTCATCAACTTGGCTAATGTCACCAAACCATGTAATACCTTTCATGAATTTCACTCCATGTCTTAAAACCAGTTAGATTCCTTGCCTCTACTACTTAAATGAAGGTTTGTTACAGTGCTGCAACCCTGCCATGTTTAGAAGCTTTACACTTGCCAGCCTCAGCATTATTCTATTGTCTATATTATTTTCCCCCCCCACCCCCAATGTTTCCCATGCATGATTTATTTGTAGAATAAACTTCCTCTCACTTTTCACTTCCCTAAGATGGGCAAACCAACTCCTTTTAGTCTCCTTCTGTAAGAGGTACATTCTTGTGTCCTGAACATGGCTGGCAGGCCATCAGTGCTCCTTAATTCTTGCTGTAATGGAAGCTTTTAATGCCTTTCTTATGCAGATGGAAACAGAAATGTCATTCACTGTCAGATGAATGACAAATAGTGGGGAGTGTAGATGAGTTCTGTTGGCTTTTCAAAATGTGTCCAGAAGTACTGGTGAAAGAGATAAACCTACTTCTTATTCTGGTTCAGTGAACAGTATTTTAATTAGAAGTGTTTTAGGCAGCAAAGTCGATCTCTGCAAACCAGGTCCATCATGGTAACTTTATGTGTACATCAGAAAAATGGAAAATGCTGTAGTAAGTTAGGCAGGGGAGATTAGAAAGGTATTGTGATTCTTAGAGAATAAAAATCCAATTGAGAAACTGTGAGGTGCTTGAGTAACAGTTCTGTACGGGGGGCAGAATTAGGGGACTGACTGGAGAGAAGCTCTGATGAGAACAACCAAGGGGTCTTGTAGACAGAGAACAGAGCGTGAGCCAGCAGTGTGTCCTAGGAGCAGAGAGCCAACAGCACACTGGGTTGTAGTAGCATAATCTAGTAAAATGATTATCCCCCATTACTGAACTTTTGTTAGATGGCATCTAAAACACTGCATCCAGTTACGCACACCCACCACCCCCAACTTCTTCCTACCAGGAAAGACATGAATAAACTGGAGGAAGTTCAGTGGAGCAAGATGGTCAGTGATTGGAGCATTTGGTCAGTTTAGGAGAATCTAGTGGACCAGAACCTTTACAGCCCAGACATAAGATGGCATTGGGAGACAGGGCCTCAGAACAGCCTCTGATACCTCAAGGTGGATTGTGGACAGATGGAGCCAGGCTTTTCAGTGTGGTGCAGGTGGGAGGGCAAAAGACCGTGGAGGGAAACTGGAACCGGAGAATTTCAGACTGGGTGTTAGGAGAAGAATCCCTCCTTCAGGTCCGTAATGGTATTTCCTGTAGTTCCTCCTTTTTGACTCCTAGAACTGGTTATTGGGTGCCATGCAAATAGCCAATACTACTTCAGTCTCTTAATTATCTTCAGTCTCAGAAGTTAACAAAGAACCCGGTATACTTTTTCACTTCTGAGTCTTCTTTTTGCTTTCCTCTTCTAACAAACGAAAAAATATGTTTTCGCTTACGTAAAATAAAACTGCTTACAACAAGGATGTGTCTTAATTTCTTTTTATGATTCAGTAATTCTGAAGAATTTGAGATACCAAAATAATTATTTCTGTTAGACTTCCTAGGAATATTTGGATTTCAGATCGGCTTGATTGGTTGTTTTTTATTAGCTGTCGTTTCCAAGTTAGTGGTAGACTGCTGTAGTTTTGTGGTTTTTTTCCCCAAGAGTGCTACGCAGATCAAATTAGATAAGTCACCTCAATCTTCAATTAGAAAATATTTATCACAGTTCCTATCCCTAACATTTATTATATGTCAAAAAAAAGCAAAACAAAGAAGTTTCAGTGTTTTAGCTGTACTATTCAAAGGCCCTGGCGAGGTCAAGTTTTAGCAAGTCTAACAGCGAGTTAGATATGACAGTCAGTCTACTGCAAGGGTACCTCTAACTGCCAGCCCTTACCTAAATAAGGAAACCTTGTTACCCCTCTTTTCTCTACTCACCAGCAGATTCTGAAAGTTTTTAATGTCTAATTTGTTGTGTATGTAATAAAACCTTAACATAAACGGCTAGGATACACCCAGTAGTGACCTTTTCATTACCTTTCTAAGTGAAGTCATCTTTGTTTCCTTGCGTACTACTGCTACTGACTCAGCCTTCCTGATTCCTAAACAAATTTATTCTGTGGTTCTTTCTGATTAGGACATTCCTTTCTACTATGATTTTGCTTCTTTTTGGAAGTAGAAAGACTAACTTTTCACAGAAAGTTACTTTTGCCGTTCTCACAAATCAGTTGTAGTAGTATTCAAATACTAATGTGTGGTAAGTGCCGATGTATTTACAAAACTTATGTATCAAAAGTGGACTGTCACCTTAGGTATTTTCTCATATGTCTAGTTACAGCATTGTTATCTGAAAGATCAGTTTAGCTAGTGAGTGTTGCCAAGACATTTAATCAGCAGAGAGTAGTTTACAGCTGCCTTTTCTCCTTATTCAGATGAAAAGATTTATATTTATACAATATTGTTTTGAAAAATCATCAAAAACTTGGACTACAACAACTTTTGTGTGTCCCCTAAGAGTAGTTGTGATTTCTCATTTTGTTCAACACAGAATGTAGCTTTGATAAGGCAGCCTAACTTCTAATGGAAAGCTGTTCCTGTGGCAGTTACCTATACTGAGGGCTAAGTGCATCACAGTGCTACCCCCAGGAGATGCACCTGAATAGTGTCCCAGCAGGGCGAGGAAGTGAGTTGCATCCTCTACATGCCTTGTATTTCTGGTTTCCCAGGCCTGATCAGGTATCAGGTAGGCTCTGAGCCTGTGTGCATGCCTAGTCTACCTTCAACAGGAAATTGTAGAGGACCATCCTCCAGTCACATGGATTTGGGATTTATGTTCACAAACTGGAACTGCAGGTGAGACAATGCAGAACAGCTGTCCTGCATTTAGGTATGGTAACAGCATTTGCTTTGTCTTAACTCAACTTCATTGCTTTCTGTTATGAGGGGTGTTTTTCACTTAGCTAATTTTTGGATTATGTTTCATGTATCTCCATTTTTATCAAACAGAGAAACCTGAGTCTGATCATTTAGTCTTCACTTGGTTATTTTGTGATTACACGCATATTAAGTTGGCTGACTCTTTCTGAAACTCAGGCCCTCTGAAATGTGTCTTAAACTGGTGCAAATTTGCCTTATGTGAACTGGAAGTGTAACTATTATACATTTGTTTTAAAATGTGATAAAAGTTTTTTTTTTCTGGTATTCATAACTTGTAACAGGTAGGGAATATGTTATACTTTCAGTTTTGAGAAGGTGCTCTGGTAGAAAGCGCCAGATGTATGTCTCCATCCAGGGTCTCCACCTTCAGCTCTTTTGTCTGATTTTGGGGATTAATTCGGGTAGATTCATGTCACCTAACTCCAGGTGTCTGTTGTATTTGTGTGAGCATTTTGGTTAGACAACTAGTGGGAAGAAATGAGTGTGTTGAGAGGTGATTCAGTTCAACCTACTGTTAAAGACAGTTTTAATGAATCGATTTAGAAGTGCCTGTTTCTGATCATTGTATACAAAGGAAGTTAGGCATCTAGTTTACATGCAGGTGACTAAGTTCTAGACACGTGGACTCAAGCGTCATAAACACTATCTTTAGTTGTCCTTTGCCTCAGTTCTCTGTTCATAAAAAAAGGAATATAGTTTGGCCCTCTCTCACAGATAAGTAGATAATGTTACTGACATCAAGGTTCTCAGGTAAAATGGTGGAGCTTACCTGCATGTATACTTTAAAAACACGGAGTGGGGCCACATGAATATTGCTGATGTCCAGAAAACCTACCCAGGCACAGCTGTGATCTGTAATAATTAGCAACATGTAACTTTTCAGATTGGATCTTAATGATTCGCATTGTGATTTCACTCGTAATAGCACCTATGACCATTTTTCAGTTTCCTCTTACCTGCTCTTGAGATAAAGTACAATTTTGGAGGGCTGCTTCGCTCATGGTATCCATACCAGTGAATTTTCTTCTGCTTAGCTTGGTAAGTGCTTTGGCTTCATTAATAAGAGAGACGGAGTCCACTTTATTTTTTTAATATTTATCATCAGCTTGTAAAACAGGCTCTTACTGATTTTGAGCTTTCTAAAATCACTCTTAAAAATATGCTGGAAGCAGATATATCTGTATTTCTTGGAAGTCACAGTAGTTAATGTTTTATTCATACACGGGAACACACCTAGCATGTGTTAAAATTGAGAGATAACTATGGGCCAATTGCAGAGCAGATCAGTATGTGCAGAGCAAAGAGTAGACTTAAGCTCCTTCTCCAGAGGATTCTGTTTTATGTGCACTGGGTGCTGGATTTATTGCGCTTCCAGCACACATACCTCTGCCCATAAAGATATCAAATGTCCAAGGCCTTCCCGATTCTTAGTACAACCCTGTTGTTTGTATTTTCAAGGAGATACTGTTGTCATTTCATGTCTGCTGAAACCAAGACTAACTTTGTTCTCATAAGGAAAATAATGTAATGATTTTAATGTGAATTTTGTTGGGGTTTGACCTAGTGTAATTGTTTCCTTGGCCCAATTTAGGATTTTTAGAAGCTTTGGATTGATGGTGTTGATACACTTTATGAGGCAGATTTTCAGCAATACTCCATCTCATCATGTATTATTGTTCTCAAAGGGAGAAGCATCTCTTTGAAAATTACAGTATTTTACATGCATGCCTCCCCAAGAGATAAGCTGTTCTAAAAATCTTAATATTTATTTGATGCATAAAGTTATGAGTTATTTTGTTCCTTTAAAGAGTTGATCCAAAATATCGTTAAAATAACATGCCTTTATGCTTGCATGTTGTTCATTTATTCAAGTCATATTTTGAATTTTCTGTCCTTCTCCCATATTTTCTGTTTAAACTCGTAGTCTTTAACGCACACTGAGCTTATTATTAACTGATTTTTGTAACAATAAAAATGAGAGAAGTTGTCAAGCTAAGCATAACCACGCCAGTGTCTTAGAAGAGTTAAGCCAAGTGTGTTGACACAACGTTCTTTCTGCAGGAATGTGATGAGTCGGTTTAGCCTCTAGTTAAAAATTTTAATTTTAGACAGAGTAACTGAAAATAATGGGACTTGTCTGATTATTCAGTTATTTAATTAGCCTTTTACATAGGACCAAGAGTTATATAGTCACTAGGAGGGGCAGGAGTGTATTGAGTTTGTTTTGAAACGTTATGTAGAATGTATAACTCATTCAGCAGAGGATAGGATATAGAAATTAGAAGACTTGCTGCAATTAATTATCACACAGAAAAGAAAGACTCTAGGCAAGCTGAAAAAAATCCCCAAACAAACCATGCCTTGATGCTGGTTAACCTTTTCTTGAACTCTTTTATTGTGTATGACAAAGGCAAGTGTGTTTATCTGTGAAAAAAATATGCATGTATATCTCATTATATGGTATTTCTCAAGATAAATTTGGATAAATTGCAAGTAAAATTTATCTAACTGGCTATATAAAAATATTGTTTATGACTGAGTGTGTATAAAAACCTGCCAAGGAGGGCTATTAAAAAATTACTAATCACCTGGGGATGACTGAACAGGAGTATATAGTTTTACTTAATAATATCATGATGGTTTGGTTTTATCTTATGCCTGAACTCTTTCCTCTTTTCTTCTTATTTCATTCAGCTCTCCAATATAAGTCTCTGATTAATTTTCCTGTGTGCATCAGAAAATAATAAGTTACCTGATCTAAGCAAATAATTAACAAGTAACTCCAGTCATTTGACTGTATCTCAGAAAATCTCACTGCAAAACTCTGTGCTACCAAAATCCCTTAAGCACTCTTAACTGGCAACACTTCATGACTATTGTGAGTTTTCAAGAATAAAATTAACTGAAGAATATTAAGGTAAAATAGAACTATTAAACACTAAGTTTTACCTAATATTTATTTACATAGCTAACATTAAACCTTATATGCTGCTATGTAAATAGCAAAAGTATCCTGTGTTTTATCATTCCCCTCCATGAATATTCACAATTTTTTAATACTGCCTGATAACCCCAGATAGCATTAGCAAATTTACTGTTAATCTGGGCACAAAGCAAGCACAGGAATGGAATGAAGTGCCAAAATACAGATTTACTAATAGCTCATGGAGACAATCTGCACATAGGCAATACAGTATGAAGAATTACTAGGTTCATCCTCAAAACACAGGTTTCTGTTAAAGAGAGAGTGCAACTAAGGGTTTGCAAATGAGAATATATCTTGTATCTTGTGAGGTGCTACCCAAGGCTCTTACTGATTTTCTGCAAACTGATCTATGTGCACATGTGTAAGTGATAAATAAATTCAGATAAACATGATAGCTTTGTTTACCCTGACCTTAAGTAGTGGATGGAACATCTTCCCTTTGCATATGGCACTATTATGTTACTGTTGCTATGCCTAGTGACAATGTGGTATATGAAGTGAATGTATCATTTATCCTTTTAGAGTAAGATGCAAAGAATGATATTTGGAATAGGGAGGATCTGAAAGTGGGCTATATCCTCAGACATTGCAAATTATCTTCAAAATTTTCCTGCAGCAACTATTCTTGAGATTCAAAATATTTTGGAGCTTTCATATTCCTTTGATATTTCCCCTCAAGTATAAACAAGGTGAAGACCCTGGTGGATGCAAGATTAAAATTCTAAATTGCTCTTCATATAATTTAGAGCATTAAATCTACACAGCTTTGCAACCCTGATGTAGACTGTTCATTGACATCTTCATAACTATTTTGGCATTATTTACAGCTTGCAAAACATTCTACATAGGGTGGTTCCATAGCGTTTGACAAGTCAGAAGCCAAGCATTTTCTTTGTTTTCTGTGTTTATTCATATTAATGGCTGTGGAAGTTGTAGCCGGGTGTTCTGCAAGACATATACTTTTATGAAGCCAAAAGCATAAATATAAAGACAATTCAGAGCTTGCAGTAATGGTCTGTTCTCTGTTACACCAAAATGAAAAAAAAAAACCTAACTCCTTATCATAACTTATTAAAGAAAGCTATGTACTTTTACGGCATGATACAGTGGAGCCTAACATAATTAATCACCAATTCAAATGAAAAAAGAGGCAGATTCAATATGTGCAAGAATCTCATTTTTATAGAATGCCTGGGGTGGTCTAAGTGTCTGAAAATCTGTGTAATGGAAACAGGCTTAGCCTAGATTTCCCACAAAGATTTGTACTTATGTTTCACCTGGCATGATTTGTTGCAGCTAATCTTATCACCTTTCTTCATAAGTGTGCCGTGAAAACCTGTTATTCAATTCTGGTACAGGCTTTGCTTTTCTAGTGTTTTATTTAGCCACTAGATTTTTAGGAGAAAGTCAAAAACAAGGTGCAAAATGGGAAGGCAGAGAAGCTTCTAAGTACCATAAATTTACTTGATAATGCCGATAGTTGATGCTGAGTTTGAGAAGTGCTTTTGAAATGATACCTTTGATCATGGTACTGGAAGCGGTTGTGCTGTGTGTTTACTGTCAGGATTCACAAATTGTTCTGAAACACTCATTAACATTCACCAGCTCAAAGGCAACTTTGTCCTTGCTTGGCTCTGAACTTTTTTTTGGAGGGCATGACAATGTTAGAGACTTGTTGTAATGTTTTAGAGTTGTAAAGAACTGCAGCCATGTTTCCATCATAATATTTATGTCTTAAGGACAAAAAGCTATTTATTATCCACGAAGTCTAATAAGTTTGGTAATAAGGTTTAAATTTTATGACTCATTTTTAGATCTGATTGATGATGATGATTAGATCTGAACTCTAACATTTATATTTAAAAAAAAGTGCCAGTGATCTCCATCAAATATGTTAATACTGCAGTGTTACAAATCTTTTCATGTCAAATACATCATAATTTTATACATTTTATAGTACAAGCAAACATTCCCATGTCATTACTCGTGGATCATTTATGAAATACTTGGGGACGGGTGGCAGCAGAGCTGATGTGATGGGCAGTGTTATCCCTGGTGCTGAGGGCGTTTCACAGAAAAGGAACACTCAGTCTCTGGTATTACATGGGCGTGAGTCTTTGTAAGCCAAAGATGACATTTCCCCCTGCCGTGCAGAAATTTGCATACCATTTCCTGGGTACCAAGCTTTTGGCAAATAAACCCTCTAGCTTGGAGATCTTTGGCTGAGTTTACTGTAGTAAGGTAACGTTCTGACTCAACTCGTGTGATTTCTTTAGGCTTGGTTAGTACAGACTCGTTGTGTACACTGTCTTGTGTGTGACAGCAAATGGGAGGACAGACATATCAAAATGCCTGTTTTGTCAGCATACTGGATAAATACGCCAGTTTATAGACAAAAATAGGATGGCTTCCAAGTATGTCCATCACAGCTTACTGTAGCTGCAAACCAAAGAAATATTGTGAAGATGTGTTCCTGCCATAGAATACATGGGAAGCAAGGAAAAAAACCCAAACAACCAGACTTTTAATATGGGTCAACGTTTCTTAATAAGCTGAAATAATAAAAAGACATATTGCAACTTATAAAAAAAAACAAAGAAAACCAAGCCTGTTTTTAGTAGTGATAGTAGTTTGAGATTTGTTCTTATTTTCAGGAAGATTTTTATGGAAAAACCTTGATTTTATTAGTGTATGTTCTATTTAATACCATAATCAAAAAGCATGATTACAGTTAATATGGAAAGCTGAACAATTAACAGAGTTAATAGTCTTAAAGATAAGATAGGAATGCTTTCTATATGCGATTGTGAAGTCATCAGATTTAAAGAGAAATACCAACAGAACCACATGAACAGAAACATTATTGTGTAGCTTTTCTTTCTTCACAATTGCTATAAAATCTATTTTGAAAAATCATTTCTCACTTAATTTTACAGTATCACTTATCTGAAAGGAGTGTTTCCCATTTTGACTAATTAGATACTTAAAAAACTTCTGTTTATGTAAGGCTGGTATTTCTTTGCTGTCAGTAGTAGATGATTTAGAATTTGTAAGAACATCTCATACTACAAACTGCAAGGTCATTCAGAATTTGGAAACCAGTGTAAATGTCCACTATGAAAGGAAATCTGCTGGGGGAGGTCTGAATACTAGTGAACATTATGAAGCTGGGACTGACATAGGAACAATTCATCTTTAGCTTCTTTCCTCAACTGCTCTAATTTCAGGACTGCATTGTAATCCCCCTAAGGCAGAAAGAAAAGTTCATCATATTTTACAGTAGTCATTTAATATACATTAATTGTTCGTGATTTACTTCATGGTGCCAAAAATCACCCAGAGAGCAGATTTTTATAAATGCTACATTTGACTGTAAGACGTTTCCTTAGGAAAACATGATAAAAATAGTATAAAGAACAACTTTCCTATAGCGTACGTTTTTCCATATTAAAAAATCAATTGAAATAAGTTTTTATATGACAGAAGTATGAAGGGTCAATTCATTCCCTCTCTTTAGCAGTCACTGAGGGGGTTGTTCTGGCAGTATTGAAGAAGTTCTGCTAACAGCGGTGGGAATAGCAGGATTGGATCATGTCATACGTTGTATCTTCCATCTTACATTCATTGCCTTGTTTTAAAGTTACTCGTATGCCAGAGTATTTTGGGGACTGGAGCTTTGAAATAAACCTTAGCTAGTCTTAGATATGTTTGTATTAGTACAGCATACAAGTCTAGTATGAAAAAGATGGAGATTATCTATATAAAATCTGATTAACACTTATGCACTAAGGAACAAAAGATAACTCTAGTTAACATGTAAACCTTTGTATGTTGTTTTAAATGGCATTTTTAATGAAATTCCCCATATATAATTTATCTTCTGTAGTGTATAGGAAGTATTTGTACTTACATTGGCCATTAATAAACATACTTATGAAGGTATTGTAGATTTGCCCTTTTTTAAGTATGACGTTTGCTGTTTCTTTAATATCTTATTAAATATATTAATGGATGAGTGGTTTTAGGGAAGAGGAATAGCAGTCAGTTGAAAAGGTCAGACTCTGTGGAGACCCTCCAAAATCTCCAGAGAAGTCATGCAAGCAGTAACATGACTGTGAATGGTTTGGGGATAGCTCTGTGACAGCCACTTATACAAGAATCCTGTTGTCGTAATTAGTCCATTGGCCCCAGGCAGAGATCTGGCCTCAGACTGCATCTGTGTGTCCACAAGGAGACAGGATGATTTGCGCCTCTTAGGTAGCTCTGGCAACTTGGAAATTAGAGGGATGAATTTGGGAATGTTTTTTTTCTAGGTCTTTTACTGGAAATTTTCGTTTTTCAACAGTAACTTCTCTGTCATCAATTGCTTTTCTTTTTATTTTAATCAAAGGAGTTTTTATGGTGTCATTTTGTAGGTACTGTTGAATAGCAGCTGCAGGCACTTTCCATTCAAATAAGCATTTCATTGCTCCACATGCAGTTATTTACTCTTGTTAATTAAACGTAAACTGGACAATTTTTCCATGTATGTAATCTTTAATGTAACTATTGGTCAGCAGTGTGAAGGGTAGTCTTCTGTAAAGAATTTTTTAAGAAATAATGAAATTTGGAATTCTCCGATTCAGTATTTAAAAACACTTAATCAGCAAATGAAATTCAGCTATCTTTTGCACAGACTAGAACAGCTTTACCGAAAGTTTTTTTAACTGGGTTATTACTTGCCATGTGTACCAAATGATGAGCAGTGGATCTACCCAGAGATTCGTCTTTTCAGAGAAGGTGAATATTTTTTTTTTCTCTGTGCATCTGAATGGTGCTTGAAAACAACATGCTGCCATCACATCTTCTATGAAGGAGAGCTGAAATGGGAAGCCACCTTCTGAGAGTATACAGGGTCCACTGTGTAGACCCCTCGCAGCAACATCATATGTGATGGAGGGGCTCTATAAAATGGCCTTCCTTGCTGCAGGGTTTGTGTTATTTGAGTCCTCAGTTAAGGCTGCCTACACAGCCAGTTCATTGCTGCTGTTAAAGAATATTAACTGTTGTAAAAATGGGAGGTTTTTCAGCTGTCTTTTAAAACATGATGATGGATGTTTTGGGTGTAAGGATAGTCCATAATTGTATCACACTTCCTTATTGTTCTGAAGAGAGAGAGGGAAATGGCATATGAACCTACAGTCTCTTTACATAGAACAACCAGAGTTGTTTGTTTAGGACCATTTGTGTAATAAGACACATTGGTAACAAAATTAGTTGCAGGGTATAGAAGATGTAGGAAGTTTCCTGCATGTCCTTGGGTTCACTCAAGAAGTGGAACCAGTGCAAGCACTGATAAGGTTATTTCATAAAGCATTCCAAGATTATCAGAAGGGTTGCACTGTATCATAAAAGAAAAAAAAAACACAACAAAAGAGGTAGATTATGGCATGCAGAAGCAGTTTTCCAGCTCCTCCCATTGCAATACGTGACACAGTTATAGTTAACTTTGGATTATCAATCACTGTGAAACAGAATGGGAAGGTTGTACATTTGAGCAGCTTTTTCACTGATTTCACATTCAACGATGAAGCTGTCGGAACCAATACTAGACATGGAAATAGCAAACTACAGTGAAGTTTTAGATTCAACGTATACCGCCCTGGAGTTTGAAACTATGCAGATGCTGTATAATGGCAACGGTGAGTTCTGCTCCATGATGCAAAATCAAGCCACTTAACAAAAAAAAAAGAAATTTAGTAATGCCGTAAGATGTAAGCTAAATTATTTATTAATGGAGCATTTGGGGGTAGTTTTCAGACTACGAATTTTCTCCTTTACACTTCATCAGTATCTCTAAGTTAATGGCATTATAATTTTTTGACTTTAAAGAAAATAAGGGAGTTTATATATAATAAAGTAACTGAACTTTACTGTCACCAGTCAGTTAATCAAAGGAAGAAAATGTTCTATACAGCAGTTGTTTTATTTACTGTAAGACAAATGAATAACTAGTATTGATAGTTTGGACATGAAAGTATATTTTGTATACATAACGTTCAGAAGGACAGGAAAAAACTATCCAGAGGCTTGTAAAAAGATTAGGTATTATTTCTTGCTGCATAGTTTCTAATTGTTGGACTATTACTCCATTTATTTAAACATTAATCTAGCCTTTCTAGGTATGTGTCTATATGATCTAGAGCGATTTTTGAAAAAAGTCATATTGGCTTTCTAGAGGTTAGTGTTTAGCTGAGAGAAGCTATTTGCATTTGGCCAAAGCAACACTTTAACTTTAGGTGGAATTTTAAATGCAATCAGTTTTTGAGAAGTTGTATCAATAACTTATGTTTGAAATAGGAAGCACACCATTTCATTCTGCCATCATTGACTACTGACCAAACAAAAAAGAAAAAGTCAGTCTATTGAAGCGAAGAAAAGTATCAAGGAAATTAAACTGCTTAAAAATGGCTTTCCAAATCTTCCAATATACTTTAAAAATGTTTTATTGCATCATAATTCATAGATCTATTGTATTGTGTATTTTTAAATGGCAGAACAAATATTTAGTGATTTGCAGGAAATATACTTAGCACCTGTATTTCCACATGCTCCTGCCAGATAGAACCTAAATTCATTTTTATTGTCGGGCTTGAAACTTTATCTGAATTTCTGACGTCGCTTTACAGCAAGTTCAGTAAGCAGAAAGGTAGATTTGGTTATTGATTTAGGAAGAAAAAACAGACCATTATGTTTTATGTGATTTCGAAGCTATCAACAACAATTACGTAACTTTAGATGATTTCTCTGCTTTTGGTTTAATATGGATGATTTCATTGGTGATTTGTGTTTTGCTGAATAGCACCTTTTCAGATCTGTTAATGTTATGTAAGTGGGAAAGCAGATTAGGGAGGTTATCCTGTGTAGCATTATGTGTTGATGATACAGCTAGTTAAATTATTCACTGTAAGTGATTAGTTTGATAATTATTAGTTATTAGGGGCAGCCTTTGACTGTTTAGTGTTTGCTTTGTGTTTTGCCTAAATATTTTCTTATAGAATCTATAAAAACCTTGTCTTGAAGCTACAATGCTGCAGTGGAACTGAAAGCTGCCTCTTATGTGTCTTTTCTAGTTGTCTATATTAATTATAAATATTCAGAGAAGTTTAGCAAGCCACATTCAGGCAGATTATGCACTTCTGTTGAACTGAAAAAATTTTGCAAAATCAAGTAAATCTCTCAATTTATTTCAGAGTACTACCAAGGAAATTAAGTATATCCCCATATATATAGACAACTTATATCACTATGACGTATTTTATCATTACATTTAAATATTGTATTTTTGCTATATCATCATGATGCAAAATTGCAAAACTTGAAAAGGAAGGTTTCTGTATTTTTCTAGATGAAGTAATTCTGTAACCCATTTTTAAAAATAATTTTCCAGTAATGGCAAACCTGTTTTTAAAATAAAATCTTTACAGAACTGAGTTTTTACCTTTAAGATTTCATTTTTATATTTAATTAGTTTTTAATATAATTCCTATCAATTATATCTGTGTAAAATGGAAAAAAAAATGTTGCTGCTTCTCTCTTTTTCTAAAAAATTCTGTTTAAATTGTAAGCTTTTCAGGACACAATAAAACTGTTATAATATACTTGTGTAATATATTTCAGTTGCATCTAATACAACATGAATAATAATATACGTCAATATCAACATTTTTACTTTTTGACCTGTACACTGTTCATGAACTTGTGTGCTTGACTTTTGAATACGTGTCTGAATAACTAATTATTAATCTGACACTCTTTCCTCTCCTTGACTGAACAACGACAAATGTTTAGGGCATATTGAAAACAGCTTTTCTTGTGTAAAACCAGAAGCATAACAGAAAGAGCTATTAAGCAACTGTTTCTTTGAACACGTCTTTTAAATATTGTGACTCAAGAATAAACGTCTGTTTTGATTTTAAGTTAATTTCTTCAGTGTTGTTTACCATATTCAGTGACTAATTTTTAAACACCTAGTTAATATTCTCTTAAGCAAGTAAAGTCTGGACCAATGTTCCTTTGGAAAATCTGTTCAAGGAAATAACACTTAGACCGTCCTCTTACCATGCATTTTTTTCATAAAGCATTGTGCAAAACCTGTCTTGACTTTTTTTAATGTCAAATATGCAGTTATATATTTGTATTCTAGTTGCCAGTTATTGTCAGCTCCTATTTCAGACCTTAGACAACTAGGCAACACTGCTTTGTGCCGAAGTTCCTCTTCATGGTAGTAAGAATCTATATGTAACTATGTGTTCAGAGTTACACTTTAATTTTTAACCTCTTTCCTCTGGAAAGAAAATTATTTGTTGTTGTAAACTTCATAAATCCTGTTAACACCTCTATAACTTTGAAAATGTTCATCTGAATAAGAACCAGATGTAATCAGATACACCGTGCTATATAAATAGTAAATGGCTATTAAAAGAGAAGAGTCTAGAAAAAGTCTCCATTACAAATTGTTCATGGAGTGGTTGTTGAAGGTCTTGTCCATAACTACATATGTTGTTCTTGTCTCTCCTCAGACAGTTCAGGAGAAGCTGTCAACATGAATGCTGCTGACAATGGGGTCAGTAGTCTCTGTGCAATATGTGGAGACCGAGCAACCGGAAAACACTATGGTGCTTCCAGCTGTGATGGATGCAAGGGATTCTTTAGGCGCAGTATACGGAAAAATCACGTCTATACATGCAGGTATTTCAAAAGCTCTTTGATGAATTTAAGGACAAATTGCTTTCAGACTTTTTCAGACTTCTCAGAACTACATAGGAGTATTTTCAACAGTTTCTGAAGGAATTCTAAACAGCATTTTTGATGAATATGTGCTTAATGGGAAAGAATATTCTCATGATTTAGAAAAAGATGTCTTTTATTCAATGCTACTTGACACTACACATTCTATATATTGCATTCCAAATGTCTGTTGACATTGTTCATGTAATCACATCACTCAAGAGCTGTTTCTCTCTTTCATTTATGCTTACAAAGGTCATCTCCTCAAAAAAAAAAAGGAGAAATTCTCATATTGTCACTGGCAATGTGAAAAGTGTAGTTAATAGTTGTCTAATAATTCCTTCCAAAATTGTTTTCTTATGAAGGCAATTTCTGAAAGGCTAAGGTTTATGAGTCTTGTTTTAAGGACTGTACAAGCACATCTGCACATCTTCGCACTTTGCCTGACACACTGCTCTTTTGTGTGACCATTTGCCCCCCATCAGTCTCAATGGCAATGTGCTAATTTCTGTGTGTCTGGCTGCCCAGATTACCACACTGCAAGTTTGTGCACCACATTTGATGAATTGCTCTGTGCATGTACAAAGCTATAAAATTTCAGTTTTAAGCTGTGCACGGAATATATGGAAACCTCTGTCAATTTAGGAAAAACACTAAAAAGGAAAACTTTTCTTCAGAATGACTTGTTACTGGAAATGTTGTTTGCTGCTTTCTTCTTTAGTGGCTTAATACTCTTGTAAGGAAAGCTCTCCCTTATAGACAGTGGTACAGCATAGACATGCCTCGAAAGTGGTGTGACTAGAGCTCATAAAAGTGATTTCAAGAAGGGCTCTGCAAACCATGGATCTACCCAAGACATGCACAGCAAAAGGGCAGAGAGGGATGATGGCTTATGTACCTTCCCCTTAGGCACACCTGTAGATGTTCGTAAGAGCTTGGGTAAGCTTTCTGGCAGAGTCACGCTCTCTGTGTTTCCTCATGTCTTTGTTTCATTGTGGTAATAGAAAAGTTTCCTCCCATTTCCTGTTTAGGTTGTCATCTGTAATGATGCAATAACTTATTCAGTGGTATGCCCCAGAAGGTGTGAACTTTGGCAGCTGAGGGAACGGATTTGTAGCTGAGGGCTCCTCTGTGCTAGTGACATTTGGCATTTTCCTTGATTATCCTTTCCTTTTTCTATCTGTAGTGTTTATTCCTCCCTCTCCTCGCTTACCCTCCCACTGCTGTTTGATACAGCCACTTTCTAGCATATCTCACGGCTAAAGCAAAGTGTAAATGATGCGCACAACTGAAAATTTTTCCACACTTGACCATACACACAGACATATATTCCTGCAAACTGAGCAGGTATGAAACACCTTGCAAGATTGATTAATAATAAAAAAAATTTAAAAATGGAAAGGAAGAAGAAAGTCTGTGTTTGTAGCCATTGTTCTGACATGCCAGAGAAGTTGGTTTTTTTTTCCTCTTCATAATCAGTGTACTGCTCTATTAATGCTTTATCCATTTACCTTTTCCTGTCTCTGATAGATTCAACCGGCAGTGTATTGTTGACAAGGACAAAAGGAATCAATGCAGATACTGTCGTTTAAAAAAGTGTTTTCGAGCAGGAATGAAAAAAGAAGGTAATAGAATCATTTATTATTTGAAATAACAAGAGAAATAATCTGAATTAGTTTAAAAATATAATAAAAATTCTAAAAAACTCCAGCAGAATAATTCAATGGGAAGTCTGTTGTAGTGTCTTCATGATGGAGAAATACTTTTATATTGAGGTGAAATATACATCATCTAATTTTTAGGTGGGTAATCAGTTCTAACACTTTGAGCATTATCAAATCTATGGGTTTAAAGTGCTCTTTAATTAAAGCTGTTTAATTCATGAATCCTGGTACCCAATTTCACTGATTTCTAAGTGTTGAGTCATATCCTAGAAGAGTTAGAAGTCTGAGATTTTAATTTAAATTTTGACCAAATTTGAGTGATAAAATCTTTATCTGGGATTTTGTTTCTGTCCTGCCTAAGTAGTGAGATTTACGGATTTACTGCAATTTACTGTTTCTTCCCTTAAATTTAAATGTTTAAAGCATTTAAGCCTGAGGAAGATGTGTGAAGTTGAGTGAAAATGTAGTGGTAAGAACAATAGTGGTAGCTGTCAGTATAGTGTCCACATTAATTGAATAAAATTCTAATCTCATTAGGGCTTAATATGGGAAGATTGTTACTTATGCATCTCACTGACAGTCATGAAGAAACAATGCACCTCCTTTCGAAGTGGAAGAACTAGACGACCATAAGAGCAGAGCAAGAGCAAAAGAAAGGCAGTGACAATATCGTAGGATTTTTGTATTGGGTTGTTGAGACTGTTGCTTTATTGACAGTTATAGTGTAGAGGCAAAAGGCATCCTGGTCTGATTCAAGGAAGCACTCAAAAATGGTTCTTTAATCACGAACCTTACCACCTGTTTTGTTGGGAGTGTGATGCAGAGTTCTCTTGTGTTGTAACTAGTATATAATATTTTTAGTCTATAGATAGCTTTCCCAAGTTGGAGGAAGCTGTTTCTTTATGCTATTATATATCTGTACTATAGTACCTCTTTGCTGGTTGTCATGTGAAGTAAAACGGATTTTCTTCTTGCAGCTGGAACACCATTACACGGTATGCATGAAATAGGTTTGCTAATTTTTGTGTGGATCCCCTTGAGTATAGTTTAGCCTTTGGGAGTTTGACTCAGTAAAATCAGTAAAATATTGTAAATATATTTTCAGTCTTACATGAAGAAAAGGAAAGGTCGATATGTCCACAGCATCCCTAAAAGTTGTTTTTCAAAAAGCAGAGCTTCACGGGCATCCAAAACCGTGATTAAAGAACAGTTTATCTCAGAAGGGTCATCTGGAGGTTATGTAGTCCAGGTCCCCATTTAAAGCCAGGCTAACTTTTAGGTTCAGTTTAGGTTGCCTAGGACCTTGTCTACCCAGGTTTATACAGTCCCTGGGAGGGAGGATTGTACAACCTCTCAGCAATTTCTGCCAGTGCTTGACCACACTCATTGGGAAGTCTTTTTTTCCTTATATCTAATTGGAATGTGTCTTACTGCAATTAGGGTAGCATCCATTACCTCTTTTCCTTTCACTGTACATCTGAAAGGAATCTGGCTCCATTTTTTGTAAACTACAGAAATTAGACCTCCTGAGAGGCTGGTGACATTGCCATGAAGCACATCGCTGACTCATGTTTATGAAGCACCGGTTTACCCTGCACAAAATTTTAACCTAATTTACACTGCCTTGCCTCCTCTGGGCCCACTACCTATGAAACTTCCATTTTTCATTGCATCTGAGCCATGTTTATTCAAAGCCTCCCAGTGCTAAAATAATTCAAAACGCTGAAGTATATATTTCGATGCTTGTGTGTTGTTATATACTTCTCTATACTGTTAGGGGATGTCTCATAGCATAAGTGTGGCATAGCCTATATGATAGTTTCTTAACTTGTTTCTAGCAAATAACTTTGTTTTCTTCAGGGCAATGTTTAAGAAAAAGCATCTTTGAGCAAATATTACCCCTTCCTCAAGGGGTCTCTGTTTAGAGTAATTTTAGACTGAATTGACAAAAAGGCTTAAGAGAGACAACCCAGTCTAATAATCCAAAATTATGCATATGAAGGAGGAAATCAAAGCATTTCCCTATGATTCTCAGTGTTCTACCAGTGACTTTCATTAACAGTTGTCAGAATAGCTTACTATTATATTTTTCCAGCATTAAGTCAGTGCTGACCTTATTTTACTTATTTATGTAGCACTTAAGCTGTTGAGATTCAGTGGTTTTTTCCTTCATTCTTTTTAAAAAAGTTATATTTTTTGTTTCCTGTCTACATGAACATTTAGCACTTTGTGTTTATTGCTGCACAGCATTTCTTACTGTGACCTTAATAAAAGGCCTATCAGTGAGCGTCCTTGGCAAAAAGTTAGTACACCTCTGGAATAAACTATGCACATGGTTAAGATAAACCTTGAAAACTATTCAAGGTATAGAATATTTTATTTTTTTTTATTGACGTCTTTGGTACTACTCCTAAATTCTGTAATGTAGATTGTTTCCCACAAAATTGCAAACATATCTTTGGAAATAAATCTGCTGGTCTTAAAAGATGATGAGATTCCTTGTGCAATAAAAAGATTTTGATCAGTACAATTCTTTTTTTTTGTTTCCTCTTTTCTTTTTACTTGGCCTAACCTTGGACATGATCTAGGTTTTTGAAAACTCTGTTTAATATTTTTATTTTTACTTCTTCCTTGAATTCAAAAGTAAGCTGTATAACTTCTTAAGCCTTACATATGTTGATTAAGGAGTCTATCCAAAGCCCTTTCAACTGCGTTTTTTTGGACTTGACTACACAAAACTCATGAACTTTTTTTCATAGTTAATGTTCTGTAAACTGCCTAGGAATGCGGTGTTACTGAGGAGGAACATGAGAATAAACTGTGAAAATTACCTTACTAGTAATTAAGCTCATGGTTCATTCCTGTTTCAGCGTTTCTCGCAAGAAAGCAGGAGTATGGCTTTCACACTTCCTCTGATTGAGACATTTTGTTGGTGTTGGTGTTGTAACTCTTGACCTGTTCAGCATTCTGTTGATGTCCATTTCAGCCGTTATCATAAAGCCTCACTTATTAAATTGATTACAGTAACAAAATGACAGCATGTGTTCAAATACAAAGGAAGAAAGAGACTTTACTGTAATAAAGCCAGTCACAAAAGTGCTGATAATTCAGTATCTATCTACAATTAGTTACGCTTGTTTTTTACAGGCAAACAGTATACATATAAAGACTGTAAACATGTATTGTCATCCTTCCTCATTACTCAGAGCTAAAAGCACGTCATTTTTGAATGGCATACCTTGTGATTCTTGTAGTTACCGAGTAATCAAGTTTCTACAAGTCAGTAAATGAGATGGTTACTCTTTTCCAGCTGTACAAAATGAACGGGACAGGATAAGTACCAGAAGAAACACTTTTGATGGCTGCAACATTCCTTCTATTAGCACATTGTCACAAGCTGAGACACTCTCCCGTCAGGTACTGAGATCTACTGCAAAGTTATTTGATGACTTTAAGACCACTTGTTTTTAAGTTAAATACTTTGCAATTTCTTATTTCATTACATATAATTATTGAGATTACTTTTTTCTACTTCCAAAATGCACCCAGTTTCCTCTTCCCAATGAAAGAATGAGTAATAGAATACATTCTTAAAGCAAAGTCAATAAAAAAAAAATCTAGTTTTTCCAGGACATTATGTCCTAGGCACCTTTCTTAATAAAGCTTTATGGTTCTTACTGCTTTTAAATCAGTTGCTGTCTCAGGCAGCTGGTGGCATCTATCTCTCCTTGAGGCTGGCTTTCCCATGAAACATTAGGGAAAAAATTGTCCAAAGCCATTATATTCAAAGGGGTGTGGACACTCATTTCCTTACATTCTTTTGAAAATCCCATTTTTAATATCCTTAGATATTATAAGTAAGGCAAACAGAAGTGTTCCAACTGCAGAGTCTATACACATCTCGCTTTTAAATTTTCTTTGTCTCATCTGAACTTCATTTTCCATTTTTTTTTCCTTAGCCAATCAATTGCTGAATGGAACAGTCTCCAGTCCTTTTCTGCACCTCAAATAAATCATGGTCATTGATTCTGCATTCTTGCACCTCTTACTAACTTACTTAGAATTTAACTGCCACCTTTATGATTTCATGCTGACTGATTTATACATCCCCAAATGTTTTGTAATCTCATTCTTTATCAGCATCTCTCTCTTAGGTTGGAACTGTCTGTAAAGAATTGATGCAGGAATTACTGGGTGATAGTCTTTGGCGCATATTGCATGTCTGGGCAGACTAGATGAACATAATGGACCTTCCTACCTTTCATACCTATACCGTATGAAAAATATACCTTTTTTATCTCCTTAGTAATTCTTTGAACTTGCTTATTTTGCTTTTTTTTTTTTGTGTTACTTCCTTAATCATTTCCAGCTGATATATGCAGTTCTGGAATAATAGCTGTCTTAGAATCAAATCCTCAGCCTTTCCTGCCATAAAGTTTTTTTCAGCTGGTAGATTCCTGACCTAAAACATCACCTTGTATATACACAGAAATTTGTTCTAGTTATTATTTGATATGTTGAGAATTGCTCCCACTATGCCAAGCATATGTGAAAATACACTCTGGGCCTTAAAGACCAAGAGGTCACATTAATGTGATGGAAAAGTAGTCTTAAAAGTTCTTGAGTTTCCTTCAATCTAATGGTTCTGTAGGATAAGTTCAGTCCTGAGGTGGTAGTCTCACAAATCATTGTCCAAGTCCTTCACCTTTGAAATGAGGAATAAGGTGGCATTCATCCCTTTTAAGATTTCTGTATTAAAAGGACTGTCCAGTACATGTTTCTCCTACAGAACCAGGAGAGTCTTCCTGGAATGTGTTAATATTAAAGGGACTTGCTGGACTCCCCTAGGATTAAAGACATGTGTTTCTGATGATAGGGATATAGTGTTATATTATCAAGTTCATCGTGTCATTAATGGGTACAAGTTGCACTAGGCGTGGTTCCATGCCTATATAAGAAAAAAATTTTTTACAGTGGGAACAATCAGTAGAACAACCTTCCCAGGGATGTGGTGGGGTACCCATCACTGCAGGTTTTCAAGTTGCACTTGGACAAGTTACTGGATAATTTTATCTAGGCTCCCTTTCCCAACAAAGGTTGGATGAGACGATCTTTCAAGGTCCCTTCCAAACTGGGTTGGTCTGTGATTCTAAGAAGGCAGCAACTCCAGTGTTGCACCCCAGCAATGAAAGGCAGGGTAAAGCAATGGAGAAATAGCCAAAAGTTCACAGCTTCATAGCCTTGTGAAGAGATGCAACCACAGGAATTCATAATGAACTCCATGGGATTCATCCAATGAATCCCCAACAGATGCTCAAAAAGTAATTTCAGCACAGATTCTATAGTTTTTCCAACAATATGTAATTTATAAAGATGTATAGCTTTGATTAAATGCTATTAAAGGAAGGACGGTGTATTAAGTTCATGAGTCAGGAAGTCTAACAGTTAAACAATCTGTCTGTTCTTTACCTTCTTGAATTAACTTCTAGTTGGTGCATAGCAAAATCTTTTTTCTGGTAGATCAGAGCACCTCCTGCTATCAGAACTCTTATCTCTGTGTAGGTAATTTTGAATCATGATCAAAACTGCTCTTACTCCTCTGGAAAAAATGAAATATATTGAATTTCTTTACTACCTTTCTGTACTGGAAGATATCTAGACTGAATCATTCTGGTAGCTTTCACCTGAATGATATTCAGTATTTTCAACTTTGGTTTTGTAGAACAGAAGCCAGAAATGCACTCATCATTATAGCAGGGATTTCACAAATGTTCTGTCTACAAAAAGACAGTATTTTTAACCTTTTTCCTGTGCGATAGTCTTTGAATTATATGCCTCAGGATTTTTTCACCTGCCTGTCTGCTGTATTTCCCTCAGAACTAATGTTCACCTGGTTAACTGCCATTAGTATCTAAGCAGTTTTCAGACTCCTGAATTATGTAGGAAGCACTGAGCTTTAGTTCAGAAGTTCAGCTCCTTTAGATGACCCAAGGATAACAGGGTTTCACTACTAAGGGTTTTAACATGGATCTGGAAATGAAGAGGATCTTGTAGGAATCAACCTAAATAGCATCTACTACAAACTATAGAATTTCCCAAGTATCCTTTCTGTAATAAAACAAGGTGAAAGTCATTTTCGTAGGCCTAGTGCAGTGGTGGTGAGGTTGTTGATTTGCTGCTGTGGTGGGATCTTTTTCTCTTTCCCTTTCTCTATTTCCCTTTCTCCCTTTCCCTTAACCTTTCCCTTTTTCTCCATTTTCTCAATTTTCTCCATTTTCTCCTTTTTCTCCTTTCACTTCTTTTTTCTCCCTTTTCTCCTTTTTCTTCTTCTTTTCATCTTCTCTTTTTCTTCTTTTTGCTTTTATTTCCTTTTTTCCTTTTCCTTTTCCTTTTCCTTTTCCTTTTCCCCATTCCTCTCCTCTCCTCTCCTCTCCTCTCCTCTCCCCTCCTCGCATATTTAAACTGATTTTCTCTCTCAGGCTTGGTCTTAACTTCAGTTATCTTTTCTGCCTGGCTTAAGAGCAAGCCTGGTTTTCTTCCCTTCATTGAAAAGTCACTAAGATTTTCAGGATTTGGCTCAGCAATGTTTGAAGGTACCAGAGGTTCAGGCCCAGAAACATATTGCTGTATTCTTATTTCACAGAACACTGTTCACTGCAGGTGGTCTAATGCACACTCATATCCTTTAAATTTGCCTGAAATATCTCAGATCTCCACCTATATTGCTACTTCATCATTACAAATCATTCTCTTCCGGGCACTATCCTCCTCAATTTTACCTACTTAAGTTAATGATACTAGAAGACTAGAAGAACATGCAATCCCTATATCTCTCTCTTTCTTTGCCCTTACTGTTACTGCATGCCACTATAAGCTCTTTTTTTTTCCTGAAAGGAAGTAAATGTCAATCATTTTAAAGGGATAAAAAAGCCCCACCTCCACCCCTACAAATAATAAGGGCTCTGGTGTATTTAAAAATAGTATTTTGGAATGAGAAGATATTATATGATATGAATAGTGTAATTTTTAACATGCTGTAATAATCATTAGTAATAATGAGAAATATAATTTGATAATTTGCATGAAGACTTATGTCCTGTGTGGTCAAGGAATTTCTTAAGTGTATACGCTATTTTTTTAATTAAATATGCTGTTAATTAGTGAAAATGCAATTATATGCAATTTAACATTGTTAATTTTTTCTCTCACTATGGCCAGATCTCAGTGTCCAGTCCTGGTGCTAGCACTGACATAAATGTTAAGAAAATTGCTGGTATTAGTGATGTCTGTGAATCTATGAAGCAGCAACTTTTGGTTCTGGTGGAATGGGCTAAATATATTCCAGGCTTCTGTGAATTACCATTGGATGACCAGGTATAAGAGGAGACGAAAGAGAGAACTTTAATAACTGTTTTTTTATTTCTGTGATGTTTAAATATTATGTTTAAACATTTATTTTTTGTCTGATGAAATACAGCTGGACCCACCAGGTTAAAATTTTCTAAATTATTGCAATAGTACCTCCACAAAAAAACCCAGAGAAAACTGAGAAGCCTTTAGCATGTTAACAAAAAGAATCAGTAAACTAGTATGTCTTTCAGTGTTTTGTGCTTTCTGTACACTTTTGGAGCCAGAGATACCAAACTGCATGCAAAAATGAATTTGAAGCAAGTCTTCTCTATTTGCAAAGAACAAAAGTGATTAGAATCTTGAACAAATGCCAAACATACTGATATAAACCCATAGCAAATAATCTTTCATATAATACAATGTACTAAAATTATTATATATTGCCTATAATGGAGGGGGGGAAGCATCAAAACTTGAAAGTTCTTAAGGGTTTCTGGTCTTCTTGGTAAGATGACAAGTAGGAAAAGAGACAGGATCAGATCTCATTTAAAAATTCCTGTCTGTTTTAAAAAAAATTAAAAATCAGCTTAGAGAGATAGGCTGAAAACTCTTCTAGAGTGCTTGAACAGTACATGTTGGGAAAAACTCCAGAACATTAACTGCCTTAGAAGACTAGTGACTAAGGTTCTAGGAATTAAAACGCATGCCACTTTTGGATATGTCATAGACTGTTTCTAAGGGGCATTGTGCATTTAGTTATAAAAAAACCCATCTAGTTTTGAACAAACGATTCCTGATCTGAGAACCAGCCTGAATTACAAACCATAGATCAGGCAATAGCAGATAAGTTAACTATACTGAGAACCTGAAAAGTCTTAAGACATTAAGTATTCCTAGGTGCTATGTACCTTTACATCACTCATAAAATATTGGCTTGGATTTGTAAAGAAAATAATTATTTGCCAAGAAAAGAGTTCCTTGAGGAAATAGGGGCCAGCACTGAAGTTTCAAGCAGATACAAAAACCAAAGGAAAGTAAATAGGTGACAGAGAGTAAATTAATGACCACATTTTTAAGTGCCTTCCTGGTATGAATCACATTTCTTCTTTGTTGACAGTTGTGGATACTATAGTATATCTGGCATTGTTGGGGAAAAAGCTCTTTTAAGTACCACATACACTTTTGTTTCAAGGTGAGAAAAATGAAACACTGAAACACAGAGTGCAAATTTACTGTAACAGTTCATTCCAGCCCACCAGAGTCTTTAGTGTGAACTTAAAATTCTAGAGAAAACTTTGTTAAGGGAATAGCACTAGGAAATAAATTCAAGTATTGTATTTATTGAGAAGTATTTTGTAGAGTTGTATGTTTAAAATCTAGACCAACTGCTAGAAGTGACAGAGGATGACAATTTAATTATAGTGTGCTGTTAGTACAGTGTTAAGGCTTTTACATTCACGTTACATTTTACATTAGAATGTTAAGAGTCTTACTCATAGCTGAATACACTCACAGTGATATGTATCTTCATTTCCTTTGCCCTTATTGGAACTTTCTGCTTTATCTTCTAATGAGTCTGCTGGTTTTTCTCTTGAGGTTGCTCTGCTAAGAGCACATGCTGGGGAACACCTGTTGCTTGGAGCAGCAAAACGGTCCATGGCTTATAAGGACATTTTACTTTTAGGTAAATATTTGGTTTGTTTTAATTAATAATGATGTAGTTATAGTACATTAGCAACCATGTAATCACTGAAGTGGGACAACTGTTCTGGCACGATCAAGGCAATACATTCTGTGAATGCTAAATAGCTATTAATGACATAATGTCACGTGCCTTGGTCCAGCATAAGTAGGTGGACAGTTTCCTGTGAGTTAATGTGGCTAAAGGTTTATTTGGTACCAGAAATCACAAATTCAGCGAGTTCCTGCCAAATTCTTTCCTTACAATAGCATCCTTTCTGTACCTTTGTCCCATTAAAAAAAAAAAGTGCAGAACAACAGCAAAAAAATCCATAAATAAACTTTGCTTAAGAGAGGATCAGCCCATCTGTGGCCTATGTGCTAATTTTAGTCTTCATGAAAATAATTTAATTGGAGCTTTCCTAAGAGCCCTAAGACATTGTAAGAGAAGATCCTACCAGCTGGAAAATTGGGTAGCCTTTTCGTTGCAACTCGCTTTTCCAAGAGCCCTGTCGCAGTTATCACATGGTCATAATGTAAACAGCAGGCTTGTTGTCCCCTGCCATGTGGGAGATGAGTGCATCCATGGCACTGTGAGGAGTAACACTTACACCAGCATATTCTTAGTCACTTGAAATGGCTCTTTCACTGGGTTAGATGAAGAGAGCATTGCTGTTAGGGAAGAGGATGTCAGTGCATGGTGGAAGCATGTCTTCCCTTCATTCACACAACAGGGAGACAGAGTAATATGGGCTGTGTACCTGTGTAGCAATGTGATAAAGCATTTGTTAGTGTTTTTTGATATAGTACTCTACCATTTTGAAGTGCATCCTGCCAAAAGTGGTCGCATTTTTGAGAGAAAATGTGTAGGTCTTCTTGGACAGGATTTTTGATGTAAGGCAAGACTATACAGAATATGGACTAGTTTCTTCACTGGTAGTGTGGTGCAGGGGTTTTCTGGTATTTTTTCTCCTTCCTCTTTGGGCCTGCCTTTTGCATAGCTCTTAATCAACTTGAATTTATTTTTACACATATCATAACAATAAAAGGCCAGGAAGGGCTTGTTCTAGAGATACTACTCTAACCAGAAATCCTTTCAAATTAAAAATTATATAAATTCTTAACCTAGTGCTTTCTCTAGATACAGTTTTATGGATAAAATTAACAGAAGTAAAAAGGAAATACTTGTAGTTTTATTTGGATTAGTAGGTAATAAGGTTGAAAAGTGAGAAAATAGTAAGGAGAAAACTTCAGTCAACATCACCAACTTTAGCATATATACTGAAAGAAGAAACAATTTGAGGCTCCAGGGCTTATTTCTGATATTTGCAGGTATATATCTGTATTGCTTATGAGTAATTTTTACGTGGCTCTCTTGTGATATAATCATCAGCTTTTCTTTCAAAAACTGCTTGGTGGCCTCTGGAAGCTCTGTGACACTGCCACTGTTCTCACTACTTATGTTAGATGATTTCTGGACAAAGGGTGTATTAAGATGCCATGATGGAGACTTCCCCAGAATGAACATTTAAAATTAAAAGAGCAGGAAAAAAATCATTCTTTCAAATTTTAAGATGCTTCTAATTTTTTTTAGCTGTAGCAGAAGCATCTCTTAGAAACATTCCTGGTGCCTTCTCTGGAAGAAGGTTTCTGTTCATTGTCAAATCCTGATCATTCAGCTTGGGTTATATTATTTTAATGGGGAAAGATCAGTTTATCACTATATTTATCTATTATGTAAAGATAAAAGCCTACTTGTTCCAGGCTTGTGGATTCAAATATGCACCTCAGTCTTGTGGACTAATCAGTAACTGTATATGTTGGCATATTTACATGTACAGATTATTTACTGTGTGACAGCTGTATTTTGCACATATACTCTGCGTTTTGCACATATACTCTGCGTTTTGCACATATACTCTGCTTGCACAGAGTATGCAAGTAGATACAAAGAATAATAAAAAGGAGAGTTATTACTTAAAACATATATTAAACAATTTGATTAAACAGAAAGACATTCTTCTGAAAATGGGCTACATCTAGTATGTTACATCAAAGTTTTTATATCAATCTATATGTTGATATTCTTTCTCTCCAAGGCAATAATTACATAATCCATCGCAACAGTACTGAAGTAGAGATCAGCCGAGTGGCAAATCGGATTCTAGATGAACTAGTTCGACCCTTCCAGGAAATTCAGATAGATGACAATGAGTATGCTTGCTTGAAAGCCATTGTGTTTTTTGATCCAGGTAACTTTTTGAAAATATCTCTCAGAATTATTGTACACATGGTTATATTGAAAGGAAATTTTGTAGAAGTAGCATCTGCTCATGTTATTTAGCTGGATGGAAAAGAATAAAATAAAAAAATTGAGATGATCCTCACAAATAATAATTTGCCTTGACTTTAAGTTTTTGTCGTCTTTTTAGATGCAAAGGGCCTTAGTAATCCAGTGAAGATTAAGAACATGCGGTTCCAAGTCCAGATCAGTTTAGAGGATTATATTAATGACCGTCAATATGACTCCCGAGGAAGATTTGGAGAACTTTTGCTTCTACTGCCTACGCTCCAGAGCATCACTTGGCAAATGATTGAGCAAATACAATTGGTTAAACTATTTGGAATTGTTAAAATTGACAGTTTGCTTCAGGAAATGTTACTGGGAGGTAAGCTAATGTTACCGGGAGGTAAGCTAACAACTTGTTAAATTTAGCATGCTGTATTACATTGAATTTTGCATACTGGGAAATTGAAGGAATTATCATGTAAGCAAGGACTTTGACCACTACCTTGATGGCTGATCTTTGATTGTTCACTAAAGCCTTCTTGTTTTTGCTGCTCCTCTTGTTGCAGTCTACAACCTCAGGTTTTGCTGTGTACTTCTCAGTCATTGCTGAGTGTCTAGACATAAAATTCCCTAGACAGGTAGAAGAATCCTTACAAATATTTTATGAAATCCACTGTTAATACAGTCAAAACAGCGAAAATAAACACAGCGTTAATATGGTGGAAGTCAGGTGAAATTGTTTAATGAATACCCAGAGGCAATTATTCAAATTGCCAATCAAACTATTTGCTCGACAGAAATGTAATTATTGCAGTGTAAATTGCTGGCAACAACATGCTCTTTTGAATTGGTATTTGTTCATGTTATTTTTACAGGTACTTCTAATGATGCCAGTCATCTGCATCATCCAGTACATCCTCACTTAGCCCAAGATCCATTAACTGGCCAAACTATCCTCATAAGTTCAATGTCTGCTCCTGTCCATGCAGAACAGATTTGTAAGTAATTGCAAGTTAGTCTTTTGTCATAACATTTCACTGTTGCAGTTAAAAATATTAATTAGAATGGTGGCCGGTGAGTGCTCATAGAGTTATTTCATCATCATTCTTAAATTAAAATAATTGTGCATTAAAAATGTATGTATATAAACAGTCTTAAGTGAGAGGCTTTGACCTGAATTTATTCTAATTTTCTGATATATAATTGGTTTCACATGCACAGTTTTTAATAAATGAAGAATTCTGATAATTAAAATATCCTGTTTACCTAGCATGCCAAGTGTGACATAACTTCCTTTTGGGGCAGTAGTAGATACATGTGTATGCAGAGCAGACTAGAATATAAAATAATGTAATTTTTTTCCCTATTCTTTTTTCAGCAACTCCAGAAACCCCATTACCTTCCCCTCCTCAAAGCTCTGGGCAAGAATACAAAATGTCTACAAATCAAGCTTCAGTCATTGCACAGCAATCTATTTTGAAACAAAAAACTTTGTGATAAAATTTCCTTCCTTCCTTCCTTCCTTCCTTCCTTCCTTCCTTCCTTCCTTCCTTCCTTCCTTCCTTCCTTCCTTCCTTCCTTCCTTCCTTCCTTCCTTCCTTCCTTCCTTCCTTCCTTCCTTCCTTCCTTCCTCCCTCTTTCCTTTTTATGCACTAGATAAATTGGTAGGACACTTGCACATTTAAAATCTCGGGATGATAAAGGAAATTATTTCCTCAGCAGCCACTACTGTGGGGGTTTTATCTTAAAAAACCTCATGATCTGAAAAGTAATACTCACTGTTCTGACTGCCATATACAGCTGTAACTGTGGACACTGCAGTCTGACAAATATGTATAGACGTTGATATTATTTTTAGATCTTTCAACTGCACAGATTAATTTTTTTATTTCCTGTTTTAGTTGTGGTCTTAATATTGTTGTTTTAGAAATGTATATTATTTTTTCATTGTGACGGAGCTGGTTAGTGCTTGTTCAGCTGTGAATTGTAGATGTGAAAAAGTGAGTTAATCAAACAAAAGCCAAGATTCCTTAAGTAGTAAGATAGTAGGCAACCAAACAAAGCACATGTATTAAATAAAAAGGAGAAAATAAAGGACAGAAATACCCAATTAATTAAAAATATAACCCTGATTTGAACAAAACATCTCTTTCAGGTAAAAATTCAACAAAAGCATTGAATCCTTCTTGCTTACCTATTTGTATGAACCAGAGGGCCTGCCACATGCAAATATGTTGAGAACATATGCATAGACTTTAATGGCTATGTAAGTCAACTGGACAGTGCCAAGGCATGGATTCAGGCATTTCTATTGCTGAATTGTTAGAAGAGTGACTGTTATGCTTTTTGCTAAGGATTAGCTAGTACTCTCCCAAAAAATTCCTGTGCACATTTGGGGAACTAGGCCTGTCCAAACCACTGCTCACTATGTGCTTTGGATATTGCTGCCTCACTTTAGGGGCACAGTGAGTATAATTAGGAATATGGTCAGACCGTGCCACTCGATCTCAGGGCTGGACTTTGCACTGTTTGATTTACTAGTGTAAATGTAGGCATCATGTTTATTTGCCTGTCTGGTGAATGCTTGTTTCAGTAATCACTCTAAACTTCACCTACAAAGTACTTGTAGTTATGTAGTAGGTCTATGTCTGGAGAGGTATGGTTTACTAACTCAACCAGCAGATGTGTCTGAGTTATGCTCCAGATGTTCCTGGTTTTTCAACTGAGAAGATAGCCAGCACACCAAATACTCATTGTCTGGATTTTTAAGAGTTTTCAGAAGCTTGGGATGAATTGACTTACTCTGACAAGCCCCCTTCTCCTCCTCTTCTTCCTCCGCTTCCAGCCTGGGAGGATCCAACATTGACTAAGTTTTGTGTCTGGAGTCGATAATAACCCGTCTGGATTTGAACCTTCAGTGAATTTACAAAGGGGGACCTTGTGACACGTGCTCCCTTGGACTTATACTCACTCAGTTACAATTTGTTGAAAAAGATCTGTTATGATACATGAAGTGATCTGTAGTTCATACAATCCTGATGTCATAAGAAAATCACCACTTTGCACATTTTATTTGTTCCAGACAGCAATGATATCCCTTTAGTATTTTCTTCCTAGAAGTTATGTGAGAGGCAAACAGAGAAAAAAGAGAATAAAATACTGCAAGTTGCTGAACTGTTGTAAAGAGAAAATATAGTGGAATTAGAAATTCTGCATATTAACCATGACATCCAAAGATGGTGTAGTCAAACCTCTGGCTTTTAAAAGTTGTTCAAACAAACTGGTAGGCATCTTCAGATACACTTTTGCAGGCAGGAAAGGCAACACAGTAAATGCTGAGCTGACCTGAATATTCAAAAGGCTTTAATGAGGATACTCTTACCACGAAGTAGATGCTGTGTTTCTTTATGTTATTTTGAAGTAGTTGCTTTTGCAAAGTCTGCATACAGTAGCTCTTAGTGTTTACCATTTTCTTTTTAGTGTGTCTTTCTTTTTACTGGTTACTGCTTATTTTTTTATCAAAGCATTGCTCTTTCTACAAGTCCCTTTTAGTATGAATTTTTATGACAGAATGAAGTACTGAGGTTTTACCATTAACTTTAGGGAGGTCCAGACTGTGCTATTTTTACAAGTTGGCCACCAACACTTTGTGAGGAAACACAGAGGTAAAGCATGCATGAGAGATACTGAATAGCCCAAAAGTTAACTGATGGGGGTCACTTCTGTGTGCTTGTCATAGAAAGAGTGTTTGGCTTAAGCTGAATCTGAATGGCTTGACTGTGTCAGATTAATTCAGTTGCATAAACTTGACAGTATTGGTCTGACTAGAAACAGTTAACTGGAAATAAAAAGTAGTCCCCAGGTTGGCCACCCTTGCCTTATATAGTTAACATGCATAATAGCTTAATGGTTTAGATTTCACACTTTACTTTAGATATCAAGTGTACAATAAAATGTTTTCACACACTGCCAAAACGTACTGGATGAAAAATATACTTTAGTATTTTATCTGTCAAAAAGTTATCTATTTTGTACAATATATTTCATTTTTTGAATAAGAACACCACTGTAATTTATTGGGAAAAGCTGATTTATTTTATAAATGTAACGTTATTTTTGTAAACTTAATTATGATAAATCAGAAATTATTAGCTTTGTTAAATATTAAATTATAATGAGAAGTAACTTTATATGTTTGAACTCTGATACCAAGTTTTTGTGTTGAGCATTTGGAATTGAAATCGTTGCTGGAAATGTTTCAAATGGACTGGTTTTCATCAAAGTTCAATAAAGAAAAATGAATGATCCAAATGACACATTTGCCTTTTGGTAATTTTGTGACTGTTTACATAAACAATGACAATGCTTTATATTGCTTAAGGTATAAAACCAAACCATGCTTTCATCTCTGCAGTATTCACAGCATCACAGAGTGGCTGAGGTTGGAAGGGACTTCTGGAGGTCATTTTGTCCACCCCCCTGCTCAAGCAGGATGTTTAAATCATGTGAAGCCATCTGATGGTAATATTTTAGTTGATTCTACTATAACACTGCGAAGTATTACATAGCTATGGTATTCAATTTTTAATTCTGAGTCAGAAAAGAATTGGAACACATGCTTAATTCCATCTGTGTTTAAAATGAAGCATATGTTCAAGAGCCTTTTTTATTTTTTTTTTCTGGACAGGGTTAATAACAAATCAACTTTTGTTGCTCTAGTGTGTTGCTATTTAGGCTAATTTAGTTGCAAAGACGAAAACTCCAAAACTTTAAATTTTTTTTTTTTTATTTTTTTTAGATAACCAGAATTGCCTTGGCAGTTTGTGACTGACTAAATTTTTTTGTCTTTCCAACAGACTATTTCTGGCTGTGCACCTCCAATATTTGTGTCATTTATGCTTAAATATGTAAAAAGAAAATATTTAGCTCCTCATTTTCTAGTAAGTCTTTCATAAATCTGCTGTATTGGTTTGCAGATGTCTACATTTTTCATATTGTTCCTGAGGCAGAGCTGTTAGCTTTCTTCTTTCCCTTTATTCTTCCTCAGAAAAAAACCAATAAAAAATAAAAATATTTACCCCCAAATTTAAACTTATTATGTTAACAGGTTTCTTTCTCTTCTGTCAGTTTTGTAATACAAAAACAAAGGGAACATAGCTGTTATCAAAGCTGCTATTGATCACTACTTCCTTCTAGTTCCTTATTGTCTTGTGGCAAAACCAAGTATTTTCATTAATGGAAATGTTTACTTGTAAATAAAGAGCCTTGTATGTACTATATAGAATATAGTATATATTTAAATATTATGTGTAAGACCCATCTATCATATAATACATAACAAAATATATTGATAATGTTACAATTTATATTACTACTTTAATAATAATTTTAATGATATATATTTCTGTGAAGGGGTAAGAAACTTAGAAATTAAATATAAAGGTGTATGCAGTGAAAGAGAACTTTGGACTTCTTTCACAAAATGGAAAGAGGCAGATTGTTCTTATTGAGTACCAGCATACCTAAATAGCCTTTAAAAAAGATGAGCAAAATCTCTTCAAGAGAGCAAGCATGTTACACATAATAAAAATTCCTATGACAATGATCTCTATTCCCTAATGTTGTGGTGGAGCTACAATTTCCACTGACATTATCTGGTGGTTCATCCGAGTAAAGTGTTAGTCAAAGATGCCACATCACCACTAGATTTACTGGTAGGGCTGAGATAGTTATCACCTCCTCATTAACAGTGCCTGATGTGACAGCTGCTCCAGGTCACATAATGGCAGTATGTCCCTGCAGCAGAAACGGAGCTCTTGATTGTAAAGGCTGATGATTCTGGTCTGACACCACTTTTTCGTTTTGCAAGGGTGAATTCCACCAACGGTTTAACAGTATGAGGTGTGCTTCATGGGGTGAACAGCAGCAAGTGTTGAAGATTTCCCTTTTGCCAATCTGTTCAAGGGGTGGTTTCATCTGCAGCTTAGACTAAGCTTAGCTTAGTGCTCTGAGATCAAAGAAGAAAGCCTAGAAATCCACATTTTAAAAATTTCTTTGACTTGGGACTGAATAGCACTGTCTGTCCTCTTTAGAGGAGTCTTCTTGTAGCAAGAGGGCACTTTTTGAATGGCTGAGAACATCATGTGTCTGACTGGGCTCATGGGCTTTGTTGGATATGGTCTCCCCCATAACCTCTTCTGCTGTTTTGTTAGCAGGTTGACCAAACACACAATAGTTGCTGTTTCAGTTTTAGCATCCTGGATGTCTTCATGGAAACACAGCAACAAAGATTACTCAGGGAGTTGTTTCTCTGGGAGTTAAATTACCATAAGACATTAAAGGAGATAGTGAGTGATTAGAGAAAAATATTTTAATAGAGTATATGACAAGACGTACTGCAGTCTTTTGAGGGAATTTAGTGAATGGAGGAAGGAAAGAACACCTGCACTATTCTGATAGCACCATCAATTCCATCAAGACATTATGAGAAACTCTACAGTGGAGGTATAAGATTAGACAGCTTTGCTCAATACAGTTTGGTTTGTAGTCTGGTATATCACCTGCACATTGCAAACATCAGATAAAGTTGGAAGAGCTGATTAATTTACAATTTTCCCTGAGCAGTTCATGAAACATATCCCAGAAGCTTACTGTGCCCTCAGGTGCCCACAGTTTGCTGGTCTCTGCATGGCTGCAGTTCAGGGAGGTGTAGCCACATTCTGCGTCACTGCTTCAAGACGCTTTCTCTAAATGTTATTTCAACACATTCCTTGTCAATGGGCAGTAATGATATAGGAGTGAAACAGGACTCTTCATGTAGCCCATGGCAGTTCTTACTTTTTCATTATATATTGCCTGTGGCACAGCTGAACCTGCACTACATGTGCACATATCCTGACCACTTTTCCTGAGAAGATCTGCAACTTCTCCCATTCTGGGAACACCGCAAGACAGTGAACGCCCTACTGCTGCTATAGTGCCAGCAGTCAGAGTCACCTTGAAAAGCGATTGTGGTAGCAGCTGATCCATTACGCTAAGTCATGCTTTATTTTATACTTCTCACAGGTCAGCTGAGATGAGGTTAAAAAAAGTTTTTACTTGTGTGCAGAGGCAATGTTCAGTTTGATATAAATGGAGAAAAGAGAAGCACTGGAACTGGTGTTCTCCTCTGCCACCTTCACAAGTAGCATCAGCCACTCAATCTGCAGAATGCTTGTGTCACCTATTAGAATGGCCCGTATTTCCTGCCTTCTGGAAATAAAACAACTACCTAGATTGGTTTACAACTACTATCTAGCTAAAAGCATGTGAAATTCATAGAAACACAGTTTTGAGATCATAAAACTTTATTTCTATGCATTTGGTGCTTAAATGAAATGCTCCAGCTTGTGTTACATTTTGATCAGCGAGAAGGTCTTTCCCATTTTTTTTTGTCTCCCCTCACAGCTGAATGAATTTTCATGACTATGTCTGCCCAACAAAGCATCCGATTTTTCAGATGCTTGATTTTTGTAATTTAAATAATGCAAGCATATGAACACAGAGATTTAGCATTAGAGGCAAAGGCAATGTCAACAGAAGAGTTTATTCAATATATTTCCAACATCATCTATTCCAAGATATAATTAAGATTACCATGGCCCAAGACTAATTTACAGAATCACAGAATCACAGAATAACCAGGTTGGAAGAGACCCACCGGATCATCGAGTCCAACCGTTCCTATCAAAACCTAAAGCATATCCCTCAGCACCTCATCCACCCGTGCCTTAAACACCTCCAGGGAAGGTGACTCAACCACCTCCCTGGGCAGCCTGTTCCAGTGCCCAATGACCCTTTCTGTAAAGAATTTTTTCCTAACATCTAGCCTAAACCTCCCCTGGCGGAGCTTGAGGCCATTGCCCATTGTCCTGTCCCCTGTCACTTGGAAGAAGAGGCCAGCACCCTCCTCTCTACAATCTCCTTTCAGGTAGTTGGAGAGAGCAATGAGGTCTCCCCTCAGCCTCCTCTTCTCCAGGCTAAACAACCCCAGCTCTCTCAGCCGCTCCTCATAAGGCCTGTTCTCCAGTCCCCTCACCAGCTTCATTGCTCTTCTCTGGACTCGCTCCAGAGCCTCAACATCCTTCTTGTGGTGAGGGGCCCAGAACTGAACACAGTATTCAAGGAGCGGTCTCACCAGTGCCGAGTACAGAGGGAGAATAACCTCCCTGGACCTGCTGGTCATGCCGTTTCTGATACAAGCCAAGATGCCATTGGCCTTCTTGGCCACCTGGGCACACTGCTGGCTCATGTTCAGTCGGCTGTCAACCAACACCCCCAGGTCCCTCTCCTCCAGGCAGCTTTCTAGCCAGACTTCTCCTAGTCTGTAGCACTGCATAGGGTTGTTGTGCCCCAAGTGCAGGACCCGGCACTTGGCCTTGTTAAACCTCATGCCATTGGACTCTGCCCAGCGGTCCAGCCTGTTCAGATCCCTTTGCAGAGCCTCCCGACCCTCCAGCAGATCGACACTTCCACCCAGCTTAGTGTCGTCCGCAAACCTGCTAAGGGTGCACTCGATGCCTTCATCCAGGTCATTGATAAAGACATTGAACAGGGCTGGACCCAGCACTGAGCCCTGGGGAACCCCACTTGTCACTGGCCTCCAGCTGGATTTCACACCATTTACCACCACTCTCTGGGCCCGGCTATCCAACCAGTTTTCCACCCAGGAGAGTGTGCGCCTGTCCAGGCCAGAGGCTGACAGTTTCTCAAGCAGAGAAGTTTGGCAAGACCTGCCTTTTGTGAACCCATGTTGACTGGGCCTGATCACCCGGTTCTCTTGCATGTGCTTCATGATAGCACTCAAGATCACCTGCTCCATGACTTTCCCTGGCACTGAGGTCAGACTGACAGGCCTGTAGTTTCCTGGGTCCTCCCTGCGGCCCTTTTTGTAGATGGGCACAACATCAGCCAGCCTCCAGTCCAGTGGGACTTCCCCAGTCTTCCAGGACTGTTGGAAGATGATGGAAAGGGGTTTGGCCAGCACATCCGCCAGCTCCTTCAGTACCCTTGGATGAATCCCGTCCGGCCCCATAGACTTGTGGCTGTCCAGTTGGGCTAGCAAGGCTCTGACCACCTCCTCTTGGATCACGGGAGCCTCATTATGCTCCTCTAGCTCCTGGGTTAGTACACAGACGGAACGACCCTCCTTACAACTAAAGACTGAGGCAAAGAAGGCATTAAGTACCTCAGCCTTTTCCTCATCCCCTGTCACTGTTGTTCCTTCTGTGTCCAATAGGGACTGTATGGTCTCCCTAGTCCTCCTTTTATTATTTATATATTTGTAGAAAGTTTTTTGTTATCTTTCACAGACTTGGCCAATCCGATTTCTAGCTGAGCCTTAGCCCTTCTGATTTTTTCCCTACACAATCTAACTTCCCTCCTGTAGTCCACCCAAGAGGCCTGCCCCTTCTTCCAGAGCCCATAAACATTACTCTTGACTATGGTTCCCAAAAAAGTGGAGCAGATAGCAATTGTAATTGAGGACAAGAACTTTCCTTATGAAAGTTTTCATTGTCATATTAGATATTTTAATGAGAATTAGTCTTGATCAGAATGTAATAAAACAGAACAATACTCTAAAATATGCGTATGTATTATAAAATAGTAAACTTCATATATTTAATTTATGTACTATGAAGTACACTGTCCTTTTGCAACATGAACATTAGTATCCACTTTTTATCTCATGAGCAAAATCACAATTTAACTGTAGCATATCTGTCCTCCATTTTAATGCAAGTTTTTTTGCAGGTTGATTAAAATTGCATCATGTGATTAAATACATACAGGTATATATTCCATCCCTGTGACACTGTGCCTGTTCAGCGATTGACAGCCTGAGGTGCTACTCATTAACCGACAAGTAATTTGAAAATGGAAATAGGGACGGAGTCCTTCTGGAGGGCAGGAGAGGAATCCACATCTCCCTGATACTGGATACTGAGAAAGGCACTGCTCAGCTTTCAACTCTTGACTTACAGAAGGAAACAACTGCTTAATTTGTGCTTTGAAGATAGAGGTAATACTGGGGAAAAAATCCCTTAAAAAATGTAGTGTTGTTAGTCTTGAGGGTACCCAGTTCAAGAGGACAGATTCAAAAACGGTTCATGAGCACAGAAGGGCAGTCAGCCAAGGAACTAACACAGCGGTATTGCCTTTTCCACAGCACTATTGCCTTTTGCAATGCCTCAGCTTCTGGAAGTATATGAGTATGTGAAAAGGAATTTTTATTTTGTTATACTCAAAGCAAGCTTCAAGGCATCATGGCTAACAGAGAACCTCCGCTAACAATAAAGTTCTCATGCAGAAAAATCAGGAGTATTATTTTGATTTGGAGATAATTCAGCTTATTGATTTTTTATACAAGTCAATCTTTCTGGTATTTTTAGTGCTCTTCTGAGATTTTAAATGCTTGGAATTGACCATGCTGTATCAGATGTCGTCTTCATCTTCTGCCTGGTTGGGGGGGTTGGTGAATGGGGGCAGTGGATGAAAACATTAAAAGGCCAAAGAAAGCCAAAACAGTGGGAACTCTCAGACCCAAAGAATATACCTCCATCAGCACACTAAATAGACTCATGGGACCTACTTCAACTAAAGAATGTGAATGGAAATATTTGCTCAAATTACTGTCTTCAACGCTAATAATAACGTTTGCTGGTGATAAAGGTTCTTTAGAGTAATATCTATTAATTGAATTGCACTCTCCTTTCTCTCACCTGAATCTTATCTTTCACAGAGTCAGAGTACTTATTTATTTACAGCTTAATTTATATTGAATCCTCTGCCTAAGCATCCTTGAACCTATCCAGCTTACAGCTCTTGTGTTGTTGCACTGCTATCCCCATTTCATGTGAGCTCAGGCTGAGTTTCCTGGGGAAAAATACCCCAAATGCACTCACTAGAACAAGCAGAAAGGGCATGGGAAAACAGTAGCAGACTTAGAAGAATGCAGAGCATCCTGCCATTTCGGTTACTCACTGCTGCTGAACTCACTACATACTGTTTATAACCTTTGAACATGTTAGTGACTGCATGGCAGTTCCTCATGTCACAGGGAGACATATGGTGACACAAAGGTCTATAGGCTGCCACTCATTTTCTCTGCGCTATCTACATTTGGATTGTTATCAGGAGTGTTTGGAAGGATGCTAGCAGCACAGTTTTTTAATCTCATTCTTTTGTTTAAAAAAGCATAAATACATGAGTCATCCGTTGCCTTTTTGTATTTTATTTCATTCATAAATACTGATGCTGAAGTATTAGTGAAAATGTAGATTTGGACCAAATCTTACCTGACGCATTTCACTTTCTCATCCACTCACCTTACTAAAACTAGATTTTAGCAATATTCATTTTCTGATACCACTCAATTTTATTGCAAGGTAGTTTAAGATTTTAATCTAAGTTTATGACCGGACGGTGGGACAGTAATGGAGAATACCAGTATTTATGTAAATGAGGTATTGTTGTAGTCAGAGTGTGTGCTAACATGCTTTAAAGCTGCTTTTCTCTGAAGTTCTGTAATTTGGGTGCAATGTGTACTGCAGGTTAATCCCCAGTACACACAAGCCAATTCACCAATTTAAACCTCATTATTTCCTGTCACTTTGCTTTAAACTACAACCAGGGCAGGAGACAAAGCTGTGCCCATTGTCCACTGTCATTTACTTTATATATGGAGACACCAAGAGTTATTTGTTGACCTTTGAAGCAAAGTGTCAAGCTCCTTTAATATTCTTTCATTTCAGATGATGAGGAATACAACTGAGAGTGCTCGGTCAGTCCCACGTGACTCATGTCCTCGGTGGTAATGAGGCTAAGTGGTGCAGATGACCCCTAATGTAAGAAGGGAGCAGCAGAGTGTCTGCTCCAGCGTGTCTGTAGGACTACATCACCCTGTAACTGGAAAGCAGTTACTTTGTGCTTCTTTTTCTGTGGAGTAAAGATGGGTCAGGCTCCAGTAAAGCAGCTGCTTGATTGGAATGATTCTTATTCAAGCATTAGGCTTTTTGCTTTTCTATATGAAAAAATATTGTAGTGCAATTTTATGACATAGTACAAACATTACAGTATTATTGGAAGAAAAAATTTGCTAAAGAGCATAGCAAGCTTGGAGCTTAATCAAGCAAACTTGAGGTAAGATAGCAGGGGTCCTATTACCTCCGTTCATACAGAAATTAGGAATTTCTAGGGTATCTGGGTATCACTCTCTAATGAAACCTAATGTACATGGGTAAGTAGTCGCCTTCAAGGCATGAGGTAGATCTCTTCAGGCTGCTAAGGCATTTGAGATACAATCTTAAAAACCACTTTGAACTCTGACCTGATCCAACGGAGCACTTAAGCAAATGCTTAACTTCAGAGTCATGGCTGACTGCATTGGAGCTGCTTATAGGCTTAATAGTGAGTGCTCTCTGGCATGCTGTGCTGTGTAGGAACAGGTGGCATGGCACTGCTTGCCACCCTGCAGAACAGAAAATAGTGCAGTGCTGTAGGCCATCATGAAAACTATTGCTACCACAGCCTCAGTGTTTTAAAAAACCCAACAACTTTCAGCAGAACAGATGCTCTCTACGATCCACAGGAAGCAATGTAAGACGACAAGACACAGACTGAACTGTCCTGTATAAACTGCAAATGTTCCTCCATTTCTTCCTCATTTTGAATACAAAATTAATCACAGATCGAAAATTCTGATTTTTACCCCTGGACATTGGTGAGAGTTTTGAAAGGAGTGAGTAGACTAGTTCTTTCCAACTTCATATGAAGTGTAGCTGGAATTGACCCTCAGTCATCAGCTGAATTAGAAACTTTTGTCCTATGACAAAGCTAAGTTTGCAAGAAGAGTTACACTCATATCCATGCAACAAGGTCTGTGACTGAATGGGCTATGAGAGTCTGCACTGTGTTTTAACACCTTTGGACACAATCCCCCTCAAAATTAATCTAGTGATGGGAACTTTTCACTATAGCCAATGCATGAATCTAAATTTTGGTATCTATCTTCAAAGATATTTTGGCACCTAACTACTGCTGAAATCAATGGAAATTGGGTAACTAAATAGTAATTAAGTGCCATGTATCTCTGAGAATCTGTGCCTTTGATCTCAAAATCTGTCAGTTCAGCTCATTACAAGTTCTAAATTTACTTTAAAAATATATCAAGTATGAATTAAGCATAAGATTAATGAATTGGATTAATTAGTGATAGGACAGAGGGTAATGGCTTTAAACTGAAAGAGGGTAGTTTAGATTAGATATGAGAAAAATTAATTTTTCATTATGAGGGTGGTGAGGCATTGGAACACATTGCCCAGAGAAATTGTGGGTGCCCCATCCTTGGAAGTAAGTGTTTAAGGCCAGGTTGGATGGGACTTTGAGCAAACTGGTCTGCTGGACAGTGTGTCTACCCATGGCAAGGGGTTGGAATTAGATGACCTTTAAGGTCCCTTCCAACCCAAACCATTCTATGATAATAGTGGCATTAACTGTAGCAAAGCAAAGAGACAGATTGCGCTGACAGAGAAACTAGAAAGGATAATGGATTTAATGGCATGTGTTCTAATGGAAAAAAATAACCTACTGCATGAGACTGTCATATCTGAAAAAAATGTGGTACCATTTACAGTTCATATAGGGACAAAAAGGTTTATACACTAGCAGTATATAAATCACTGAAAAGTATAAGCTGAGATCTTTATAGTAGCAGTGATATATTTTCCCTTCAGGGAGCCCTAGCCCAATTTTGCATCTACAGAATGCTCTGGCTCAGGGGGCTGACACTATCTCAAACACCCAGTGCTGGGGAGGGATGTATCTTGAGTGGAGACACTCAGTCTCTCTAAGCAAACACCCATTGAGGAACAAGCATGAAATCTCATCTTCCATTTTCTACTGGATAACACAAGGAACTCACTGTTTAGCCTTCTAGCTGCCATGGTTATAATTTAAAGTACATCCCCATACAGGGTAAGGACAGAGCCCCTAAATCTGAGAATTTGACCAGTGAGCAGTAAGCTGGAAAGCTAAACATTCCTAGACCAGATATCTTTACATGGGAATTTGTGTGTGCTAACCACTGAGATTGCAGCTAAAAGGGTGTGGATGTCCATGAGGAAACCTGATTAACTTCAAAGGTATTGAAGCTAAGATGCTTCTGGCTGTGTATACAAGTAAAAATTTTGGAGCTTTTTTATGGGACCTTGGTGTTAGGCAGGGAAGAATTTTGAGGATGGCAACTGAGACCTCAGCACTTTTTCTGCCAGTTCAAAAGTTGTGGGGGGAATAAAAGAGAAATAAAAAGAAGAAAGCCTTAATTTAAGCAGCAGGATAGTGAAGAAGTGGCTAAAGAACAAAGTGCTGATACCTGGGCCAGATCTCCAGCTATGATGGCTAAGCCCATGGTCCAATTTGGGGAGGGAGGGAATGCACAGGATGTTACCTAAGCCTTCCTCTTGTCATGGGACTTCTCTGTGCAGGGCCAGCCCTCAGGCACAGGTAAGAGAAACCCTGGGGCTACCTTGCTAAGAAGGCAGATCCCTCTGCAAGTGCAACAGAATCGTATTGACTATTGTATTCAATTTGGTTTAAAATGATTCATGGACTAACTGAGCTTCTACTACTTACCAGTTGAAATAACATTTGGCTCCCCTTTTAGGGAATACAGTCTCATTCCAGTATCCTAACGATTGTCATTTTGAAATTGATTACCACCACCCAAAAATAAACAAGTGGCTGCAGAATGAAATCTTCTGACTGAATGTGCTGCGTGAGAGTGACCAAGTAAAATATAGTGCTACAGATGATTTTTTTTTTCAAGCAATGAAATTATGAAATGCTTCAGGGTACAAATGAAATTAGTCAGAAACCAGAATCTAGGACAGACTGGGAACAACAGTCCCCAGTGAATTACTTGTTCAAATGCCCAGGCTCTTTCTAGTAACAGAAAAAATAGCAGACAACAGTATATAGTGTTCTTCATAATTATTTAGTAAATAACAGAATATCTGAGAAGTGAGGTAACAAAAGAAAAGGAATGTGATTTAAAGTGTTCTTGCCTGAATCATTCCAACAAATATTCAGTTGATTAGTGGGCCTGTGTTCCCAGTAAATGGGTGATGACTGAATGAATCTCTTCTTTCCTTCCATTCAGTTCTTTTTTTCTGTAGCAGTTTATGCATCTTAAAACATTTCTTTATTTGTAGGTACTGCATCTTTGCAAGCATTTATCTGCATCACAAAATAGTTGGCAGAGATCATTCTCTTTCCAGTGCTTATTTATCTTTTGCTGGAGGATAGGTTTGCATTGGTGCCCACCAATGATAAAGTGATCAAGTGTAGTACAACTAAACTAACCTTCTGTGATCTGACCAATCAGAGCTTTATACATTAGAGGTCTCCCAAGCATAATAATAGAATACTAGAAAAGGAAATTAGAAATATATTTGGCCTACAAAAAAAAACTTTTTAGTCTATTAAGTAATTCAAAAGTTATGTGTGAGAAGGTAATAAACAGTCTTTCAGTAGCAGACAGAAAAGACAAACACGAATGAACAAGTGAATTTCAGCACAGTTAAAAGGAGAAATAAGAAAACATTGGTCATGTTTCTTGGTGATGTTAAAATGGGAGCAGAGGGGAGGAAGAAAACTGTAATTATTATCTTTGGAACTTATAGTAGTAAAAAATTAAAAAATAAAAAATCCTGAGGGAAAAAAAGGAACTGTCCATGACAGCAGGATATTTTTTCTGTAAACATTTTTGTTGCATCACTACTCCACGTGATGACCACTTTTCAGCTCTAGGACTCAGCATGCTCCTTAGTTGCCTGCCTTGCTGGCCAGCAGCTGTGAGGGGTCCCAAAGCAGGGGAGGGGGCGGTGCTGTGGCAGGGCAGTGGCCAAGGAGCATCAGACCATGCTGGTGCCCAGCACTCAGAGGAGCCCTAACATAAGGCACAGTCCTCTCTACTTGAAACTTTGTTTAATATATTCCTAAAAATTGCAATAACTGGGGAAGTCCAGGACCTGCAGGATGCATACAGCCCCTGCCTCTGGTCCTACAGTATTTTGTTTCTGACTTTGCTCATTAGCTCAGTGTCACCTTTGACAGTTTTTATTTTTCATAATCTTTCTGAACAAAGATAAAACGGAGATTTTTAAATTTTCTGCATTTGATCTTTGACTTATTAATGAAAAAATGTCAGATAGATGTTAATAATCTAATTTTTTAGGTTACAACCCAAATGTTTCATAAGAACTCCACAGTCCAAAGATTTGTGTAGGGGATGAATAAAAAATCAAGATGCCATATTTCTAACACATATCCCTCATACACATCAGCACATGAAATAACCCACAACTTCAATTCATTTTAGTGGGACAAAAGCAATCTAAAAGAGAAATAAAAACAACTTTGTATTACTACAAGGAATTGAACTCTGATGTATATTGATGTTCAGACCCTTTGGAATTATATGTTTTTGATAGACAAGGTTCTATTGCAATGTTTTTTAGATATTTATTTATTTTAAATTTGTATATTTGTGAGTTTATTTAAATAAAGTATGCATATTATGGTGCATACACACATGAATTGTATTTGTACGTAGTTTTATATTACTCTGGTTTATATTACATTGATTGCATTGTCATATGTCCATAAAGACTGGCACGATGATTTAGGAATTCTTAGGAAATACAACTTCTTAGTTCTCTGTCAGTTATACGATGAATATCACTGAATTATTCCAACTGCTTCAGCAGCTTTAGGAAGAAACTGGTCCCTGCATAGACCACTACTTTGTACGTATAGATTTAGATTAACTATTAGGAAGAAATTATTTACTGTGAGAGTGGTGGGGCACAGGAACAGGTTGCCCAGGGAAGTTGTGGATGCCCTGTCTCTGGAAATGCTCAAGGCCAGGTTAGATGGGTCTTTGAGCAACCTGGTCTAGTGGAAGGTGCACCTGCACAGGGCAGGGGAGTTGGAACTAGATGATAATTAAGGTCCCTCCCAACCCAAACCATTCTACGAATCTAGCCCCAAATCTAGATATCCACTATAGGATAAGTATGTCTTCCTTCTTCCAAGAAAATGTCAGCTTACTGTATCACTTGAAGACACTATTTTTTTCCCCTCATAAACAGAAAAGTTTAGCACATTATAGACTATCACCCTAATTTACACACTGAACTGGACTCAGGATAATCCTAAAGTAACTCAGGAGGTAATACATAGACAGTTATTTGGGGTCTTGTCATTTTGGAATGAGAAATCTTCCCTGAACAATGAGCACTGTTCACTGTAGACACATCTACAAAACAGTACTCTTGGTATTCAGAGGAGTATATTAAAATGCAAACAGATCCTCTATTGCTTATTAGATCTTACACACTATAAATACAATAGTCACAGTGTCTGTAAAGATCTAAGTGAGCATATTACACTTCACTTGTGCACCTGAATAAAATTCAGTTATAAAGAGTATTAAAATGGCAGCTGCAAAGCTCACTGAGAATTGCTTGATTGTATCATTGAACTTCATGAATCGTTTCCACAACTTTGGCTTTGGGGAGAAACCTAAGCAAAAGCACAAACAAATTTAAAGCACAAATAGAAATGGGAAGATCTGACATCTCAATGAAGAAAAAGCTGATACAGAAATAAGAATACAAATATAGCAAGATTAAAAAAAAAATCCTTCAGAAAAAGTACCACAAAATAAACTTATATAAAAATGTAAAATTCCAAACAAAACTAGTTCTTATAAATTTGCGGTAGAACTGAATTCCTAGAGGTATTCTCAGGGTTAGTTTCTTGGGTTATTTTTGTTTGTTTGTTTCTGGTTAATTGTTTTTTTCTATATCTTCTGAGATACTAAAGTACTGGTACTTCTTGTACCAGTCCCGCCCACCACAATGAAAACAGCAGGTGCTCAGAAGGTTTGAAAAACAAAAACCTGGTTTCAAGAGGGAAACATATATTAAAGAAAGTAGAACATGCCATGCCAGGAAATGGGTGGTTTTATAATAAAATGAAAAATTAATACAATTATATAACATATGATACTCAAACATTGACATGACTGATGCTTGAATGATAAATTCATAAAAATTTATACTTGTGGAAATCAATCTCTGTTCTATGATAAGCCAGCATTTGCTATAATAGACGTAGCACAGGTTTACACAGTCAAATAGTTACTGCTGGTACAAAACAGGTCCAAAATGCTTTACAGGATGTTAATTGTCTTTTCTTTGCAGATACTGTAGACTTCACGATTCCTGTATTCTTTCATATGTATCGAGTACCACTATCTGAACCTGGTATTATCCCCTTAAATAAATAAATAACCTAGTCTAAATTAAGAAGCTTTTAATACAGTGTTTCTTCTAGTGCTGGAACTTAGCCAACAAGCTGCCATCAACTCATTCTTCTTCTGTATAAATTATTTGAAAGAAAGGATTATTTTTCTGTGAAAAGATCACAGTGTCCTGTGTATGAGCTACAAGGATTCTCTTTAGACTGTTTCACCATGTATTTCTCACAATAAGCACATGGCACTGCAAGAAGTGAACAAGAAACAGTCTCGCAATTCATCAGTGCTGCTTGTGGACTAACAGGAAGGGATGAACTTTTATTTCAATGAGGGTACAAGGGACTGATTGGACACCCGAGGAGCCTCATGGCTATGCAGAGAACAGTCTGTTGCAGAAAGCCAACCTGTGAAGAAAAAATATCTCTGATTCTCGTATGCCCATTTTAGACTCTCTTTCACTTTCCCAAATTCCAATGCTATGAGGGGGAAGGCAATTTAGGAATAGGCAAGGAAATTTGGAACTTTTCCTTCTCAAGTCTGGAATTTCTGCTGAAACTAGACTCCATTGTTTGTCATCAAACTTTGTGATATGCTGCTTTTTATGTGTAAAATATATTAATAATCTCTGTGCAGTTATTCTTCCAAAACTAGCATTCCTAACCTCTGAAATAACCTACCCAGATCCAAAATCTTTGAGCCTGTTTTTGGTATTCATATCAGAAAGTCACTGATATACCACTGGCTTTAATTGGAATACTTTTGGGCAGATTCATTAAGAGAAAAACTGAAAGGATGCATCGACCTTACTTGCAAAGGCAGTCAAATTAACATAGATAGGGCCATTGTGTGGTCAAAATTTTGTGCTCTACTGTTGTACATTAAAATAGCTTCCTAGTAATTTTGGTGCCTTTCACGAAGAGTTGATGGTTTTAGTTTATTCGGGTTGTTTTTTTCTTCCGTTTTATATTCCTTAAATAAGAGCAGCAGAAGTAATATTTTCCATTGTCCTAGTTCTGCAGAACTTTTCTTACAGTTTGGATAGATATATTTGCAGTTGAATGTCATTAGTATTTTTCCACAAATTAATACTTTACTTGGGCACTTCTGCCTGTAAAATGTGATTAATTTTAAATTAAAGAATGACCCAAACTACACTTAAGACTAATTGGAAACATTTTATAAAATATGTATATTGATTTTAACCAAATGCATGATTTTAGATAAAATGAGTCTTTAATGCATATTCAGTACACCAAAAACTAACTTTCCTGACTTTAATTTTACAAAGACAGAGAAAATCTTGTCAGAGATGAAATACAGAAGGAAAGAGGTGAAAAATGAATGAAGTGACATAACAGTGGTTGAGCTTTATTGTCCTTGCTGTACTATACTAGAACACACACTTCTTGCTAATATGACGGAACAGTTCAACAATTTTCAGGCATAAAGACTACTTGAGATAAAATTCTATAAGTAAGTTAATACCAAACTTAAATCAGGCCTTGTGGAAAAAGCAGTATTAAAACACAACTTTTTTGACAGTTTTGAGCACAGCTCTAGTGATCTGTTTCAAAAACTGTCAGAACAATGAAAAGTGGTCTTAGGAGTTTAATTTGACTCTTAAACCAAATAATCTGGCTGTCTTCTTGATATTAATGCTGTTAGCAATTTAAAAAGTCTGCTTTTTGGAAGAGAAGAGAAATTAAAACAGAAAAATGACTATGGTGAAAGCAGAGTAATTACTTTTCATTAAATCATCATCAAAATCAATAGGATTGACTAATTAAGACATCCAATCTGAAATCAATAGGATGTGACAGCTAACACCTCCTTGTAGCAATAATCCAGCATAAACAATTTTGCATCCATTCTGATGTGAAAATTAGCCAATCCTGTTTCTATCGCTATTCAGTAATTAACATTTTCCCTAAGAACAAAGACATTCCATATCTAGTATACTGCCCACGTTTCAAAATAAAAGATGGTGAAACTGGTTTATCTTCTATCTTGTAGTACACATTTGCAGTTCATTACAGAAGAGCTTTGATGAATCTAATATTTGGGTTCTCTTCCCTAAGATGCCAGAGGACTATATCAGGCAATTAAAATGTGTGTCATGGCCAGGATCATCAAATGCAGAGCCAGGAGCTCAGAATGGACCAAAAACTCCCACAGCCAACATCTGTCTTTTTTTTTATTCTTTCATTAAGGAGGTTTTAATAGGAAAGCCTATGGGTAGATAGTTTCCAGCCAGTTCTTCCACTGATGGCTTGCTCTGCTTTCCCACAAGTTTTCAGTCTTCCCCCAGTGGGCTTCTGGAGACCTATGCAAAGTCTGTGCTATATACAGGACACAGTAGAAGAGGTTCTTGGAAATCATGCCACTTTGAGGAATTCTGGAGTTGAAAAGCGGGGAGAGACAAGGAATGGCTCAAAATACAAATTGTGCTATCCAACAGATATGCAACCTGATGTTTTTCCTTCTATTTAGGTCCTGAGTCTTGTTGGGAGTTTTTGTTCCCTCTCAATTTCTAGGCAGAAGTAATACACAACAATATTTTCCATCTTTAGTTAGCAGTGAAACAGTGACTCTTCTTCAAATCATGCTAGGGAGTATGATAGCCTTATTAAACTGAGTGCAACTCTTTTGACATTACATGTAAGTGACCTTGAAGATACACCTGGAAATTCAAGGAGAGCATAATGCATCAGAAATGTCTTCTGAATGACCTTGCTGTTCCTAGAATTCACTTCACATCTGTTTATTTCCTGATATTTTTTTCTTTCTAATTACTGTTTGGGTTTTGCAGTTTATTTTGTTATTTAATTCATGGTGAAATGAGTATTATTGGTTTTAATACAGTTGTCAGTAGCAGATTAGAACCGTATCTTGTAACCACTAAAGGTCACAGTAAACAGCCATTTGAAGACATGTTACCTCCTTTCTCTCTGGACCAGGTATGTTTTCTCTTTCTTTCATGTACAAGCATTTTTATTTGGAGGTAGAATATGAATTTAAGCATGCCTATATGGGGCCTATCTATATGATTCATGAATTGTCAAGGTAAAACTCAGAATTTTTTAAGAATCCAAACTAACGGCATGTCTTGTCCCACTTACAAAATGCAAACCAATAAAAATGTTTTAGGAATCACACTCTTTCATATAAAATTCTCTCTTTGTAATTTCTGAGCCAAAGGACTTCCATAATTTCTGGTCCCCCAAAGTTTTTTGTAGATGTCTGGATATCAACAAAAAAAAAAAAAGGTCCTATGATCCACATGGAAGGAAAATTGAAGTCAAGATGCTCTAAGCAAGCAGTAAATCTTGATCCTGGACATACTAAAAATTTACTTTAGGAGCAACTTTCCTTCCAAGAAATTTCTTTATCTTCCTTCTAAGAAGCCTTAAACTGGGCTGGCAAGAACATCCTTGAAAGTGGGTGTTCTTATTTTTGAAATGCCTGCCCCGTTTTCGTTCAAGTCAATAGGCTTTATCAATTGAATCAGGCTACAGAGAATTGCATCTGCTGCCCCACCTGCATTAATATTGCTTGGAATGAGAGGATAGTATTCAAGTAGAAAGTTCCAGCCTGCTTAGGAAACCATGCTGAACCTGATTCAATGGTCTCTGTCTTTCTCTACAAGTATTACTGCTAAAACAGATACTTCACTGTGTTGTTCAATTACCAGTAACATGGATGAAGGCATTGAGCGCACTCTTGGTAAGTTTACAGATGACACTAAGCTGGGTGGAAATGTCGATCTGCTGGAGGGTCGGGAGGCTCTCCAAAGAGGTCTGAACAGGCTGGACCATTGGGCTGAGACCAATGGCATGAGGTTTAACAAGGCCAAGTGCCGGGTCCTGCACTTGGGGCACAACAACCCTATGCAGTGCTACAGACTCGGAGAAGTCTGGCTAGAAAGCTGCCTGGAGGAGAAGGACCTGGGGGTGTTGATTGACAGCAACTGAACATGAGCCAGCAGTGTGTCCAGGTGGCCAAGAAGGCCAATGGCATCTTGGCTTGTATCAGGAACGGCGTGACCAGCAGGTCCAGGGAGGTTATTCTCCCTCTCCATTCTGTGCTGGTGAGACCGCTCCTCAAATACTGTGTTCAGTTCTGGGCCCCTCACTACAAGAAGGCTGTTGAGGCTCTGGAGCATGTACAGAGAAGTGCAACGAAGCTGGTGAGGGGGCTGGAGAACAAGTCTTGTGAGGAACGGCTGAGGGAACTGAGGTTGTTTAGCCTTGAGAAAAGGAGGCTGAGGGGTGATCTTATTGCTCTCTACAACTACCTGAAAGGAAGTTGTAGAGAGGAGGGTGATGGCCTCTTCTCCCAAGTGACAGGGGACAGGACAAGAGGGAATGGCCTCAAGCTCTGCTAGGGGAGTTTCAGACTAGATATCAGAAATAAATTTTTCACGGAAAGGGTCATCGGGCCCTGGCAGAGGCTGCCCAGGGAGGTGGTTGAGTCACCATCCCTGGAGGTGTTTGAAAGAGGGGTAGATGAGGTGCTCAGGAACATGGTTTAGTGGCAGATAGGAATGGTTGGACTCGACAATCCAAGGGCTCTTTTCCAACCAGGTGTTTCTATGATACTATGATTACAGTGTTTTGTTCAAAACCATGGCTACAAAGGAAATCAAATTACCTAGAAAATGTGAAAAAATGGTAGACCACCAAAAATTTTGAAGTGTCATGAGACAAACTGCATTGTGATCAATCACACAAGATGGTGTAACACGCTTTCCCTTTTTCCTTTTTAGTAAGAGAATGTCTCATACACAGGCTATGAACTGAGAAGCAATGGGTTCAGTTTCTCCATTTTTTACCTTGTGTGTCTTTTGGCAAATCTCTTGGCCCAGGTGGTTCTTAGGTTCCTCAAAATGGGCTTTAAATAATTATTAGGTAATATCACTGTCTAAGGCTGTGTAGGACAACAAGGACTGAGCTAATGCTTTGCCAGAACAGATATATTGCTTAGAATGAGAGCTAATGAAACACACATCTAAAGTAGATGGTTCTTAAACAATACTTTTGACTTCTGTGTCCAACACGAGAGTGAGTAAGTGATAAGGTCACTTCCCTTGAGTGTGGGGAAAACCAGATTCAGATTCCTGTTCTGGCAGTGAACTAACACAAGACATCCCATGTGATAGATGAAAATTGCTGGATTAAAGAGTCACACCCTTTTTCCTTACTTAATTATTTATAAAGGACAGAGTAACTCCAGTAAGATAAATGTACAATTCACCCCAAAGCCAAATATTTTACAATAAAGGTACTCACATAGAAGCCGGCAGAGCCATACTGAAAATTCTTGGACTAGCTCCAGCAGAGGAAGAACTTGAATGTTTATCTGCCTCTGTGTGAGTGCTTCGGACTTCAGTTTACTCTCTGCTCTGCCTGTCATTTCTTTGCAAATTGGTAAACCAGGCTTATGTTCATGAATTTCAAGGAGGATGAATAACTGAGAATTCCATTAGGTGACAGCTTAAATTTTGCAATACTACATCTTGCTACTTTTAAGAAGCCAATTCTATAAGTCTCTTCTTGTCTCTTTTTCCTTGTCCATAAAAATGGGATATTGGTGCTCCTCACATCCCACAAGTGTAATTACAAAATGGCAGGAACAAGGTTAATGGGTCCATGTAAGTTGTGTGCATGGATATCTAATAACACAACAGTGAATTAAAACAGTGAGACAGTGATTCACAAATGCTGAAAGGAAAACTAACTTAGAAGAAACCTCATGCTTTAAATATAGTATAAATACTACAAATAAAATAAAAAAATATTTTTACATCAGCGGTCTCATCAAGTATTTTAACTAATACAGTCAAATAGAAGCCCTGTAAGCAAAGCACTACATAGATTAAAGAACAAGGTGCAGGTGTCCTGGTTTAAACCTGCAGAGCTCTGTGATTCTTCTCAGGAGAATACCTTCAATTTTAAGTGTATTATATTCATTATTCCTTTCCTCCCTCTCCTTTTCTTCTTACATTTTAATTCATTTTCATGGCTTCCTCATCATCACATGAGCTTTTATTTTCAAAATAAGCCATTTGTGCAGTATCTTTTCAAATGCCTTTGGAAAATTTAAATATATAATGCAGCTACATTCCCTTTATCTGTCATGCTAGCAATATCTTCAAAAAGTCTAGTGTATTTGTAAAGCAAGAGCAGCTCTCCTAGCATTCTTACTGCATCTTGTTAACTAATCCCCTTGTCACCGCCTCACTTTCACTTTCTTCTGTCACAAATTAATTCATCAACAATCTTGTAATTCGAATTATCTGGTTTCCTTCTTTTTCCATGAAGTGACATTAACTCGTATTTGAGTTGTAAGAAGGCTGCATAGTTCTTACTGAACAAAATATAATCAAATCTTACTTCTTTTAAATGCTATTCGAGGGCTTTGCTAGTTACCATGCAATTCTGTCAAGGATATTTAAGAACCTAGACAGATGTAAAATGGCAGATTGGTTAACATGTGGGATCCAGATCACGCTGAAACCAGTGTAAAGCTTCCCATTGACTTTACTGCCATGGCACTTACACGTCCTTTGATTTTCCCATATTCTGGGAAGGTGAAAGTAGAGCTCCTTGACCATCCTGTTAAACTGAGGGGAGAGAAACAAGACTGATATTATCCCATAAGAAACCCATCAGAAATAAATCCTCCCCAACGCAACAGAACATTGTGATGAAAATAATATAAGAGAGATTGTGGAGTCACCTGTAATTAGGCTTTTAGGTTTTCTGGACTGCTATGAACTGGAATAGGCTACTAGCAGGCAAAACCAGTTCAGGTACAGATTAAAACCACAGGCAGATGCTACTGTCTTGTTTCAAATAGGAAACAAAGGAATTTGGAAGCAATAATTCAAGAAAGTATAGTTGCAACAGGCAGTCCCATTTTCTGGCTGACTAGAGCCTCTTGACGTTTGCCTTTGCTTTTTACAGTATGTCCAAAATAAAGAGAAGTTTTGTTCAATGCACACCCTTCTAGGGGCTCTTGCAGACAGAGATAGGGGACTGGTTTCCTGTTATACTGAACTTCATTAAACCATTTATACTAGTGCAAAATAATTGTAAATATTATCCAACTAAACTTCACAGCACTTTATATGCTTCTTAACTTTTTATGATAAAGCACATTTGACAATAAGGGGTAAAAGACAACTGAGAACAAAGTCATAGGAATTAGCCTCAAACATCAATCTAATACCTTTTCCCTTACTGACCTACACAAAACTTAAAAATGACCTTTAAGACTTTTTTTTTGTTTTTATACTCTTTCATCTTTTCAAGATTTTTGAAATTGGGAACTCCGAAGTCACTAGCTCCACATTAAAATAACAACTTAAAATTTGTGGAATATTTTAATGATATCCTTTGAAAAGAAGATGTAAAGTACGTAAAATATGACTATTGTGATCTCACATGCTACTAGAGAATCTCATTCAGTAGAGTATCCTTTATCATCTTTTATAAGGAAGATTATATGGAAAATTCATTAGTGTCAACATTTTATGCATTATGGGCTTCTTTAAATGCACAATACCCTTCCCACTCCCCCCCAAACAATTTATCTTTTTAAAAGTTTTTCTTTATTTTTTTCCTCTAAATGTTCATTTGGAGGACTAGTCTATAAACTGGTCCTTATTTGCACCAAAATTCAGCTTTTATTGAGAACTATTTGGTTTCTGAATCTCTTTAAAATTTAAATTTACAAGACTGTTTTTTCCTGTGTATTCGCCTTTCTGCTAATACTCGGTGATATCTGGAAAACTTTTACAGCCTAAATTATTTCATTTTAGAAAGAACCTACACTCAGGTAATTTCATCCCACAAAATAGGTCTGTCAGGAAGTTATAAAGGTCTGAATATGAGATGATGAACATGAAAAGAGCCGTAACTGATCCTGTATTGTAATGGAGTCTGTACCAACAGTCTCCCATGCTGAGCCTGAAGACTCATGTTTTATACATCTGACTCAAACGATGGCAGGAAAGACACCCTCTTGAAGACACGGATGTGTTACAGTCATGCAGCTGAGCATGGGGGATGCATAGGAATTTCACAAAGTAAAAAGAACAGTGTATGGAGCTAGGACTTCAAAGATACAAAGCTGAGTCGTGTTTCTAGCCAAAACTGTCATGTTTTCACTGATTTGGCTGTAGAGACTACACTATGTGAGAGCCTACATTAGAGGACACAGGTAATGGTGGTGTCAAATGGCAGGAATGGGTGAGGACCCTCAGCTATAGATCGGGATTGCACAAAACCTCACAACTTTTGAGGTACAGTCCTTCACCCAACAGAGCCAAGGGGCAATGTGCCTCCTCACCTGGGAAGTGCTGTGGCACATTTCCTTTTGCCTTATGGCAGAAAACCCTCCTATGAGCTGCAGGGGATAGTTGGCTGGTCACTAGAGAGAGGGCTTGAATACAGTCCACTGTTAAGGAGGCTCTTGCAGCAGCTTTTCCTCCCTGATACTGGGTCCCTGTGGACCATATGCAAATTCTGCCTTCTCTAGGCCTCAGTTTTACCATTTGCAAACCAAGAACATCTAATCCATGCTGCTTCCCTAGCACTTGAAGATTCCTCAATATAACCAACAGCTGAGTGCAGATATCTACTATATTTAGTAGAAGCAGGTTAGAAGCAGATTATAAAAACTGTGAGGATCAGCTCCAGAAATGCATTTAGGCACAGCGAGAGATTTGCAGAGGCAGAGCAGACAGAGACAGGGCAGTCACACACAGTGGGACCCAACTATTCATTGTTATTTTTCATGTTATTTTTCTGCTTTTATAGCTTTGTTTTTTATTTCGAGCACTAGGCATTGGATGCAAAGGCAATTATTGCCCCTGCATGAAAGTCGTGCTTTTTCATTTCCATCTCTTTTATTATGGCAATTGAATTCTCATCACTGACCTGTATTCTTCCTTATCCCTATAGGATATAGACTTTTCAGTTCTTCTCTCCATTGCTCCACTGTATTGATCAAGCAATTTGCAACCTGTCCTTCCATTAATGTAATTTCCAAACTTCCATCTATCTAGCCTCCTGTCTGTCCCAGGCAAATATTTGGTGGATGCAATCTTCTTCAATACAGCATGGCATTATTTCTGTATTTAAATGCCACATTATATTCATAAATGGCTGCATGGTATGCAGAAATTCATGAAGAATCTCCCTGCAGGTGTCAAGAAAACTCTATTGTTATTATGAAGGTGAGAGAGATACAAAGATGGTTTAAAAATAGATAAATAAGCAAATAAAAATGATAAACAGATTTGTAAAGGACAGTACTAATAATTGTCTCCTTCAGCAATCAGAACAACAACAAAAAAGCCCAAGGAAAGAGAATAATCTGCCCCTCTGTCGAAGGACACGTGTTTATTCAATTTCTCATGTAAAAGCATGAATGGTCAAATTTGGATCAGTTTTGTACTGATGTAATACAAGCAGTTTCAGACGGATGATTTTGAGCTTGTGTCATTGATAAAAAAAAAACAAAAACAGATTCTTAAAGCAATACAGGTGCTTTCACTTTAATTTTAATACAACTGCTCTTTAATAATTTTTCTGCATCATGTACAAGCTGGGTCCTAAAACCTAAGCCTTCACATAAGGGTTGGCTCTCATGGAAAGAGAATTTTTATGTCAAAGGAAGACGATTTTCAATTTTTTATTTTCAAATTAAAGAGTTTTAGTTTGCGATGCAGAGCGGATCAAACTCTCAAAGGAAAATGTCTATGTAGTCCTTAAAAAGGAAATAGGATTTTGGGAAGACCTTCCTAACAAAAGGAAATAAATGAAGGTTTGTAAGGGCATTGGCAATTTTCCGTTGACTAGAATATATATGTATTTATAATTACTTATATATGTAAATAAATTCCACATGTATTTTTAAGTATTAATTTTTTTTTTTGCAGACCTCCTGCTTTAGAAACCAAATCAGTGCCTAAGCTGTTCTTGCTGTGCTGTTCACCTTTCCACAGGAGTCTGCATCTCTGAAGTTGGGATAGACTGCAAAGGGCTTTTTTACAGAGGCTTAAATGCAGGATTGGGATCTTGATGTATATAGCACATGTGAGCCCTCTTAAGAAAGCCTCACTCCTATGAAGCAAGCAAACCTCTCATGCATTTCCTAGCATTGAATCTAAAGATTCTGCATGAAGCATTGAAATAAATTCTGTTCCTAGTCCTTGATAAAAAGCTTTTTCACACAAATTTGCACTTAGTATCTCCCTAAGTTTGTATAGGAGCTAGAGTGCTGAAACCAGATGAAGAGTAGGCCTGTGCTCCCATCTGATGTTGGTTCAGAGTTGGAAGGTTGTTCCTATAAATAAAGAGCTGTAGGCCATGTCAGATCCTCTTTCCTCCTCCTAACTCACGGCTCAGTTAAGAAATAACACATTTTTCCTCATTTGGACCTCCTTTTATCTTTTCTCCTTTTCATGTGTCTGTGGGGTGTTTTTTTTCTCTACTTTTTGCTATTGCACTGCTGTTGAATGTTGATGAGAAACTACTTAGGCCAATCCTAGAGTGAGTTTGTGTTACTGGGATTTTTTTTACCTTCTACTCTGGCAATACTTGATCTGTGCATATAAGAATACCAAGTGACTTAGATTGCCTGAATGCTGCATGTTGTCCTACAACATCTTTCATCACCTCTCCTGAGTAAAGGAGATGCATCAGAAGACACGGCAGAACTGTTTCTCTCAGGATGAATCCTACAAAAGAACGAAACTACTCTGTCTTCTCTGTCCTGTAAGCAAAAATCACAGGATGGAGTCATGTTGGAGAGGAGAGAAAACAAAGGTTCAGTGCTGGTGTTCTGGGTCAGTAGGTTCCAAATACACACTTACTTTTACATCTGTTGCACTGATTTATATACAAGGTGGAGGTTAACTGTTTTCTGTTTCCAACTGCTACAACTTCCTCTGTGCTCAGAGCATATACTTTCTTGTTACTACTTCAAAAGTACCTTTTCTGGAGTGGGGTTATTTGACTAGACCTGGTGAAAAGCCCCATTTAAAAATTGTATACTCTATGTTTGTTAAAAATGTAGAGCAGTCATTCCCATTTGCTCTGTTTGCTAGAATCTAGCTGTATTTTTAGCTGCAGTGGTAGCAGAAAAATACGTGGCCTAAACTCTTCCCACTGCCACTGTGATTGCTGAAGGTGCTTGATGATTGATGTTTCTCCATGCTGGTTTGTGCAGTCAGCTCTGTTGAATGGAAAATAGACAAGGCATGGTTTGACAAAGAAGTTCCAAGAGAAAATTTGCCCAGACCAAGGAAACAACAGGGAGTCTTCTATCAGGTAGGGTGAGATCTGACTAATAAAGGTGCTTGTAGAAGTGCCTGTTTCTGTATTACTTTGATGCGCTTCTGCCAGAGGTAGGAAAGGCATAGGAGAAATAGTTGCATTTCCTTGCATCAGCAAAACAGCCCTGATAAGCTTACGCCAAAAGAAAAATTTTCATAATTCTCTTGAAGAAAATAGTGTATAGGAGTGAGAGTTTCCCAAAGTACTGATGCCAGTCAGTGGGGTAAAATGTTTGCCCAAGGGTTTTGTAGTAGAGCAGATACCCTGATGTAGCTTTATTAGTAGAACAAAAAGTCTATTGTGGACTACTTATGTGCACCCTTAATGGGAAGTATGCAAATCCATTGGCCTCAATGGCACTATTCAGCTATGTAAAGTTGGACACGTGCTTTAGGTCTCCGTTATTTCCACTGAAGCTATTCTGTTGTTAGTTTAACAGAAAAGCAAAGCAGAGCCTCCAGCTCTTACCTTGGTAATATTTGAAAGTACTGGCAAAAAATCCTGCAATGAAAAACTGGTGTTAAATGTTTATAATGAAAGTGTTCTAGTTTTGTCACCAAAAATATTAATAGAAAACAAAAATTTCAGTGGAATTATTTTTGGTGACTGTTTAAGAAACACAAAGCTCAAGAGTCTGCAATAACTGTGAAGAGCAAAAGCTTGCCACAATCCCAGATTTGTATGGTCTTTTCAAAACAAGCCATGCTCAAAATCAGGATGATAGCTTATAGGTTGCAAAGACTTCCAATTGAGTTCAGTCCTCTGAGGTAACATATTGCAAAGATCCTGCCTTGTTTGAGCAATGGTGGCTTGGAGGATACAGTTCACACAACAGAAAAATATTGGAACCATATGTATTACAAAATAGGCAGCAGCTACCATTTCTCAGTAGAAGTGTATATATACAGTGATCTGTTTTGCAATGGAAATTTCTATATGAGGTAATTCTACCATGTTGCAATCATATGCCTAAAGATGTTAATAATATAAAGTATATTTTAAAAGCAAGTGGTAAACCTATTAATTTCTTACATCTCTATGTATTTGTCATTAACCATGAAATACTTAAATGTCTTTTTTTTGTATTGTTTCAAAAAAATCTGTCCATATTTAAATGAAAACCTCCTTTCACTGCCCATGCTATGTATTTAATTTTATCTATATGAGAAATGTGAAACTAGGGAATTAATAATTATTTCACTTGGAAAGGTATGAAGCAAATTCCATTGCCTTTGTCTGATTACAATCTTCCCTGCTGGTTTAATTAAAAATGGCCATGTGACAAGCAAAGAAAGCATCTCTCCTTTGGGGTAGAGGAGGGAGGAGGGAATGGTATTGTATTTTCCAGTAAACAGAGAATCCTGAAGCACGAGAGTTGTAAAATTTAAATGCTTAATGCAAATGAAAAATGCAGACTCAGGTCAGCTATAGACAAATGCCACTAGACTGGATGCAAAATGTGCTGCAGGCAGAAAAGATGACATTTATCAGTCATCCATACATCAGTAACTAAAACAATTTTAGGGTTGTCTAGACAGGCATCTATTATTCCTTAAATTTAAAAGCTTTAGTAGAAAGACAACAGCAAATGCTCTATTTATATTTAGGGCATTTTTTTTCCCATAAGAGACAAGATAAAAAAGGAAAAACAATAGATTTCGATTGAGTAGTATAAATTCGCTTTTCATTCTTTTTTTTTTTCTTGTTTTATTTTGTTTTGTTTGTTTGGGGTTGTTTTGTTTTGTTTTGGTTTTGTTTGTTTTTAATCTTCTTTGGTCTCTGGGTAAAGGAGATTTTCTTGGCATGTTCTGAAGGCATTTTAAGTGAATTAACAGAGTGTGCATTCAATGCCGGCTGTAATTATTACAGTACAACCCTGTAATATTGAGCTTAATTACTGTGTACAGTGTTTGGCCTTTATCTTTTCTGCTTAATTTACGCTGCATAGTTAACATGAATTTAGTGAAATCATTATGCACCTTTTAGGTTTCTACTGTGGGAAAAAATATTTACATTCTCAGAAGAAGGAAACTTAAATAGACACCAATGTTGAAGTAAATAATTCTGGTGGATGTATCCCTTACTTCTGTTGCTTATATGGAGTCTGTACGGCAAATATATATTCATGTACTGTATTAAAGTCTGTGAACTGTCCCATTAGCTGGAATACATGAATATTTCAAGACTAGCACTATTTAAACAACATGCAGTAAGATTTTTTTTCTTTTCATTTTTACCCCACTTAGTAGCAAGCATTTCTGTAAGAACATGCACAAAATTGTTATTATTCTCTTTACTGTTCAGAACACATGCTACATATTTTGTATTTTATGAAATTATTTGTATGATGAAATTATTTATGCTGCTGCTTTAATTAAAAGTTTATCTATGGATATACTATACTTAGGCAGGAACATTATAACCCCACTCATCCGCACTCTATGTCTTCTTTTTGCAGGACTCTCTTTCATATTGCCTCCTCTATCAGAAGGAAACAGCTCAGTGTCAGATTGGCCTTCTGGCAGCAGGGCTGAAGCGTTGGCTATTCAAGCCTTGGCCTGTAGTGCCAGAGGTTTATAGCCTTGCAAAATGTAAGGTCAGTTCTGGCTGTCATACGTGGAGCAGAAAAACTGAGTAGTGGAGCTACTCGGTAAAAATACAGAAGCAAAAGACGTTGCTTACTCATTGGTCTTAACAGAGTGCTCTGACTTTTAAAAAGAGGGACCCTTTCAGTGGGCCACAATGAAATATGAGACTGTTTGTGAAAGTCTCAATAAGATGTTCAAAAGGTGCATAATAAAATTAAAATAAATCAAGGGTTTCAGCTGAAAACTTTCCGTTGCATTCACTGCCTTTCAGAAAAGAAAACTGTTACAGAGTCTACCACCTATAAAGAACTGAAAGGGTTCAGTTTTGTTCTGTTTTTCCTTGACTACATTTCTTCTGCAGTTCTTGCTTCCAGTATCTGACATGAAGATGCGATTCATTTGCATGACATCATAATTCTCATATTTTGTCAATTTGGAAATGCCTGGCAAAAGTGAAGAAACTGAGGTACAGAGAGAGGTCAATAACCATTCCCTGGATTCACTCATCTCTAGCTACATGTACAATGCTGCCACATTAACATTTGGAGAGAACTTTGAAGCAATTAACGGTATTTCAGAAGCGCAAATTAATACTGCAGTAAAATGTGCACACAGTAAATCCCCCTACCTGTAATTTGGCAGAGGTCAGAGGAAAATTCTGAACATACAGGAAAATTCAGATTCCCTTTGATTAAAATCATATATAATTGTGGCAGCTTTAGTTTTTGGTTTGATTGATGGCCCCGCCAGGATTAGAGGGTGCTGCTTTCTGACAAATCTGCCTCACCTGTGAAATAAATAAAACCAAATCACCTCTCATCATTGATCTCCAGGAAAAAAAAACAAAAAAACAAAAGCCTTTTGTATGGTTGAAAAAAGACCGGCCCACACACCTGGCAGGTAAGAGCTGCGTGCGGGGCTGCGGCTCACCCGGCTGGAGGGCACCGGGGTCCCCGGGGCCAGGGTCACACCTTCTGCCCCAGCTCCTTCCCAGAGGGTCCCGACCCCCCGGGGGGCTCAGCTTCGTCGCTGAATTTTTCTCTGTTTTCCACTAGGTGGAGCTGGAACAATATTTTTTGCCGTCTTTATGCTAAGGAGGAAAGAGTTACGAACCCATTTGAAAGGCAATGCTTGTCTTAACGATTCAAATGTATTCCTGTTAATTTGTATTTGATAAAGGTTCAGAAGTCTTTTGTTGTATGTCTAGTTAGCCTGCATGTTACATTTGGAGCGCTTGCAAATTTTCTGTTTGATTGTGAGCCTTACTGTGAATTTTTATGTGGCTGCATACCTGCGCTTATTTGTTTATACGTGTGCCCGTGTGTGTATTTCTCCGTTTGGAGGTGTGTGGATATAAAAGGCAGGAAGAAAACGCTATGTCTTCACAGTTGTTATGAATGAAGTGATAAAGCACAGAGCGATGCCTAGTATGTGCACAATGCCAATACATTATTCAGAGGCAGGTGGAAATTAAGGATTTGATTGTTTTCTATGGAAGGCTTAGTAGGTCCAGTGTTAAGTATCCAAAACTGAGAGACAGGACAGTGCTTAGCTTTCAGAAAGCTCCTTTTCTCTTTGTGTTCTTCTTGGACAGCTTATTGAAGTGGAAGCTCAACACCCTCATACCAGTCTTCAGTATCTTGTTATCACATCCTCTTTTTAAAGGGTCAAGACCCCCAGTGGTGGATACCACTAAAGACTGAAGGGTAGAGAAAAAAAATAATGAAAAGTCAGGTGTGGCAGATGTACAAGTGTGCTTGCCCTTAGGGTTCACTGTCTGCAGATTCAGGTCTAACATTGCTTGAATGCAAGTATCTGTGGTTTGTTACTCAGATTCACCACCATGGATGTTCCTTTAGATCTTTGCTGTTTGGAGAGAGTGGGATACATGAACTGGCCAAGCGTGTCCTTTCCCTTCCCTGTCAGGCACAGCTGTGGCAAAATCTCTAATCAGATGCAAGATCTCTTGGCACTACCTACGCCTTTATTGCTTCTGGTTTGCTTGGCTGCAATGAGCCCTTAAAGGTGTCTCAGAGTTCAGCGAGTAGTAATGTACCTAGTTAGTGGGAGTAGAATTGATAGCTGTTCCCCAGAAACTGCATTGGCTTCCAGTTTGTTTCTTGATAAAATGTACTTCTGACTAATAAAGTCAGAAGTTTACTAAACTAATAGTTTGGACCCTGTGTAAATCAGATTATTCCTGATTTGAAGCTGGGTCCAGCAAAAGACTGATAATATTACATTCCCAAAATAGAGCCTGGGTGATTTTTGATATGCAGTTGGAAAAAGTATTTAAATCCTGTGACCTATTGTAAGAATCCCGGTTGAGTACCAGAGGCTCTTCTGTGCTGAGGATTGCCTCTTCTTTGCACTTTAGCATCAAAACCCAAGGTATCAGTGAATCACCAGCATCTTTTCAGTGTGCATACATGGTAAAGGGTGATGAGTGTGTGTCTCCAGCCTGCAATACAGCATACTCACAGTCTGAGGTTTCTGATTTTCATTGTCAAAGTTTCAAGCCAAAATTTCAATTACCTTAGACTTTGTTATGTCTTAAGAATGCAGAGAGAGGTGGAGGGACTCTGGGCATGAGTGACATTTGGCTGGTAAAGTAGCTGTCACCTTTTCATACAGGTGGACTTCATGAAGGAATAAATGCACTTCTTAATCAGATGCCTTCCTGACTACTTGTGATTGGTAAAACTTGTGAGATTATTTGGAAATATCTGTCTAATATATATCCATCTGATGGACTAATTTCTGTCCCACCTCAGCTTTGCTCAGCATTGCTCCAGCATGCAAGAAGCTCTTTGGTAGTTCTTATCTGAGTGGCAAAATAACCTGAGCACATTTGACCTAGAAATCCTCCAGGGTTATGATTCTACTTAGGCACTTGCCTTCTGCAGTGTTACTGTCACTGTATCTCTCTGTGTATGACAACAAGCACTGCAATATAACACCAAGTTTTTTTATTAGCTCTAGGAATTCAGAATGATCATTTTCAACCTCCATGTTTCCTTATAGACATTTTCTTAAACTTCAGGAAAAGTTGCTGAACTGCTGTAGGCCAGATTAAAGTAGGAAGCACAGAAGGACTTCTGAAATGACATTTTATCAACAGGAGAGTGTCTGTCTCTGTCCTTTTCTTCTTTTGCTTTAAACTGTCCTGTAAGCTTAAGAAAAAGATAGAGGTTTTTAGAGCTTTTGCCTGCAGGATAATGGCAGAAAGAATGGCAGAAAATGGGAGAAAAATTTCAGTAAAGCTACCTGAGCTCCCACAAATATGACCAGTCATGAAGACATCTGTGAAACTGAGACTCTCATGGTGTGACTAAGTAAATTACTAACAAGACTAGTGTAGACCATGTGACTGTAGACAGATGTGACTGTCCCTAGTACTCTCCACTCGCTCTACAATACATGTTGATTTTGAATACTAATTTTAGGTAAAGAAGTAGGCATGTTCTGTATGCAAACATAATAAAAGATGAAAAGTAACCTCTGAGGTGTACCTCATGGTGAAGTGATATATTAGGGAAGACAAAATGTTCCCACTGTGTGTAAGGGTGATGAACATGGTAGGGAGAGATTAATTGCAACATAGTCCTTCCTTCCTTCCTTCCTTCCTTCCTTCCTTCCTTCCTTCCTTCCTTCCTTCCTTCCTTCCTTCCTTCCTTCCTTCCTTCCTTCCTTCCTTCCTTCCTTCCTTCCTTCCTTCCATTTGTTCTACAGAGTCTTTGCAATAGCATCTGTCCAAATAATGATTATTAGAAGGTTTGGCCTCATGATGTAATCACAATTGATCAAAATCTTTGAGCATCTTTCTTAAAACATGAGCCTGAGTAGCAATCCCTTGTGAGGGTGGGAAGCTGCTGTTTCACCAGGAACGTGCACTGTCCAGCAGCAGGAGGCTCTGCGCAGCGCTCAACCATCATTATAGCTGCACATTATGGCCGTGCTTCTGGAATGGATTGGAGAAATCTCCTGCCAGGAAAAAAGGTGTGTATGGGAAAGAGTAAGCTACATATTATTTTACTTTATGTCCTGTAAAAGCTAACTCCTTACCCTTTGAAGACCGGTAACTGTATTTATGTAAGTGGTGTTATATGGGGAGACCTGCAGGCAATTAGCCTACATTTGTTGAATAGTCAAAGCTGTTGCAGGTTTGAGAAATAGTAAAAACACCTGTGAGGAAAGCAAGTATCTAAACTTTTTAGAGCCATTTATTCTAATTTTGACTGGCTATGATAACCTAACTCAACAAATAGACACTACTGCTGCAGAAGTTTTGGTTGTAAAGGCCGCTGTAATGGCCAAAAAAAGGAGAGTCTTTCTTCCATATTGAATATTCAAGTTCAGTAATCAAACTAGAGTTTTTTAATTGACATAGCACTTTGGAAAGCAATTTCTGACATTTCATGTGCAAAGAACTGCTATGAGCATCTTTCAAATGTTTGCTGTCTCTGAAGGCATCACAATTCATGGTAGCTGAGATATGGAGCTCTTCCACAATCATCTGTATTTACATAAGAATCTGCTGATACAAGATTGTGAGCCAAATATGCAGGACGACATGAAGTTGAAAGAATGATATTTTCACTCATTGCTTTCCTAACTATGAGCAGTCCTTTCAGAGCAAGGTGTTATTCTACCTACTGTGATTACCCACTGCATCTGTACGGTGTGCAAATACACGCTTTTTTTTTGGTCACAGAAGTAACAGTATACTTCCTAATGCATGTTTATATATATATAGCCATATTCTCTATGGAAAAATAGCCCAAAGAAAACTTAGAAGGGAAATACGTATCTATTTCATTTCTCTTCTGCCTGACAGAGTGTGAGGCTATTGTGATAAATTAAGTTCCATCCATGGCAGAAAACTGGGGCGGGTAGGGCCGGTTCAGGCCAAATATGCTGGCATAGTTTAACATAGTGTCAATCTAGAAGAGAAGCTGTTGATCCTCTGATCATTGCTAGAATATAGTGTAATGGTTCCTTTGACACCTTTGTCTTTTATTTCAGCAGTATGTAGCACATGACATTTTGTACTTGTGAAAGGTGCTGAACTGACAGGCCTTGAGACTGAAGTCTTCTCTTTGTACACATATCAGACGATACATAGACAAACACAGCATCTGCTTTTTGCCTCTTTTTTCTGTCTTTCCTACACTTCAACTGCTTTATTGCTGCAGGTTTCTCGTATGACCACCATTTGAAGTGAAAAGATGTCTACTATAATTCAGTAGTTACTGTTTGCTGTTAATGTTGCCAGGAAGGTTTCTTTTCCTGTGTGGATTTTGTGGATATTTTTTTTTTTTTGCTATACAGAAATGTATTTCCATGAATTTGAATAATTCCAGCTCATTTCATGTGGGTTGCAAACTGGCTATTAGGCTGTAATATCTTTAGGTTGCCAGTGACCTGAACCAGACTTGATCTGGTAACCTATAGCAGAGGTGAAATGCTTCATATGCTATTTCTATTCCTGCTCATATAAGAATTTGTTCAGTGTAAGGTTAATCATGCATACAAGAGAATTGTTTTTTTCTCTGAAATACACAGTAGATCTGTGGCTTTGTCCTTTCTGTCCATTTGGAGCTGACAAAGGAGATTTTAAATGGGTAAAGTAGAAATCATAGTGTTAACAGTACCAGTGAATGCATAGTCAAATTATGTTTCATAATATTAGTGAAATTTGTGTCTTTATTCACATAGCAGTGTATTCCCATTGGGAATATTGGATCCACCATGCAGATCAGAGAAAACAATTTTTCCTGTGGTATTGACTTCTAATGGTTTTACCATTCTTGCACTTGGAGGGGGAAATGGTGTGGGGGAAGGAGTTATTGTCTCCTTTCAGTTTTGGATAATGTGATTGCTTAGAGGAAAAGAAAATATGAGACAATCCACATTCAAAACCAACAGCCTGCAAAATTTAACTTCAAAATGTATAGCTAGTTTCTGTGGTTGGCACCTTCCCAAAATATTCAAGCATTATTTTATGTTTGTCTATCATTTACTTTTTTAAAAAACTAGTGTAAGTAGTTTAAAAAGAAAATTCCATCCTCAAATTAAGTAAAAAAACCAAAAACCTAATACATCTAAGCTTTCAGGCTGTTTGCAGTGAACAACAGAACGACTTTGAGTGTGGGGGTGGTGATGCAGGGACAAAATTAAAAATTCCTGGAAAGGGAGTTTTCTGACCAAAATTTTGGGCAAAGTCTCTGCTTAGATATTTTTATACCATAATCAGTAAAATATAGATGCAATATATAATTGCATTTAAAAGCTGCAGTAATATATAGTGTCCTATGCCTTTTTTTTTCCCACAGACTGAATCTTTTTATCTTCTCAGGGTATTTATTTGAGTATGGAAATAATTTTTTTTCTGCTTTTCTTGAAAGATTAGTTATGTAACCAAGTCTCTGATTATCTTCTACTAGCTGTTGCAATTTATTCTATTTTTTGAAGGAATGTGACAAAAGGATATCTCACTTGTATAATTTGTTAATACTTTGGTAGATTATTAAAAATCCAGTAATATAAAGGAGAAATATAAATGTTTGCTTGGAAAGGACAAAAGAACAGGTCTGTTTGCTTTTTAAAAAACCTCTGTCTCTACAGTAATTCAGGATGAGGTTTATATTTTTAGTAGTAGCATCATATTCCTATTCCACTTACTCATACAAGGTATCATATGAACATAGACCTAAATTATTTTTGTCAGGACTGGGTTTGCATTAAGGATCTGTTTAGTGATTAAGGACAAAAACTGCCCCCTATCATTTTTCACACTTGCATTTGCTCATACTTTCAGGCTTGTCTTGGCTAGATCAACTAAATTTTCCCTGAAAGATTGAGAACATATCCGGCCTCACTCAGTCACAATCCAGAAGGAATTCAGTTATTTCAAGAAGCCTCATTACACAAGATCCTTCTGTCGCTTCTTGTTATTTATCTTTCAGTACTATCACCTTTTACTACCCTTTCTTCTTTCTTAATTCAAATTAATAAATTCCTGCACTGAATGATTCTTCAGGTCCTTTGAAATTTCTTCTGAAAGAGTGAGAAGTCCTCAAAAATCGCAATACTCATAAAATGGTTGAGGGAGAAAAAAACCCTTTATTCTTTCCTCTAGACTTCAGTGACACTATGAAGTTTCACATAATTTGCAGACTGCATCTCATAAAATACTGGCAAAATTTATTCAATTCAAATTAAATAGATGTAGCACAGAGTAATCTTTCTCTATTAAATATGTCACTTTTTGCAATTGTTTCTTAATATCCCTCACAGCTTCCATCTAAGATTAGCACTTTCTTTGCTGCCACAGTTTCACTAACCTACTGAATTATTCACTGAAGCATAACCTTCAGATATCAGGTTAGAAAGACCTTGATTATGGCAGGAAGTGAACTGTATAAACCATTTTTCTTTAAAAGAAAATTTCTCAGTGTAGAAAAGTCTGAAATGAGATAAGTATTAAATATGTGTAAAAATTAAGTTCATAATTGATAGGAATTTAGTCAACTGTGACATTCCTGTATTTTGTTTATAATAATGTACAATAACATTCTAGATGCTATTTAATAGTGTAAAAACATGTGCATTTTCATGGTGCTTATTTAAACGTAAAGTACAAGCCAGGACATCCATGTTGGTCTCCGCTGTAAAGTAGAGCTGTGGAATCTCTCACATGGATTTAGCATACTGGACAAAGAATATTTACATCCAATTCCTGATTATGTTACAGTTGCTGAAAATTACTTTTAAGGGGCTCTCAGCTCTGGAAACCATGGTGACAGAATGGAAGGTTTCCCTACAGCAAACCACTGTTATTGCCCATTATTTTGTGCCAATCCACTGTTGAAAGGTCATTTGAACACCTACCAAGGAGACAACAGCTTTGGGAACACTTCCTTTCTGAGTGTTGAAATACAAACTCACCACTTGCCTGTCTGCTTCTCATGACCTGTCCGGTGGCACCCGGGAGCTGAATGTAATTGTGAGGTTAAACAGCCTTAAACGCCCTTGCTTTTAGAAGTACTATGATCGCAAAATGTCAGGGCAAAAAATATTCTACAAATTATTCTGCTAGTCATGCATACAAATTTTCTTAATGACTTGACCTAGAATAGGAACAGAATGTGTTTTGCTAACATGGGTGATAACTGCATAATTATGCAACTGATTCTGCTAATATTATCAGACTTATGGTATGTTCCCAGATGTCAGAGAAATGGCACAGAAGGAGGAAACAGGTAGTGAAATTGTGGACTATTGCATATTAGTACAGTTCATAACAGAATTTTCTAAGTATTTTTGTAGACCGTAGCTTGAAGAACTGTAATGCAAAACACTCTGCACAAGAATTTAACGTTTTGGGTTTAGCAGGGGCTTCAGCAAATTTTCTGCTTTGCAACATTATGTTCAGTTACTATAATATGTTTAAACCTCTTGCTTACTCTTCTCATTCTCTCTTTCTCTAAGAGATGCTTGTGGTTTGTAGGTCTTTAAAAACACATAAAAGCATCACTTATGGGCAGCTAAATTTGCATGACACAATAATGTGAATTTATAGGTCAGTTATAATTTTAAAAGAAATAAAAGCAATGTAAAGCGAAGTATTGGCTTAGTGAATTTCTTAAAACTATAGGTGTATTGCTCTTCAAGAGCCATTACAGAACAAGAACTGTTTGAAAGCAGTGTGGGACACACAAAAGCTGAGTATGTGTTCTGGGTGTATAGATAATTTTTTTCCTCATGTTTTAATACACATTATGCATACATACATCATAAAGATATGTGCGGTCATGTACCTTTGCATACACTTATTTGAGAATTCAGGTCTGTATTTATTCTGTGTTTATTAAAGAAGTCTGCCTTTGACAAAAAGGTCTGAAGCTGTGGCATTTGAATTGCAGACCAGAAATACATGTGAAAGAATTAAACTTCCTTTATGGGAAAGAGGGTAAAATGTATGCTTAGGGAAATTGATCATCTTGTACTTAGAAATGTATGTTGGAAGTCACTATGGGCATGACTTAGTGTATACTGTACATTTCAGTCTAACTGTATCCACTGAAGTTACCTGGGAATTGCATTGAGAGCTTTCACAATTCTCTAGTTCCTGCACTTCTGCATTTTGGTAATGCTTGTGAGAAATCTTGTCAGGCTTAAAATAATTGGAAGGAAATTACGATATCAGCACTGAAAATGGAAGTTGTAAAAGACAGAAAAGATTGTGGTATTCGTTCTTCCAATAAAATAGTCAAAATTAACATCTTGTTATGTGCCTGGAGATTGTATTATAACCTGAAAACATCATTAAAAGGAATGCTATTAAACTATATTTTCCAATGAATTGATCTGCCATAAGGCTAGAAGGAATTCTGTGTAAGCTGAGGCAAGCTACCTTTTTTTGATTTTTACCTTACCTGTTTCATGGGAATGTATTGAAGAAGAGACATTTGTTAACTCATAGAAAATTTGCTGCTAACACAGTGATAGGATAACCCAAAATATGGCAAGGAACATAAATATTCTTGTTCTTTCTAAAACATTTTTTTTTTTACTTCTGATTCTGCATATGTTCTTTTACAGAATCCTTTAGAGCTGGAATCCATAGGAAAAAGAATTATCTGGTGAAAAATAGAAAAGTATCAGATCAGAACTTATTTGTCATGTAGGGTCTTTGGGTAACTGATGGACAAGTGTGGACTTCGAATGTTACACACTTTCTTCTGATTTGTAGGCATTTGGAAGGTTAATAGCAGACATGTTACAGTGGTTGCCAATAGCAACCCCCGTGATTCAGGTTGGGTTCAAACAGCCATTCAACCCCACTTGTCCCTACTCATTAATTGCAGAAACTAACCATGCAGATTGTTTTAGAGGTTGACATTTTACATGCGTGTCTAGCAGTCTCTTCTGTATGTATTTATCTAAACATTTACATTTCTTCCATCACCACGTTGCATAAGTGTGAACGAATCTTGGCTGGCAACATAACTGTGAGGAATGGAGAGGGAGTGTTATCTTCCCCATTTAACACAGAGAGAGAACTAAGATTTTAAGACTTACTGGAAGTTCCAAAGGAAATCGGTATCACTGCTGGAAATTGCCCCTGAAGTATCAGAGCCCTTATCTGCTTTTCCCTTTTAGCTTGTGTCTGCACAGAAACATACCTGAGTCTTCTGTGCCACTGACTCCATTGGATTGATATCAGGGATGATAGATTTGTTCTTGGAAATGGCTTTGGGATTCCTAGCATATTCAGTGTCATTAAGTATGCATACACAAACATTTTTTGTTTGCCCCTATACTACTCGATAATAGTCAGGTTACTTGGGGATCTACTTGTAGTTACACTGTGGAAGCTGTTCCAACAAACGTCTGGGTTTTTTTTAGAACACCTAATAGATACATCCTCTAGTCACAATGGGATTGGGAAGGAGGTTGTGAAGCCATGCCCCAAGGCAGGTGAACTGCATCTAGAGAGATCTAAAACATTATGCAGATAAGGCAAAATGGAAATGCTCTTTCAGGAACTGCTAAGGAGCTTGTGGAAGAAAAAAACCCAACCTCTGAACCATGCTTTGAGTCCACTCTTAGCAGCCCACTCTTGAACTTAGTATCTATAGCTAGCCCTTTCCTTCATGCTTACACTTCTCCACAGCTTGACCCTATTACTGTGTTCTACAGTAGAAGGGAAGAAAAAAATTTGAGAGTGAGACTGTGTTCAACTCTGTTGATGTTATTTTTCGATTCTTCTATCATGTTTTGTAAGGGGACAAAGCACAGTCATTGCTAGATTACTTGAGATGGATAGTGTCATTCTGATTGATGTATTTATCTAGCGCACCTTCATACATATCTTTTTGATGTCTTATGCTTTCTGAGGCACTTTCCTGAAAGTGCATAGTTAAGACTGTTGGACAATCATTTACAAAAGTGATTTTTGGAAGTAATGAGAAGCATAGAAAAATAGTTATTAAAAAATAGTTACAAATTCAATTTGCTGTTGTATGGCAAGAGTGCTTGTCCTTAGTTCCCAAAGGTCTGCTTAGCATAAGGAGGATATAATAGTTGAACAGAGATATAGTCTAGGAGGACTCTTAAGAGTTGAGCACGTACCTGTTCTGGCAAAGGGGCTTCTGGTAAGTGTCTCTCAGTTGTGAAACTCTTCAGGCCAGTTTAGTAGTACATTACAAGTATGGTGGTTTTTGTTTTATTTTTTGCAAATGAATGCAGATGTTTCTAACATAAACCAATGCATTATTACTCTTAACACACCTTGAGGGGTCCAGTGAGGACCACAGCAAGATTCATAGCTGTGTGTATTCCCAAACAGGTCTCTCCCTTCTCTCAAATAAGGTAAAGGGTGAAGTGAACCCTCTGCTCTCAGGCATGAGCTACTACTGGTGTCCGTCTCCTGCTCTCTCCCACTCCATACTGCAATGTATAATATACCTACATTACAATTAAGTGCTCTTGTTAACAAGCTCAGAGGACCCAGCTTCAGATTGGAGAGCTGCTGTTCGTGTATTTTATTGAGTTGTGCTGAAAGGTAGCTGTCTCAGACACATGAAATGGAAATGATCATGAAAGAATGAGGGAAGAAAAAGGTCACAAAAAAAGGCTGAGGAAGGCTTAAAAGAAAAGAGAGAAAGAATTGGAATAAGAAAGGAGGGAATGTATTTAAAGACTGCAAAAAAAATGGAACAGGTGGAGAGAGATAATATTTACATATGGGAGTAAAAAAATTATCTTGGAAGGAAAACACACCAAAAGGACCGTGAAGAGGAAACTGGCAGGGAGGGAGGAAGGAGGGGAGAGGAGAAGAAAGGGCTGAGGGAAGAATAAAAGAAAGAACAAAGAACAGAATAAAACGCAGCTCATTCTGCAGTTATTGTATTGTGGTCATAAATATTTGCAATTACAGTAGTAATTTCCCCACTTCTCCTCCCCTTTTCCCTTTTAGAACCAGCTCACAAATCAGTGGAACCTCCAAAACAGATGAAACTCTTAAAAAGTGAGATGTGTGTCTAAAACCACTGCAGTCACTCCACAGCATCCACACGAGTGTAATGAAATTTTACTCTTTTTCAGAGTGCTACAAGGCACACGTAACTTGCCCGTCATTGTGTTACATTAAACTTAAAGCAGCCTCCCTCTAAAACAAACAAACAAAATGAATTTTACTTTTTCTTTGAGCTTCATCAACAGATCTTGGACTTGTTGCTCTTTGTGTGTTAACATTTTCAGTTGCACTTGGCATTTTCTTAGCACATTTGGGCTTTTACTGTTTCTGTGCATAGTATTAGTAATTAACAAGTGTGAAATGTTTCTGGAAACTTGCCCCTTTTCAGTCACTGGCAGAACTCTCCATGCCCATAGGAGGGTCCAGCTTCCCTCCTTTTGTGACATTGTGGCGGTGACTCTCTCTCTTGCTGAGGAGCTTCAGAAAGAAATCAGAAAACTTGTGCATGCACGTCTCTCACATATTTCTATTATTTTTTTGATAATCCTTGCTTGTGGTTATGCTGCACTCTGTGTGTGGCAGTGGCAGTTTTACCTGCTCATTTCTATATGCTGTTAGTTGTCACTGTGCTCCTGTGTCTGAGCAGACACATCTTCACTGGGAGCAGCTTCGACATTGTGTCTGGTCCTTGTAAATCCTGGAGCAGCACCACACACACAACACAGGCATTGTGACAAAATAGAAGAATGATGATTAATGATGGGTGAATTTTTGGGAAAGGGAGGAGGAACTTGCTTGGGTTGTATGGAAAGACGTGTTTCCAGGCTTTCAAGCACAAGGCAACATTTTACGATTCAGGCTACAGTTTTAAAGCCTAATAGAGAAACCCTTTTGTCCAGCAGAGCTCAAGGCCTGTGTTAATATCTGCCTTTTGCAAAGCCTCTTGACTTTGGTAAGGGCTAGTTTGCATCTGATGGGAACATCACTGGATGATTGAGTCATTACTGCTTTGAAAAGGACCTTAACCGTGTGATCAGTCTATAAATTAGAATTTATTCAGTGTGAGCTGGGGTGATGTGACTTATCCCTTTGACTTCAGGGGGACCATTTGCTTCAGTAAGGTTTTGCATGATCAGGACTTTAGGTTTAAGAATACTTTATTTTTTTGCCAAATATACAATAAAATTTTACCTTACTAAATTATTCCAAGCTCTGAAAATGCTAAAAACGTATGTTCATTTGATGTGTGGGATTTTTGTTTACAACACGCATTAAATAGAGGGAATGTCGGTGAAAGAAGAGGTGGACTTAATGGGTTAAAAACTGTGTAAATGTTACTCTAGTTAAATTACAGCTTGTTGTTCAGATGAATACTCTCCACTTCTCATATAGCTTTAAATTATGGACAAATGCTTGCAATTGTGAACTACCTACATTGTGGCTGCCTGTTCCCAGGCTTCATCAACCCTAGCTGTCCAATGGGATTACTGTAAGCTTTCACGGCAGTCTGCCAGCCACTGATCAGAAATTCATATCCCTGGATGTTAGATTGCTCTCTTTATTCCATCCTTGTGATGACTGTGATTGCTGTCATGGTGTTAGGTTAGAAATTAGCATTTTGTGGCCCAAATTTTGCCATCCAGAACATAATCAGGAAAAAGAGAGAGAGGCAAAAAAAAAAAAAATAAAAAAAATCAAAGAATAGTAATTTCATCTGTCAAAGAAGGGAAATGCAGTGTTACCATGATACAGATGTCTGCGAAACTTAGGTCAGGAAATGTTGTGGTATTTATGGTCCTATTCGATGACTGCTTAGGCAGGTGGTGCTTTTCTGTTACTGCAGACCTCTGCTCATAGATTAATGCTTTTCCTCTGATTAAAAAAAAAAAAAAAGCAAATAAATAAAAATCCATTGGTGAAACTATAGGTGGGCTTCAGGAACTCTTAAATTAAAAAAAGCAAGGATCTCTAGCAGATACTTTCAAGGATATGCTGAATTAATCACAAGACGCTGGTTAGCAGGGGGTCAGAGAGAGACTTCTTAGCATCATTTTGGGTCATATGTCTAGAGGCAATGGCAGTATGTATGTGCTCTATTGTAATATCCCCTTTCTAGTTTTCTTGTCTCAGTCAGAAAAGGGTGAACACATATTGCATAGGGCTCTCAAAAGGAAAGAGATACTGGTAAAAATCATGAGTTTGGAGCTATTCTTTAAAACTGAGTCAAATCTGACTGGCTAATAAAACTATGTCACTGTTTTTCACCAGATTTGTATTAGATTCAGCAGTCTTTGCATTCCTTGTATTTTATTTTCTAAACGTGTTATATCCAATGGTAGAAAGGGAGTGATTAAACAGCACAGTAGTAGTCACTGATAGATCAAAAGAACATTTGTGATTGCTCTAAACAAAGATTTTTCTATTAATCTGCTTCAAAACAATTCATTGGGGTTTATTACAGAAAATTATGGCAAACAACTGTTTAAAATCTAGTGTAAAGATATGGTTAGGTCCTTAAAGGTAGCTTGTTATTCTTTTTAGGAAATTCATAGACATGTTAATTTTTCCTGTCATTAACACTGAACAAGCTGGAAGGACTCTGGCATGCGAGGTGCACAGATTCTGTTAGAAGCCTTGATTTTTATCCACCCAAGCTTATCCGTCATCTTTAATCATGCAAAAAGCAGGATTACTTAATCATTTCATTTTATTGGAAAGAAAAAGAAAGATTTACATTAAAACGATGACATGCTAGAAAAAAATAAATTGAAAATGATTATGAAGAAAATATAATGTAAAGACTAAAGCCCCATTGGTTTTGTGATGCTCATTTAAAGCAATGATCTAGTAAAGCAAAGATATAAAAGTAATGATGATGTTAGCTGTTGAAATATAACCATCTTATCTTTGCATTTTAACATACATTCTAACATGGATTGTGTATTCAATTATAGCAGATAGCGAAGGAAGGTACTGTTTTTCACCTGTGCTCTATTTATTCCTTGTGTTAATTTGTACCTTTGCCTGAACTAAGTGTATTTTAGCACAGAAAAAGGTGTGCTAGCATTTTCACAGTCCCTTCAGTATGTATGTGCCTATCTGCTAATCTCTCTGTACAGAATACACCAAAATTATAGTGATTTTTAGATTATCTATGAAAAATATTGATTTAATGAAAGCATTAATTATATTTTGGAGACAAAAGTAACAATTTTTTCATGATTGGTTTCTGTATCTTATAAAATTGGAGAATTTGTATTGTCTTCCCTACCTAGACTTCATATTCGTAATTTAATGTATTCTCTTTTTTGTTTTGTTTGTTTGTTCTTTACCCATTTTGAATATTCACTTAGGTGAATGAATTTTTTTCCTTATATAACCTTTCTGTTTGGATATGGCAGAATTTAGGTGGTAAAAGAGATGGGGAAAATAGGCCTGCAAAGTTTTGTTGTCACAAAACATTTGTTTAGGAAACGTATTACAGTTTCCAAATCAAGTTTTTCAAAAGGGGAAATGGGGAGATATTTTCTTCTGTGAGTATATACAACAATTTATATATTTCATCAAAGAAAATGTATTAAAAGAACCAGACTTCTTGGTCTTTAATATTTACATAAAAAAGGTGCATTAAACAAATAATTATATTTCAAATCAATGTTTACCAATTTGATTATTAATAATTAATTCTACTGTACTAAGCTGAGTGAATTTAAGATTGAATACTCTGGTGCCAAATTGTTGCAAGTACATTAACATTTAATGAAATCTGAAAAATACCCAACTTCTTACTTTTGTACATAATGTTTCTAGGTATGGGATATTCATTTTGTTTAAAGAGCTAAAAACCAGAAATCAAAGTTCAGATATTTTTCAGTTTTACATCAGTGCTAGACTCTTGAATTGCTATTGGAGTTTAGAGTGTAGAAATAAGTAATAAACCAGAAAAGATTATAAAAAGGTATATTGCTATTTATTTGAATTGACTAATTTCTGACATTAGTTCTGTGCACTACCTGGCTCTAATAGCTCACTGTTTTGAGAGGCAACCTTTAAGCAGCAGGTAAGTGGTTAAAAATGTCATAGAATAAAACCGTATGAGTGGGGAAACAGTTTGTGGGTCCCTAACCACAAGAACAATTCTTTTTTATGTTGTTGTTTCTGAGTCCTATTTCAGAAATAATACAGTCATTATTATAGAAAAAAAAATAAGTAGATAAGAAATTTAGCCTTCTTGTAGCTTCCTTATGTTACTGTAAAAAGAAAAAAACCTGTAATTTCTTCCACTACTGTGGAAAATTTAAGTACTTCACAAATTAAAATACTGCACTTACTTAAAAGAAAACAAAACAAAGCAGAACTATTTTCTGGTTTTCCTCTTCTAGAATGCATCCATCTATCTCTAATTTTGCAAATCTTAGAAATACAAGTGAACTCACAGGGAGTTATTTTAAGACAGGGCAGACATCAACAGTCTGCATAGTGACTGTGAACATTTTTAAGCACAAGAACAATGGTTTTATGGTTCTATGGTGTTTTATACAATATACAGTGACTTTGCTATAACAAAGAAGTAAAGACAACTTATTTTGCAGATGCAGGCAGAGTAATACACTGATGATAAAAAGAAGCCTTGCAAAAATAAATATTATTCCAGATCAATAATCTTTCTATATCACTCCACATGAACATTGATAGTACCTATGTTATATAAATGTATATAACTGGTGTTATTTTACATTAAAGCGGTTATTTTCCTGATTGACTCATGAATTTCCTTACTTAGTATGGTCAAATATCTGAAAAGAATTTACTGAAAATAATTACACCTGATCTTATATTGCCTTATTTCCACGCTTTTATATCTGTAACTCTAAAAAACCTGCGGATGTACGTTTATAATTTGGGTATTTGTCTAGCGGCTTGCGAAATGGTTGCAAGAATCATGTTATTCTGGACGATATTAGACATTTTTTTATCTAACCAATAACTTGGATTTTGCAATATTTGTCATCTTATAGCCTGAAGAATCTTATTTTATTCCTTTTCTGGAAGGATTTTGCATTTTAAATGAAATTTTATAGTATTTGATAGAAATTTACCTTTGAAATTGAAATGTGCTTTTGTTAAGTTTCCATTAATCTCTGATAAATTATAGCCTTAGAATTGAAGGCAGACACTTATTATTTTTTAAGCATCCTTGAATATGAAAATCTGTTTTGATTATTAGAAATAATGAAAGCATAGTAAAACAGCAAAGACGAGTGACAAAAAACTGCAACAGATTCTGGTAACTATATTATTTAAGCAATAGGTGGCAGTGTTACCTAAATACTTTCCGCTTTGAATTGGAAAAGAATGGGAGTACTTCAGAGGAACGGGACATTTGTTTTACTTGTGCATAATTGCAGATTTGTACAAACAAAATTTACATCGTTAAAGATGCTTTCAAAAAGTTTTCTTATGAAACTTCAGGTTCAGTATCCACTATCCCTTAAACGACCTACATTTTTGAGTTATATGATTTATTGGTTAAAACATGGTATTAAAATCTAAAATATTCAACTTGTACCTGAAAAATAAGAACACTTTCCTATGACATACTATATTTGAAAATGTCATCCATTTCAACTTCATTACATATTTATTGCAATAAACACCAGACATATGAAAAATATGTTACAGAAATCACTTTTCTGATTTATTACAAATTTATAAATTTAAGACCTGATTAATACAGCTTAAAGCACACAGTGCTTATGTAGAGACTACAGGATAAACCTTATCAATTCTTTCAGTATATACAGCACAGCATCACAGAATATATCTGTGCTAATCTATGAATACTGTTTCCCTCTTTATAGGCACTCCTTTCCATTCTTTCAGAAAAGCATGCATTAGTCAAAAAGGGATGGCATTGCTTAGCAAAATCGATGCTTTAATATACATTTCTAAACTGAGTATGCCAATACGCATATTCACTTAAACATAAAATGCTTCACAAAATATAACATTGTACATTACAATCAAAATCAATCAATTTAAAGCAATTTTGGTCCTTTGAGTGTTCTTGCGTAAATTTCATCATATAATAATTAAAATACCATACTGACCAATGCAGCAGCCATATTCCATACCATGTGTTCTACCTCTAGGATACAGCTTTCATACAGTAGCACTTCCAAGAGATGTGTTCATCAGTGTGTGATAGACACACTATGTTGTACTTTTTTTGCAGTTTGAAGCGGTGGGGGGGAAGACTTGCTGTAGTATATAGTCTTAGTTTTATAATTACACCTTAACTACATACTACCTTATATCTATTGATTTTTAATCTAGAATTAGGATGTTGCCTGTAAGAAGGAGGACGGTAAATGATAATCATGCTAGTGAAAGAAGATAGTGATGGATAGAAGCAATGATGAAATGTGTCTGATAGGGGAGTTTTCTTCTGTACCACCATTTCGTTGCTGCTTTGGGATTACAGCAAAATGGTGGCTACTTATATTTTATGGAAAATGTAAATTTTATGATAACCTTCCTATAGACTCCAAATTGCTTCTCCCCTCCATCCCTATTATACTGCTTTGTTAGAATGAATGTGCGATTTGCCTTCTGAATTGTACAGTTCTATGGAAAAGGTAAAAGCTCGGCTGAAAAATTGGCAATATAGAATTTACTTGCATATATGTGATTAAACCAAAACATAATCAAATGAGAAAATCATGTTGTCTTATAACTACAGATAAGGTATAAATTATTCATAGATAAATAAATAACATTTGGAGTATATTCTTGTTTTGTACAGCACAGGGCTACTGTAGCTAAGTGTAAAGAATTGTAATGCCTTTTCATATATTTTTTAATAAAACTTAGCCTATATTATCAAGCAATTTTAATAAGTAGCAAATCTCAAGAAGGAGAAAAGAGATAAAGTCCTAACACTCTGCTTTCTAGCCTTACTGTTTTTCTGTTCCCAATAGTTGATGTGGCATGTAGTGACAACACTATCTTGTAAAAAACCCTTATCTACCTTCTTGGGTAGGGGTACCTTACTGAAACAGTTTTTTGTTTTTGTTACACTTGACAGAAAGATCTTACTTATTATAATATGATTTTCCCCAAGTACCTGATTTTTAGAAAAGAAAATAATTAGAATATGTTGCTTATGAATCTGATTTTTATTAACTACATGTGTTAAAAGAGAACAAAAAACAAAGGGAAGTAAACAGAACCAAATCAACAAAATCAACCAAAAGGGAGAAAGTTGGAGAAATATTGCATAAACGATGAAGGGAAGATACTTTATAGAATGCTTGTTTCTGCAATTACTCTATTATAGGCAAATTGTATTATTAAAATTTAGTGTGTTTTTAAAATGCATTTCCATCTCTGTCCAGATAAGTATTTAAAATTAAACGTATATAATATTGTATAAAATTTTCTTGCCTAATGTTATGATGTACTTTATATAAGTTACCTCGATTTTTAAAACAGCAGAAAGAAATTGTGTGCAAAAAAATCAGCTTCTTGAGTAAAACTGCGCTATTTGTTTATTGTGTGGATATAAGAGGTGGTAAAATATTGAATTTAAAGCATATAATAAGGGACTACATGCACTGATACAACTTAGTTTTTTAGGAACTATGTCTTTCAACATTTCTTTGAATGTTTGTATATCTTACTGTAATAGGACAATAGCACTTTATCTCCAGAGATACTGGTGAATGGATATTTAAATTTATATGAAAAGGCACACACTAGCCTCATTAGCATATCATGCCAGCTAGAGACAGAAGAGGTACTATGTTTCAAGTGTACCTTTAACTTCCACTTCACCCTCCACACTTTTTATGTAAGGGAATCAGTTTATATCCCTTAAAATAAATGGTGAGTCAGAGCATTATGTAAAAAAACATTGCTCTGAATAATTTTCATGAATGCATAAATTTAAAACTCAATATCAATTTCTTTGGCATTGCTTTTTCTCTGAAATACTCAAACATATTTGAATATAGATTTTAAATGTAAAAATGGCAATGACTTAAATATTTCTGATGCAATCACAAGATTCTATTGCAATATGACCATTTGTTTTGTTACTCTGCTTCCTTATTTATAGCCTGAAAGTTGGCAACATTTCTAGTGAGGACCTGGCTAGGAAACTGTTCTATTTCATACCTAAAAATTAATATACTGATCTTAAAATAAACAATCTCATTTACAGTTGGAGAGATTTTTAATGTTTTTTTCCTTCGTAACATTTTTATTTTAGCTGTATCTTTGCATGCAAAGTTCAGAGTACTCTGAAGTTCCAGGCTAAAAGAAATAACATCCAGGAAGATCTAAAAATGTGTTTCCTAGTTTAACATGCTTAAAGAGAACTTTTATTTTCACAAAAAATAATAATCCTAAACATTCCTAAATAAACCAATGTGTTAATCTGTCAGTAATATTAATCACACTATAAAACATAATTTCACATGATGAAAAATGGTATTTAAAACTGCTAAATAATATTATAAATATTTGTGTTACATAGTCTATGTAATTCTTGTATATGGAGGAGTTCTATAGCCACTTTTTTTTTAAAGTTCTCTGCTGTATATAGAAATACAGCTTTTGATTCTTAAAAACTAAGGACATATCTACAAAATATACAATGAGCACAAGTTTTAGTACAAGAACTTCAACATGTAAAAGAAGAGCAAGAAAAAATGTATTCAAACCCCACCAAACTTGTAGTGGCTCATGCCAAGCCAAAACAACATTAAAAGTAAGCTGAATCATGTTTAATCCTATAAAATGACAGCTGTGCAGGTCAACATTGGTTTGGTCTGAGTCTGCTACTGTTATTGTGATCCCTGTTTTCACTGTAGATCAGACTGAAATCAACTATGTGTCAGCAGAAGCAGTTTAAAAATAATTAGATGTAAGGATTTATGCTGTATTGTTTTAAATTTGTGAGTTAAGATAGGATTTAATGTCTAAAGAAAAAAGTTATTTTAAATCCTGAATGAGGTATATACTATTTAAATATTATAGTTATGTTTTTAAAAAATTGTTGCAATGCTTTCATACATAATGATACTAAAAAAGTCTGCTGATTATTTTATTCCTTTATTTCAAAACATGTGATAGTCATAATATATACAGTAACTTTTCAGAGGCTTTTTATCCTTTATTTTCATTCACATGTTTAATTAAATTTTTCTACGGACTGCTCTAAATAAGTTGCCTTCTGTATCAAAGCTGTCATTGAATAGCTCAAATGTTTTATGCCATCCAAAAAGACTCACCACCAGGAGAACAGTCTAATCCTTTTTATTGAACAGGTATTGTTGTTTAATGGGTATGGTATAGCTTGTTTCATGTCTGTAAACTTGCTGTTAGCTTGAAAATGAAAGTGTGTTTTTCAGTGTGTTTGAAAAAATGAAATAAACCCCACAAATACAGTAATCTTGCTTCAATTAACTTCTGGTGAATGAACATTATGGTTTAGGTATACTTCTGGAAGAAAGAGATATCAAAAGGATGTTAGTTTTTATTCTGAGTTTTCTGAAATTATTGTATTTTGATATGACTATAAGGTTTACATATAAGAGCATTTTGACTTTTCTGTTTTATTTTACCATTAAACATGTTTGAATAAAAAGAGTTTAAATTGTTGTTATGCAGCATTTTTAGTGCAAATAATTTTTGGTATCTTAATGTCAGTCAAGGAACAAATTATTGCTAGGTAACTCAAATATAACTAATCACTCAGACCAACAAAATGAATGTCAATTTAAAAAAAAACAAAAAACAACAAAACCAACACTTTTCTTTCCTTTCTTTTCTTCCTCTTCTTTTGACGCTGGCAAAGATAAAAGCCGTGCAATTACATCTGAGCAGCCGGGACTCTGAGTTTCACTGGATTTGTCAATCAGAAAGCTCAATTTACTTGTTCACTTTCATAAAATTTAGAAGTAGAGGACAGAATGGTAACCTCATCTTCTGTCTTTACTGGTGCAGAATTGTTTCCAGCCTGAATATTTATTTGGTAATGTCTTGGCCAGTTATTTTAAAACTGCCTAGCAGTGGGCCACTCTTTACTCTCCAGGGAGATTTGTCTGTTGGTTAACTCACAGTCAGGTTTTTCTTTTTCCCCTACTTATATATTCCCTTTATTAATTTCCTCCCATTACTCCTAGTTATACCTCCTTTTACTATGCTAAATAATTCCTTTTATGCTAAATAATTCCTTTTTTCCATTTTTGAATTATCACTCTGTAACGTTGCTGTTCTCCTTTTTATGGAAACTATCTCAAATTGGCAAGATCTAAAATATGCGGAGTTAAATCTGCTATAAAAGAATTTATTGACAATTACTATAACTTAAACACAGTCCTGCTTTAATAAGCTCAGCTAAAACTGAAGTTTGAATAATTTTTGTTAGATGAACCAAGGAATCTATTAAAGGGAGCCCTCTATTTTGAACTGTTTAGTAGTGATGTAATGGGGCCAAATAATTAAGCATAGCTTAGATAGCCAAAATCCTCTGGGTCAAATTACCCTGTCTGCTAAGAAGCACAACAGGGTTGAAAGAAACACAGATGCCAGACAAATGTTTCTGGTAAGAGGAGGAAAACTAGTACAAGACTGTCTCCTTTTTCCAGGGTGGAAGCTAATTTTGGTAAGCTCTCCTTCATCCTCTGTACATTTTCCTGAAGGCTAGAGACTGCCTGCTGCTGCAACCTGTGGATACACCCTCCCAAAATGCTGGTTTCCTTTACCATCTGTGAGAATGGGGACTTGGTGATGTAAATTTGGCCTTAATCTGCTCCAGTCTTACAGAAGAGCTGGGCTGGTTTGTTAACTGTAACTACCTGTGCTGCAGCATCTAGGTGCTGATTCAGGACCAGCATCAGCCCCTCCAAGCCAACACCCTCATATCCAGGATGCGATAAAGGTGGACTGAGGCACTGAGGAGGGAACATGCTTCACAGTGAGAATTATCTACAGCCAAAATCTGTAATCAAACTTTGTATGTGGAAGAGCCCAGCTAAGAACAGGGGAACCAACTCCAGGCTGCCTGTGACCAAGAGGTCTGTGCTGCCTCTGGCAGGGGAATAGTAAGGTGGGGTGAGAGCACAAAACTCCTGGAATTTCAAAGAAGGAAACAAGCTTCCTTATACATCTCCTGGTATGTTGGGAAAATCTGGATGGTAAACATAAGGTAAACCATGTTCAGTTTTCCAAACTGTCTTCCACCTCAGTTTCCTTTCCTTTGAGAGACCCCTGAACTTGGTTAAAGACTTTCACGTCGGCAGCCTGGCAAGGATTGAAAACCACTAGAATAATGTTATGCTGATGCATGCTAACATCATGGGTATGGTGAGGAGGTTTGCTGTTGTTTGATACTGTGCTTATGACATTAGTACCTCTCCATTTGCATCAGATCTGCTTTTGCAAAACAGCAGATTCTACCCTGACTGCAGGTAGACATGTTTGTAGAGTACCTATGTTTGCTTCAATGGGGACTTGTTTCTTTTCCCTTTAGTTGCCTATTTTTGTAAAACTTTGATTTCTGCATCTCTCAGGATTGGGCCCCGCAATTTGTGTGTCTGTGTAGATACAGGTACTTGATTTTATTTGGCTAAACTGATGTGAATTTTTACAAAGCTTTCAGTGTTGTAGTGCTGGCTGTCTTTATTACTTTACTTTTCTGATCAGCATATTGTTTCTGATAAAAATTAAGGCTGCTGACATTCATCTTATTTTACAGAGTTTTGTTGTTTTTAGAATACTTTGTCTTGTCTTGCAATATAATCTCACACTGAGGATATCTGAAAAGTGACAGATAATGTCAGCAAAAATCCTACAAGTAGTCATAATTTTTTTTTATAATTATAATCTAATTTCTTTATTATTATTCTCATTTAATACATTTAAAACTCTTCTGCAATATTTTGGAGCACATAAAAGGTGCCCCTTGTAAACAGGTCCCTCTGCCCTTGTTCTTTAGACTGTAGTGAGGCCGCTGAAAGCTTTGAGTGATGGTGCAATGTTTTAAATTAAATATAGATTTGGGGTTCTGAGCCTGCTGAGTTGAGTGCTATAAACATTGGAGGACCAATCAAAACAAACATAAGTGACACAAGTGATCTTCATTGAATCATTTGGCATTTCTCTTGACTTGTTTACAGACAAATGCTTTTGTTTCCTTTTGTGGAATATTGTTTCTAGATCTAGTCTGAATTTTCATTTATAGAGAGTACATCACAAGATAAATAGCATGTTTTTACCTTGAGCTAGTTAAGAAAATTGCTGAGCATAAAATAAGGGAGCCGTGGCATTTGGAATCTCAGTTTTTATGGTGTGATTAAATGTATTCCATTGCTGATCAACTGTGCTCTCTGTTTATGGTATCCTGACTCCATCATATGCTATTTATGAGTAAAATTTCCAATGTAAAGTTGCTGTGGCTAAGACGGAAGAAGTATTATGCACACGTGTGCGTATGCATGTGCGTGTGTATTCATTAATATTTGGGGTAGCAGCTGTCGAAAGCTTGTTTTCCTTGGTGTGAATACAGTTTGCATTGGTGGAAGGCACTGAGAGATCTTATGCTTCAATCTTTTGTGAGCAGCAGCTTAACATTCTTTTTATTGCTTCACTGGAAGAGGACCAGGCAAGCCAAGGCCCTTGTGCAGTGCTAAAAGCTCCAGAATATTGCTCAGCCAAGTGATGAAGAGGGCTTATATGCTGAATGTATTTCAGGAAGATGACTATTGTAGAAAAAAAACAGAAAAAAAAAAAAGACCCCCAAACCTATAAACTTTTTAATTGGTTAGGAAACAGGGAAAAGAGGGTAAAAGATTTATCTTAATTTTTGAATGGTGGAACTTCAGTTGGAAGACTAGGTGATCATGTGCAAGTGTAAGGACATGATTTTCTCACTTCTGTTGTTAAAGGGATGGAAGTTGTAGGAGAGCAGCCCACAGAAAGGAATCTATTTACTCTTTTTTCCTTCTTGCACTGTACAACAGCTTGACCTCTCTACCAGATGAGTTGATCTGTTTGTCATCTCTTTGGTCCTTTCAGAGCCTTTTTACATCTGCAGTCCTGTTCACTATTAAATATGTGTCTAACCATGGAGAATCCCCTTTTTAAATGCAGCAGAAAAATATGCTCCTTTGCAATAAAGTGAGACTGATCCAGGCAAAACAAAGATTAGACCATTTCAACAACAATCAGTTGTGTAGTATAGTTCAAAGCACAACATAGAGAAACAGGGCAATAATGAACAACCCGTGCATAGGTGACTTTAGGAGGCAGTAGAATGAGATGTTAAAAATAAACAAAACCAGTCATTGATGAGAACTATGCTTAATACAAAATGTATCTTTCCCCTCTGAAGGGCAAGGTAACACATCTAGAATGTCTCATACTGGCTGGGAAAAGAAAGACTAGTTATTGGCCAAGAACACCCTGATGTTCTGTGCTACAAATTGAAAGTGAAGGTTACTTTCTTGTAGACTTTATCTTAAAGCAGTAAAACGGGTAGCTGCAGCTACAACTGAAAGTATTGATTTTGTAATTTCAGCAAATTAAGAACAAGACAGGAAACCTATTAAACCTTTCCACTGATTGCCAGGGCACTTTTTGGTGATGCTGGTGCTGACATTAAAATTACATGTGCCTGTCTCTTTAAAGCCAAACATACACATTTTACAGAAGATAGTGCCAGTTAACATGCTGAAGAAGAATCTTTATAAATCCATGTAATTTCACATTTCAGATGTGAAACTTTGAAGCCCGATGACACGAATGTCAAGCAGCACATCTAAAATTTTCATAAATTATGGTTCATGTTAGATGTGCTTTTATTACATTTTAATAAATTAAAATTTTCACAAAGCCAGAAGATTTTTTATAATAATAGCAAAGATGGTAACTCTAGTAATAGCATTATCTGTCAGAACATTATGAGCAATGATTATGTAAAAATCTGTGTAACAAAGGCTAACAGAAGAAATGATCAAATTATATTCTTCTGTATCTTGTGTAAAACAAGTTATTTTATTACAGTAGCAAAACCTCAACTTCTCTTAAAGCAATATTTGAATTACTTTTAAAAATCACTGTAATTAAGTTCATGTGAATTACACTAGTTAAGATCACTTGTTTCATGAAGGATTGTTTAAACGCTTTGCTTTAATATTACAGAGTATAAATTAAAATGTTGCATCTTTTACAAATGCAATATTTTTAATAGTCCTTAATGAGAAATTTTTTCATTAAAAGTGCGGCAGGGCAAGGGAAATTATACCTGGATCCACTCTGAACACCCTATAAAGATGTAAGCTTCCAGTTTATCCAATTCATAAATATTTTGTTTCATCTGAGCAGGTATTTGGCATCATTCCAGTGTGTAAACAAGCATGGTTTTTACACACAGAAATCTAATTTACAGGCAAGCCATCATCTACATTTACTGTAGTAGCCAGTGGTTTGTGATCTGCTTGTAACAGAAATGCATAGTGATAGAGAAGGCAGCAAGAATGCAAATTTCAAAAGAGAGATTGGATTTGTAACAACAAAGGCTATCTTAAAAGTGTGGGAATATTGCTGAGAGACTGTGAGCCAAAAGTCCCCATTGAAGTGGACTTTAGGATTTTGTAGCAGGTGTTTACTCCATGAGAATGAGAACGTGCAGCTCATGTTAGCAGTGAAACAGCAGAATAGTGTATGAAAATGAGTGCCAGATGTGAAAATGCGTATATAAAGGTGTGAAATGATGAAGTGCATTTAATAGAAAGATCTGCAATAAGTAGGAGGACAGACTAAAGAGGAGTGCAGAGCACTGGAAAAAAAAAGGATAAAATAATTTTTCTCTGTAATGATACATCCAAAACCAGCAGAAGTTCAGGTAGAAACAATGACTCTACAGTACAGTTTACCAGTAATGCCCACGCACGCCTGCTTATACAGACCTATATCTTTTCCCTTTATTTTCAAAGCAGATTTGCCAGGCTATTTGATGCCTACCAAGCTGGATACATATTGCATATTACAAATATATTCAGATAATACCTATAACTCTACAAAAGCATTAGTGTTTTATTATACTGCACAGGCAGAAAATTGCACAAACATGTCCAGCTCTCATACATCTCATGATCTGGGGCTTCACTGAGGCTGGAGCAATGAATATGAAGAGGAGAAGGATGCAGTAACATTAACTACAGGTGCACACATAAGTTATTCACAGTGTCTTAAATACTTACAGGTGGCCACCAGGATAACCACTCCTAGGTGATGGTGATTTGTAGGAAGAGAAGAAAAAGTTAGGTTTTAAGGAAGAATTTAAAGGTATAAAGTGCAGTCTCTGTCTGAGAGATGACACTTTATTTGGTGCAGGATGACTCCAATAATCCTAGAAGGAGATTTAACTTACCTTACCAGAGTTCCTTCTGGCCATTTGATAATGCTGAGATTTTATTAAATCTAGAGTGGGCTTGAGCCTTCTCCAGCATTTTTCTTTGAACTGTCTTTTCTTTGTATTAAATGCTAGTTTTCCTTTCCTCTATCACAGGTACTCACTACCTGCCACTCTTCTTAGATCTATAATTTTGCCACGGTTGTGAGTGGTAGTGTTTCACCTAAATTTTATCAGAGGCTTTTTGGATTTGTTTGCAATGTTTTCCAGATTCACTAGAGCTTTAATTGCATTTGTTTTTTAATTGAACGTTCTAGTTCAGAACTGAAACATATGCATGTATGTTTTACATATTAAAATGTGTATTTATGTATATAAATATACACGTGTATGAAAATCTCCCACCTATTGGTTTCAGTAAGGTTGAAGAACCAAGAATGGCTGGGTGGCAGAGGGTGCACCATAAAATGTGCAAATCCTTCCTCTACTTGATATAAAGTGAAGATTAGAACCTGAGTATTCCACATCTAGGGGAAGACCTAAAAATTCATACTGAAATCATGAATAAAAAATTATTTCTGCGATACAAGATGGAGGTATAAGCAAGAAGAATCAGTAGCCAGGTAAGGTGGGACAGTTGCTACAATCTTGCAAAATAACCTAATATGGTCTAGTGATGGGCCTCCTACAGTTCTGGGAAGTGTCCTCATTAAAAGGTCTTTTATAGTATTCGGCAGAACTTGCTTTCCAGATGAAAAACTTGGAGAAAATGGGTTATGACCCAAGATAGAAAACAGAAAAAAATATTGTCTCCCAAAGCACCACAGTATAGGAGAATTGTCCTGCAAACCTTTACTTTCCCATTGAGAGTAACTGAAGTTTTTCTACACATATAAACCTGTGCTCAAGAATGCACACGTGCACCCTGGAAAACACTGATTTTTATTAAAATTTGATTCTTGCCTTGAAGCCTGTCCAGAAGCACAGAACCAGATCTGTCCAAAGGCCAACTGAAATTGAATCAACAGGCAACAAAAAGTTTGGCAGAAACATGCTGAATTTGTGGAAGGTAATTTTGGATACCAATACCTCCATTTCTTAGTGTGTTGTACATAATGAGAGATAAATTCATTTGCATAGTCAAGATGAGGTTATGTGCTACTGCTGAAATTGTGAAATAGCTGGAATATGTGTCTACTGATGTTCTTGAGATATTAACATGAAGCTGTGATGGCTGAGTTTCAGCAGATATACAGTGAAAATACCACATATATTTGAGGGGTAAGGCAGTTAATAAAGATTAAGTTAATAAGACTTTGACAACAGGATTGTGCTTAATGAAATGATAGTAAATGTGGGATATGCTTGTATTAAATGGTGTAGTTTCAAACTTAATCCCAACAATGTGTCTGCCTGAATTTCACAAAAATAGTATAAAAATAGCAGAAGCAAAATAACAGTAAACTGAAAAGAGAAATAATGAATCTAAACCACTTCTAAATAAATTGTTGAAATAATGAAATGACTGTTCTTGGATGATATTGACAAAGTAGATGAAGGTTGATCTATACAAAACCTAATATCAATAATAGATTTTGTACTAGAAATAGTGATAATTCTTGTAAGCATTGAAAGAGAATGTAATTACAAATGGTAATGAGGGAAATAGGAAAAAAGAAAAAATATTTTCTGACAGTTTGTTTTCCTCTGCATACAGTGTACACTATTCACATGTACAAAATACACAGCATGAATGCCTGTTGGAATCTACACAGGGATTTTTATTGTCTGTGTTCTGATTTTACTTGGTTCCTTCTTTCACCTAGGCAAGCAAACTGATAGGAAGCAAGCGTTCCTTTATGAAGAATTGACTTTTTCATTGCAAAATCATTGAGTGCTAAATATTCTTTGATGACCTGAAAAATGGTTCTAAGAATAGCAGAAAGGAGAAGTCTTTTGATGTTAAAAGACACTTTTTTTTTCTTCCACTGCTTTCAAATGAGAGAAAACAAAGATAGAGAGCTAGAGAAGAGTGAGAAGAGAAATTATGCTTTCAGTTTATGGAATTCAGTGGTGTGTGAAATTCATGAAAGAATTTTGGTTTTATCTTCTTTTTTCCCTTCAAGTTTTCCTTATTGTTTAGTCAATGTTTCTACTGGGGTAAAAACATAAAAGTAATGATTTTTCCTCATAGTTGTGACTGATAAAGATATGGTTACAGGCAGAAATGGTAGATGATTGTCTTAAATCAAACTTGGAAATAGTAAAAAAAATCAGATGTTTTCCAGAAATAATTAAGTGAAAATCAATAGCTCTGTTTGTCAGCTCCTTACTACTTGTTATCTTTTCTATTTTCTCTAAGGAGGAAAAGGATTGAATTTTGGTGTTGGTTAAGTCTCAGTGTTTGGATGTTTTTCTGAACATAGCAAAATCATTCCTTTTCTAGCATTATAGGCATTTTCCATTGTTGTTTCTTCACACTTGGAATGCTTTTATTAATATTCTTACTGGACACTTTCTTAATGTGTCTTCCTTTGTTATTAATATAAATCAGATAACAGTTATGCAGAAAAAAAATCCTGAGTGGTGTTTCTCAACTCTGTTGCCCTTTTCTCTTCTCTTTTCTCATACGAACACTGCCATTAACATCTCTTTCCCTCTCAGCTACAATTTCAGACACCATAAGCAGTATTGTGTTTGCTGGTTTTGAGCCTCTTTTTCTGCCCATGCCCCTCTTTCCTGCCTTAGAGAATGCTTTCCAGATTGGGAAATCAAGTGCCTAATGGTCAGAGTGCAACTGGATGTGTACACTCAGCAGGTGTAATGAGTTTTCCATCTACTGTTAATTAATAGGTCTTCCCTCATATACCACCTCTGTTTCACTTAGGGTGCTTGCTGGCATCAATTCCGGGTCCTCTGCTGGTTCGCCACTTGGGTTTTTCAGTAAACACCTCGCAGAAGAGGAGGATGTTTCTCCCCACAGACCCTACTATTTCTCTGCTGAGTCTGGAAGCTGAATGTAGCTTCACCTGTCCCTGCCATGTTCCTATGTTTCTTACTGAAAAAAAAAAAATTCACCTGTAATTCCCATAAACCTGGAGGAGAGATACTGGAACATTCTTCCTGCTGGCTCTGGCACTGTCTTTACCTTTGAAGTCTCAGTTTTTACAGTGGTGGGCGCCTAGATGTGGAGCTATGGAGTCAACTGTGTAAAATGTTTTATATTGCAATATTGTGGGATATTGAATTAGTTTTAGTATTCCTTGCTTGCTTTTTCTTTTCAAGAAGCTCAGAGTTTGAGAAGTGCTATGTGGGGAAAAAAAACCTGTTTGGTAATATTCCCCTGGAATGTAATAGAGAAGTGATATTCCTCCTATCTCTTCATAGCACTTGCAGTTATAATGTACATTATATTTCTTCCTTGTTTTGTTTAACCTGCGTTCCTGACTTTTTTTTTGTTTTCAGAATCACCTACATGTGCTAGGTAACTCAATGGACAAATGTGGCTTAGGCATATTATTTTTTAAACTCAGTAGCATACAGGGAAGAGATAAAGCCATTATTGTATTATGCTTCTTTGATTTCTTTGACAGGGTGACCAGATATTGGTTTAAATCTGGGGCTGAAGTAGTACAGCTTCAGCATCGCTTGAAAAAAGCTTGAAGATACATCTATGAATTTGAGGTATGATATCTTAACTGCTTTTTCACATGTTAAATGAAAGATGATGAAACTAAGACAAAGCAAGATTAGAAGAATATTAAAGCAATCTATTATAGTGTGGAATAATTTCTGAGGGGAAGGATTAGTAGCATGCAGGCTAGGACATCTAAAACTGGTTTTTTCATAGCCTCAGGAAGCTTATTCTTAGAAGCTACTGTGCATAGCTTAAATCTGGACTAGGTGATAAAGCAAGACTTGTATGCTTCCTTGAAACTTCATTTTTTTCCAAAACCAGGAATAAAATCTTACCTGTCTGTTAATAAAGATCATACAATGAGAGAAGGTGACCAATCCCTGTACAGTTAGGTTAACTACTGAGTGGTCCCAAGATCCCTGTTCAAGTGTGTTCCTGTGGAGAAGTCTCTCTCCAAGTGGGAAGGCTTTGTTCTTATTGGCAATATGGATGCCATTTTCTTTGTCACTTATTACCAAAGACAAATATGGATACAGATTAGGTTTTCTGTCATACTTATATTTCATCACAAGAAAAATAAGCTTTGAATATATTTTTTTTGTATTCTCAGCCTTAAGCAAATTAGTACTGCCTCCTTCACCCACCCCCACCCAAAAACAAGGGATAGGTTTAAATACAGATTTTTTTTACAATGCTATATTGCAAATTCTTATTATGTGTCTTATCTTTTACACTACTAAGATACATGGATCTTTAATTTGGAAATGTGCCTACAAATGTGACAGCAAGAAAATTACTGTTTAAATATGAAACCTGAGTTTCATATGCAAGTGCATATTTCATGGAAGAAGGAGGAGATGGAGATTAGAAATGTCTTCTTAACTGTAAAGCCATCTATTTCTTCAAGAAATTATTTAGGTAAACTGAGAAGAGAAGGTTTGAAGGATCTATCACTGAAGAAGGCAATATCTAAGCAGCAAGGGTGTTCTCCTACTAATAGAATTTGATAACCTTTCTAATTAACTTTTCTAACTAAACATTGCAGTAGATTGCTGGGGAAGATTGTGGAATCTCCACTGCTGTTTTTTAAGAAAAGAATATTAGAAAAATATCTATCAGGACTAGTTCAGGTAAGGCTTTGCTGTACAGGGTAGGATTGTTGACTTATGAGGATTTTTTCTGGCTCAATTTCACCTGTTCTGTAAGCGTGGGTAAGTTATTTGAGGGGTGGCTGTGTAGGATTATGGGCTTCCACAGTCATTTCTGAGGCAAGATTTGTGTTTTGAAACATTATGTTCTAGTAATCACTGCCAAACAACAGAGGCAAGTGAATGTTGTTAGACCTTTAAAAAAATGCAGTGAGAGTAAACTTGGAGGTTGTGGGGTTGCAATCCCAACAGTGTTCTGTTGTAAGAGAGATGGACATGGTCTGAGCCTGAGACAGGAGAAAGCCTCAGAGGGACCTCACATGCAGTGATATTAGCAAAACCCATGCTTTACTGCAGGGCAGTAAGGAGAACAGGGAGTAAAGCTGCAGCTCTACACAACAGGGTGTACACCTGAGACCTTGCCTGGTGAAGGAGCCTCTCCTTCCTATGTGAGAATGATCCCACAGTAGATGGCAGAAGCATGGGTGCAAACTGTGAACTGGTCTACTCACAAAGATTCTTGAGGTATTCTTAAATTTTGTTTTGGTTGCTCTGAATTTAGAGGAATTTCATTTTTTGGCAAAACTTTAATTGTGGTGATCTTGATGACTGAGTTTAGCAAGACAAGGAATTCTCTCACTCTCTTTGAACAGCTGAGCAAGATGGTGTCAGGGGAAAGAGAAGCAGCTGAACGTCCATCTTATTGTCAACTGGGAACACAAAGCTACTCAACACATATGTGCCCGCTGGCTTGGAGATACCTTATACTCCATCTACCAAAAAAGATGATAATCCAGGAATGGCTCTTGACAACCTAAAATATGCTTGCTGAGATGGGAAGTGTTATCTACCCGTTTCATATTTCCTATAGAAAAGACATAGGATTTGTACTGGTTCAGAGCTGAAATGCTTAAATGAACCACTTAAGAAGCATAAGCATGAGTGCTTTCTATTTGGCCTAGTTGAACCATACTTTCCTGAAGGGTTGGGAGAGGGAAGGTAATTGGGAAAGAAAGTAGTCCTTTGTACCTGATTGTATTGTCTTCTATGGAGTATAGGTCACAGGATGAAATACGTTAGTAACATTAGAACTACTTTTCCTGAAACCAAAACCACAGAATTAGAGCACTGGTTTCGTGTTTTTGTTCCCTGCACAAACAAAGGTGATACTACCAGAATTCTGATTAAGCCTAATGAGGAAAAGTGTAATGTATTCATTCCTTCCACTCTAGCTTCTTGAACAGATTAGCTGCACAATTTACCATTCTTCATGCTCACAAAACATAAACATAGTTAAAAGGAAATCATAATACTACTTGATGTAAAACCAGTGCTTAATTTTTTAATCTTTAAAGAATAAAAGTTGATACATCAGCTGCAAATTAAGCGTATGACAACTTGGTCTGTTTATACTAATGACTAATAATCAGCAGATTAACACTGATGCATACCAAGATAAGGTTTATGTCTGGACAGTAGGAGGTGATAACATCCTACGCAACACAAATACATTTGAGCCTACCACAGGATTATGTGACCAAGTAATAAGATTCTTACAGGAACTAGCAGAGACAAAACCCTATCTTAGGTTTAATTTTGTACACTAATGTAATAAAAAGTAGAAAAAAAAGAAGCATGGGGACATTTTCAGATGTTTTAATTCATAATTAATTTTTTGCATATACATAGTGTTTTTTATGTGTATGCATACATACTTTGCATATACTACACCTACACTTGCATAAACATTGAGATAGGTTGGTGATAGCTGTTATCACTTGTTAGGATAACTTAATTAAACTTGCTTATTAAAACTCTTTAATTCGTTAGTGATAAAATCTTGATTAGTACATTTCCCTGCTAGGTGACCTTCTAATTTAATAGAAAACCAATTTTTAAATGGAGAAAAATGCCTGTGGCAGAGATTTTGAGCAAGTGAATAGAGTTTGTAATACACATAGGGATATAATCGAGCCTAATTAGTGAGGGTGCAAATGAATTTTTATTTCATACACCAGAAGTGTCATTGATGAACCATGGTTCAGAGTTTGAAATGCATTCAGGCTGGCAGTGTGGGACTGAAGTCTGTGGGAAAATCACAAGCTAATTCATTGATTGCCCCTTGGAAATTACTGCTGTTAATTGTTAGGTAATTAACATGGAGCTACAATTATATTGGCCTTAGGGGGTGATTAATGTTTCAACATGTCACATTAGCAGCGGCTGGATTTTAAAAGCTTTTCTTTTCACATGGTTTTGAGACAGATGGTATATTGTCTATGGAAAATTGTTTTCTTTTACTAAAGTTTATACCGAGACTAAGTGAATATTCTTTTGTGCTACAACCTATTTTTATATGGTAGAATTGTAAGCATCTTGGCCTGATGCACCTTAAGAAATAATATTTGTTTAAAAAAAATCCCCATTATACCTGCTATGAATGCATAAAATATGCATGTTGGAAAGAAATAATTTTGTTCTTATTTTTCATGAAGAAAACAAAAAATAGGTAATGTAAGATTAGACCACTTCATGGCAGCTTTTACATTATTTAGTGATGATTCAGGGAAAAGAATTGCACAATGTGATACTTATTACAATCAATATAATTTAAGCAGAAACCAAGTAAAACATTGAACAAATGCATTTAGTAACAGTAATAAAGAGTATATTAGTATCTCCACGCTTCAGTATTATACTTTGTTCTGTGTTAGAATTTTTTTCTCTTCTCACAGTCTCAAGAATTAGAATAAGACTGGCATGGACTTTTTAGAATGATGCTGTGTTCTGCTTTAGCTGTTAATATGCAGAATCAAATCTTTAACATTTTTCCTCAAAGACAGCAGTGCCTGTGTTAGGAAGACTATCAATGTGTTCCTGGGGTGATTACTAATGTTTTGGTTTTCTTATTTTTACCCCCACTATATGCTGCTACATTAGGCAGATATTTTGCAAACTGGTGTGTTACCGGTAACCACTGCATAAATAGTTTCTTGTAAACATTTCTAAAAGATGTCCTATGTATGTTCCTGTGTGTGGCTGAAGTTGGAAATTTTGAAGGTGTTTCAATTTTTTCTCATAATTGAGCATGACACTAAGTGTTGTGAAGGGGTATATTTAAATGTCACACTTGAAATAGTTTCTAGAAATTATTTAGCTTTGTAAGATTATTTTATTCATTTCCATAGCCAATGAATTCAAGTAATCCAAAAGATGCAATGGACTTCTGGTAGCTGAAAGGTTATGTTTCTATGACAGTGCATATCTTTATCTTGTTTAATTTTTCAGCTTCATGCGATATTTGAAGTTGTAACCTTTCTTAATAGTCTCATACTATGGTCTGTGTTATGATCCCAGTCACTTGCATTTATATTGATTGGTCCACTGCAACATATGACAAAAATCTTTATTATTTTCAGCCATGCCTGCTAATAAGTTTTAAGTTTGATTAAAACATCCAAATCTGGAGGGCAAGTTTCTGCTTAAAAATAGCCTTGTTTAGAATAAAGAGCAAGGAAATTTAACAGGAAACTTAGACATGTAAATGCTGTAAAAATTCTTTGTGATTTTTCCTTCTGCAAAATAGTATGGATTAAAACTTTAGTATGCACCTAGTTTAATTCTGTTGAAATTTTTGTTTTCTCGGAGGACCTTGGATACTACGTACTCATGCAGGGTGTCAGTCACTGAAAGGGAAGAGGTGGGTTTTATGAACAAATTAATGGCATGGAATGATTAGGAATGATTATATATCAGGAGATCACCTGCATTTGGTTAGTCACACAGGCTTTCCTGTGCTTTCGTTTGCATGATCCGGAGCCACAAAATCTCAGTACATGGATAGGTTTAACTGGAGATTCTGACCACTGCTTTTAAAATGCAATAGTAGTAAGATGATATAACACTTGGTCAGCAGAATCCTTAAGCATATGGTTAACTTTAAGCACAAGAGTAGTTCTGTTGACATTACAATTAAGCCTCTACTTACATGTTTTGTTAGATTAGGGTCATTATCCCAGGAGGACTCCATTGGGGAAGAACACTCTAATTGGCAGTCTTATGAAGTTACTCCTGGCCATGTGTTTATGGAATAGTGCATTCATCTGTCCAAACCCTTCAAATCAAAGGATCTGTGGCCATAAATCCCAGGAGAGATCCCAATTTACAGTAAGGCCATTTTGGACTTCCTTAGTACGTAAGAGACATGTGACCATTATTTATGCCTGCTTTAAGAACTGTTAATAACAAAGAACATTAGACTCTCCATAATTATTTGATTACTAGTAAAAGTTTGAGGCCATAGCATTCCTCAAATGGGTGTTCTAGGCATTTATGTCAGCTTCTTGGATTCTTATCTTCTTTTGATTTCTATTTATGGGAGTGGTTTTGTACTAGTTTCTACATTTTTTGAAAGCAGTGCCTGTACCTGTAGCGTATTTTAAAATTAGGCTTTTGTGGTAGCTGGCTGTAACATCAGTGCTAAGAATGTGGTGAAAAAAAAATAGAAGGAAACTCTGTAGAGACTGATTTCTTTTCTTCCTTTTCTGAAGTGTTTGTAATTATCCTACTAACAAAATTTATTGAGAAAATATCTTGAGTCTCAGGATTTCCAAGTTTGACTCATAAATTCCTAAAACTGTCTAGACCAGTATACTTCAGAGGACACAGTACAGAAGTTGTCTGTTCCTTGCTAAGAAACAGCAAGATCTATGAAACAAGCACTGTGGTTTTTTTACCACACTTTGCATAAGGAACTAGAGTGAAAATCTTGGTTGCTGTATTGAAAGAATGCTTGATGATAAGGCTACTAGAACTATGGAAAAGTATCTGACGAATAGGCTTGTTTGAAAGAAAGGTGAGGAGGTGGAATAGAGGAATTTCTCCTTTCTTTGTGCACATTTAAGGCATTTTGTCAGCTTTGCAGCAAGTTTTTATTCTAGCATTTTTCTCACACTTAATCAGAAGAAAGAATTGGAGGTGGATTTGTATGGGTAAAAAATGCCATGAAGAATGTTGCTCCATTCAGTAGATAAGTGTAAATATGCATCTGGCACAGGACATAATGTTCCAGAAGAATACAGCTTTTAACATGAGCCTTCTGCAAAACCTCTGGCCCTTTGAGTCAAGTTTGTGGGTGCCTTTTTCTCATCTGCTGTCAACAAGGCTCCATACATGTCTGCTCACATGAACAGACCAATTTTCAGCCATTTGTTCCTTTCCTCATCCCCATGTCATCACTCAGTAAGCTTGTTTGTTTACCATGTACTTGGTCATATTTGCCTTTCTCCCAGTGACATTAATTAGATTTGTGGGCAATATGTAAGCATTTACTTTTAAAACTTTAATAATTGTTGGAACACCACTCTAAATCTCTATTTTTAAAGTGTGGAACAAATCCCCATGTTATAGTTTTTCTCAAGATTCTATATTTGTGTAGGAGACACCAATCTTAAAGTTATTCCTGTCAGATATGCCTAGCAGACACGGATCTCAAACAGGACACACATTCAAAGATGTCTTATTTTAAGAAAAATAAAAACAGATGAAATCCAGGAACAATGTATATATGGAAAGTTAAAGACATGAAAGCTACTCTCTTTTTGAAATTTCACACCAATCAACTGTGTAGTTTGAGGGGAAAAAATAGGAATGTATGCTTATTTTAAACTTATCTGAGAAGAGAGCCCAGCGGTTGAGCCACTACCAAGCACCTCCATATCTATATCTGCACCTGTATGCATGAGTCAAATTTCAATCCAGTTATTTCTGGGGGAAAAAATATGAGGGATTATCAAACTAAAAAACTTGAAAATGAAAATACTGTCAAGGTTGGTCAATTTTTAAGAAAAGCAAGTTTTAAGAAAGTCCTTTAAAATCCCTTATTTGACCTCTTTTTATGTTTTTCCACTGATTTACTTACAATCTTCTCTCCTAAAGTAACTCTTTGCTTTTCTGAACAGCCATTCAGAGGTGAAATGCTCCTCCTTGCTTTCACTCTTTAGCTATTTCTTCTGATCCTCTGCTTCATTTCCTGCTTGTGCAATTGGCAATATACCTGTATTTCTTGCTGTTGTGACTCATTGTCTAACCTGGAACTCTGCTTATTGAAATAGATCTTCTAACCTTCTCTTTCTGATGTCTAATGACCATAATGGGCTCCGCATCAGCTTTGCTTTTAATTTTATCTTTTCTGTCATTGTCTGTATAAATCTGTCTGTCACAAGTTAGCTGTCTACAGCTCTGTTCTTTGATAGCTCACTGCTCACCTCAAAGCTCACTGGCTTTGCATCATCCTATGGAGTTTCAGCATAAAATTGCCCACTTTGTACGTTCTCCTTCTCAGACTTCAAGCTTCACACTATCCTGGCTTTTTTTTTGAGAGAGCAAAACAGTTGTGTCTCTGCTTTCTGAAGTATGCCAAATTTACACTTTTTTTTTATTAGTCTGAGTGGTTTTTTCCCATTGTGCTGATGATTGCCAATATTATTTCATGGAGGTGGCTATGCATATAATTTAAGCAAGTTATTCAGATGTTTAGAGATGAGCTGGAATGTTGATTCTTGCCTGAATGCAGAATCCAAAAAGGCTAAGTTTCTAGGACACTGCTGCTGAACTATAGGTATTGCACTCACTCTCACTATGTATCTCTACTTTCTGTGTCTGTGTTTGTCCTCCTGCATGCCCTTTATATTCTCTTAAATATAGCCATTTTTCAGTGTGGATAACTTGAGTTTAGTGATGTAACTTAGGTGTTTAAGCCATTTGTCCAAATACACTGCCCCTAAAGATCTCTATAAAGAGACTGAATGCGTCACATCAACTGCTCTGCAGCGCTCTGTATAGGCAGTGTTTCCAGGCAGAATGCTCCAACAAAGTTGTGCCAGCCAAACTAGACACTTATCCCTTTTCTGTGGTAAGCTTGATATCCAGCATAGTTCAAAGTTCATTGTATTTTTAAGGAGACATATAGTATTCTTTTCTAACTTCTACTGCACACTGATCTTCATCAAGCTTTATCTGACATACAATTTGACTCTCTTCTCACCAACAATGAGCTTGCTTATTCAAATCTGTTTGTGACCCAGGAGCCTCTCGCTTTGCTAGATTTCCTGCCATTTGTTACAGCCAGTCGAGCAGTGCCACAGAAAAACCTTGCCAGTCCCTCCTCATAGTGTCAAACAGTAGGAAAAGCCCTGAATTATTTCCAGAAATTCCTAGAACTTTATGACAGCAGAATAGTGAGGATACAATGCCAAATTTCTGTATGTGCTGAGACAAGCTGATACTATATATATATATGTTGTATACATTTTGCACTACAGTAAGAAAATAGTATTTACAATATAGATATTAATCTTCTACAGCCTTCAAAGATTTCAATTGCAGTCCTTCCAGCTAATGGCATTAAGCCACACTTGGTTTTTAAATGTGCCTTCTTGCACTAAGTGAAACATCTGGCATTCCCAAAATCTTTTTCACAATTTCATGTACATTTAAAATGTTATTTTCTAATACTTTGTTTTCAAAAAGGATTTTAATATGGTCTAGCTCTAAAAAAAAAAGAATAAATCGAAATATGTAGTAGGGATTAATACAAATGTGTATTAGAAGAGCAAAGAAATCACTGATACAAGACTAATCATAATTTAGATTATCAGTAGAAGATGATTAAAAAACAAAGGATTGTATGACAAGTTATATTGATGGCATGTTTGTGTAGCCAAATGTTTCAGCTTTATAAATGAAAAAGCTTAAGCAGCTTACAGTGAGACAAAGTAATCATTCAAATTACAAACTTAAGAATTTCAAATTACATACTTCATCAAGTTGAGTCTATTGTAACTTAAAATACATAGGGAATGATTCACTCTAGTAGAAAAACATCATGTAATAGTTCAGTCATCATGAAATTGCTGCTTGGTTATATGGAAGTGTTAATGCCATTAAGCCATCTCTTTTTAGGATGAATGTTCAGGACTAGTACTGTATATAATCCAACAAGTAGTAAGAACATTTTCTTATATGTAAATGGTGATTTATTTGGGTGGCGTTTTCCATTTTTTATAAAAGTAAACAGAGTTGATCTCTCTGACTCCAATATTTAGATGGTTTTGATCAAGAACTCGATCCTTCAAATATTTAGCAGAAAGTAAAGTGTTTGCTGTTCTTACAGCTCTTGTTGTCAATGGGAGCTTTTCTACAGTAAACACTAAGCTGAATACTAAGTTTTGACAGGCTGCACGCCTAACATTAAGACTTGTTTTTCTAGAAGATAATTGAAAAATATATTGGGGTTCAGATTCCATCTCTGCCATAATTATCTAATCAAAGAACAGGGCGTGGGCTGATCATCACTATTCTTTCTCCATGCATTCTGTTTGGGAAATTCCGTTGAAAGAATTTCAGCTGAACATAAGAGGGCATTTATTCTCACTGAAGGATTCCTTCAAATTTCTGAGTCATATTCAACTTCTTTATCAGTGGTATTGATGAAAACACTAATTTGTTCTCATTTGCTATCACCTTATGCTTTCCTCTAATTGCTTTACTAACTTAACTGTATCTCATCAAAAAGGTTATTCTTGTAGTAGATCTAAGGTTTGGGTTTTTTTCTCAAATTTTGGCAAAACCAAACTCCAGTATTTTAATAAAGCATTTTCTAACTTCTCTGATTTCGTTTTTCAGAGCGGTCTCTATATGTGGTAGATGGGTATCTGAAGTGCTTCTATTTGTAACCAGTTTCTCTGCTTTGTCTACCAGTAAATCACAGTATTGACATTGGTGTGATGCCCTGAATGCCTTAACAGGTTTTGTTCTTAGTGTACCACAACTGTTTCATTTAGTTTTTGTAAGTGTTGTCCTTTGGCATACAGTATAACCCTAACCCAGTAGGGATGGTTTTAAATTAAGTTTGTCAGGTATGCTAAGATTATGTGGCATTCCTTTGGATATAAACTTTTCCTACACATGGATATGTTCATCCACTACCTTTATGGGTACTTGGTCCTAAAAATATCCTGAAATTTGAAAACCAAGCCAAAATGAACAAACACAAACCCTGAAAACCACACAAGTTTTCTTTGTGCCTATAAGCTTACCAGTAGATTTGCTTGTCTAATATAGGTTGATATAAAATACATAAAATTGTATCATCAGTCTAGTTCCAGTCATTCTTATCTATCATAGTTTAATTATGTTTGCACGAACTTTGCTCATTTCAGTGTTAATTTAAATTAATGACATTGAATCTCATGTTCCCCTTGTGGTCCACTGTGAAGGAAAAAGCATTAAGGAAAATGCAGATTTTTTTTTTATGCTTTCCTTCTTTTCTTTTTTTTAACCTGGCAGAAATATTTAAGTAGAAATCAATTATATTGATATTTTTTCCAAAATTCTACTAAAATAAAAGCTGTATGTAATTTCCAACATCTAAAATATATAAATAAAAATAATTTTAAGAAAAACTGATACAGAATTACGTACCCTTGTAGCTCCTTGTCTGCCCTAGCTGTAACCAAATTAAAAATTCAACTCAAAACCTATGCCACTTCGAAAATATAAGTCTCCTATTGTTGCTCTGGATGTCTCAGGTGGTCAGTAGAGGCAAAATTTATAGATTTAGATTTTTACCTGAGAACTAATTTGGGATAAAAATATTAGAACTACAGTGTGCTGAAGGTGCAAATTTGAACTGAAGTAAGAGGAAGAAAATTTTATTCCCCGTTTTAGATTTTTCACGAAATACGGGGCCTGCTTGACATCTTCTGTAGACTTTTTAAAAATTATTTCTGTCAGAGATAGGCCAGTATGTTTTCTGTCATCTGGGGTTTGTTTGCTCCTTGACAGCACCCTCAGCTACATCTGTGTAACTAGGATAAAAGAGAAGTCTTTAGAAGCAACAGTTCTGCTTGCTTGATAACTTGCATGCCCACTAGCATGCCAAATTCTGTGGCGATCGGGGATTTAACATTCAGGCAAAAGCAACCTTAAGCAATATCACCAACAAGGCTCTGATTCTTATCCTATCAAACAGGCAAATATGTTGACAGACTGCAACTTAATTTTATGTTAAAACTTTCCGCTCCAAATGTAAAGACCATTTGTGAACTAGATTGGAATATTTTCTGTTGGAATTACTGATATCAAATAACCAAACAAGATTGCTATTATGTAACTTTGCTGGTAGTGATAGCTGTAAGACTGTAGGAATTGATAGCCAAGGAGTCTCTTTCAGGGACTTGCAGTGTGGTGTTACATATTTCAGCTAAAGTGTAGTATTACATATCACTGTAGTGTGTTGTACATAACAGTATTCTATTAAGTGAATTGTCAAGTGCACTGTATCAGTTAGATTTCTTGGTTTCCCAGAACCTTTTTCTGTTCTACCTGCTCACCTCTTTCCTTTTTTAGGTATGTACATGCATCACTGATGCATCAGATATGATACAAAAGTGGGTTTCTGTCATGGATTTTATGGTCTCTTTTTTATTGTCACTGGAGAAGTGGCTGCCTCTAAATTTGAAAATACAGCAGAGTTAAAGATTAAAGAAAAAAACACTTATTCTGATACTGCCTTTGTCATAACATTGAAAAAAAGCAATGTCACATTAACAACAGAGGACTCATTTATTATTAAAGAATTGTTTTACTTGCATTTAATGAATCAGATTTAATTAATTTTAATTTCAGAAGCTGTAATTTTGTGTATTGGAAGTGTATGCAGTAACCTGATACTTGATCATTAGTCTGACAAAATCTGCCCTCTGATTTACTCTTGGATTTTTTTCCTTTTTTCTCCCTCTCCCCCTTCCAAATAAAAAAAACAACCTATTAATTGCAAGGATACCTTCTTTGTAGCTGTTTTATTAATAACTAATGGTAAACTTTAAAAATTGTAACAGGAATGCTTAGCCAGAGGGTTGAATTTTATTCAAGTATTTGTTATGTTATGCATGAGTTTGTTGATATCGTGACTTATTTTGTTTGGGATATCTCTGCATCTGCATCCATTAAGGAACAGAAAATTTTAAAGAAGAGTTTTACCTAGTGTCTATGACCTCCTAGGTCATCCAATCTATTCTCTACTATGTGTACTAAGTACTACACTGATAGTATAAATGCATCAAATTTGCTATTGACCCAATATTCCCTTTTCCTTCCCTAATATCTACACTTCTGGCATATTTATACAATTATTTTGCTTGACTGAAAAAAATCCAAGCTCTTTCAGTCTGAGAATCATTCTAACTATTCTTCTCTGCTCTGTTTCTTGTTCTGAATAATTTTTCTCTAAAATCAATGACCAGAAATATGCAGTGGTCCAGATGAACTATCAGCAATACCTTTGACACTGATATTGCTGTGTTGCCATATCCAAATAATCCTAGGCTTGTATTTGCTCTTTCTTTGAATATATCCCATTGAGGACTGACAGGTTACTCATTATATGACAGGAGAGTCAACCGTACCAGGCCTTATCTGTGTAGAATAAACTGAACTACTACCACCATGCTTTACTTCGTTGTGTGTGTATGTATATACCCATTCTGATCTGTTATCAGCTGACAAAATTTAATGTTTCCTTTCACTTCTCTTCAGCTGATTTGTCCTTAATAGTCAGTAAATGCATCACCTTGGGTTCTCTGGTACCATTCAGATTCTGTTGGGGTTCTGCTCAACCCATTCCCCTGCAGTGATCTCCTGTTTGCTATTGATGAAGCCTTTCTACCCTTTGCTAGTACTCCCCAAGTCTGGCATAAATTTATTAGCAAAACATTACCAAGGATCTTTCCTGGTGCAGAATCACGGAGACATCCACTTAATAATGTCAAAAGTATCCTGTCAAACTGCTATATTTGGTTTAGGCAGTTTCTTACCTACTGAAGAGTTCTTCTAAATCCTATCTTCCATGGTTTAACTTGTGATTTCTTGTCTTGCACCATATAAACTGTTTTGCTAACGTCTAGATAGATTGCATCTACCACATTTTCCAAACTGGCTTATCAAAAAAAAAATCAATTAATATGATGTGATTTATTTTAGGTGCATTGCTGTCGCATTTAATCTCATTTACCTTTTACTTAATGTGATTCTAATTATTCTTTCCTTCCACATATGTTCCTTGATTGTATGTACAGTTCAAGTTGGATTCCAAGTTTTATAGCTCTGAGATTCCTTTGCTTCCTCTTCACAATAAGTTTCCCATTTCCTATTTCTCTTCACAGATACTCAATGTGATGGATTTACTAAGCATTCTTGCTTCTGAAGTTGTAATTTTCATGTGCTAACTCCTTCAGTATTCTCAGATAGGGATTATCCAGTTCCCTAAACATGTGTATGTCAAGATTTTTCTAGTCAGATGAAAGAGAGATTCATTTATCTGCATCTCTTATTATTCCTTATGTCCACCTGTTCTACATCATCACCTAGATTGGAAACAGAGCAAAGCATTCATTTGGTTTAGGTCTCTATCCAGATTATCATTAATATCTGTTCCTTTCTCCTTGCAAAACAAGCCGATTTTTTTCTCTCATTCTCTTTTTATTAATATGGCTACAAAACATTTTACTATCAGTTTTAATTTCCTTTGGAAGGTTTAACTCATCATTTGACAGTTCTCACTTTTTGTCTATAATTTCAGACTTCCAGGAAGCATTTGTTCTTGCTGGTCAGTCTCTTTTTCCTGTTCCCCTCTTACCAAATACAAATGAAACTAAAACCAAAATCATATATTAAGAGAATTTTTTTCACAACTTCCTCAATTAATATTATTCAAATTTTTCAGGTGTTCTTATTATCTTTGCAATGTTTATAAACATACACATAGACACAAATAAAAATTTTTCTACCAATACTCTTAATAATTATTTCCATGAATAAAAATGAAACAATCTGTCATTTAAAAGAAATGCAATACAAGTACATAACAAATAGTGAGACTTTAGAAATGATCACCTAATAGATTAAAAGCTAGCAAACCAAAACAATTGAGCAAAAAAGGACAAGATAAGGATACTTAACACAGAAAGGAAGGATGTGCCTCACTGCATAAAACAATCTTATAGCTTCTTGTAACACTAGATAAGTCTTAGGTTGCCTTAGGTTTCAAAATGTCCTTGAATGATTAGAAAAACTCTTTCATAACAAAGTGGAGTTAGAATAAGGACTTGTACCCTTTTATTATCCCGGACGTACCACTGCATATCATCTGTCTGGGTCTTGTTAAATAAAGCTTCTTCTGTGAAAGAGACCTTACTTTTAAAACATGCAAAACATTTTTCCTACCACTCGAAAAACTAAAATGTCTGCTCTACACATCACGAACACACTGTCCATGTCCTAACAATGACAGAAGAATAACATAAGCTTTGACTTCTGTAAGTGTGGAGTAACATGTCCTGGCAAAGAAAGAATGCTTTTGATTTCTGAGTCTACTGAAAACTGCACACTTTGGACTTCAGTTTTTTGGAGCAGCAGCTGGAAGCCAGGAAGAACACACTAGGGCATCTCAAAGGTAACTAAACAACTTTGTTAAGATACTATATAAACAAATTATATCATTGAAGTTAATGTGGAATTGAATCCTATTTTATGTGAAAGGGAATCCTGAGAAATTATTTCTTAACACGTTCAAGTTATATGTGTTAAAATATATTCTAAAGTAGATGTATTCTGAGGTCTGGATTCCCATGAGGCTAAGCCTTAATGCCTTGACTCATTTTTTTCTAAACAAGGAAAGGTGTCTTCACGTTGTTGGAAGGCGCAGCATAAAAAACGTGGGGGGAAACAAAAGGACTAGAGTCCACATGATGGAAAATGCAGCTTGTGATCAAATTACTAGCAGGTGAAGGAATTGGAAAAATTGAAGGAAGTGGGGCAAAGATCAGAAACAGTAGATGTTGATAGTTTTTCCTCTTTTGCATTCATGCAGCTGTCAAACCTGCATATACAACTCCAGCACAACACTGAATATATATCACCTAAAACTTCTGGGGAAAGTCCTCTCCTAATATATTCAGTCAATCTATAAATAGGTCATCTGTATCCATAAGCTACAGACATTCAGGCAGTTTGTTGCTTTCATGCTGTTTTCATGTTATAATTCAGTAATTAAGGGTCTTTGAAATTGATAATGCAACCTATTAATCTTTTCCTGGAAATATCAGGAGATTTTTTCAAACAGAACTATTCTTGGTTAGATCAGCTGAAAAAAAAAATGCACGAGACCCAAACCACTCCGGTCTAAAGTGCTGCTTAATTTCTCTTTGTTGAGATGCATCATTGTTACAAATATTAAGGACAAGCAAATAGGACTCAGTGGTAAGGAGAGGTCAGAGTGGCCCTTAAGGTGTAAAGGATCGGTGGAGGGGAACAGAAAGTTGAAAGAGAAGGAATTACAAAAGTTCAAAACCACTGGTGTGGAAAAGGCACGAGGACGTCATAATTTCTTGATATACATGTATAAGTCTGCCAGAGCCAGCTTACTGGAAGATTGTTTAGCATTTCTGAAGAAGAAAGTTTTTGCAGGGCTCAGCTAATTCCATGGATTTACAATTATTTAGTTTTTCAGACTTTTTTTTCTGTTTACTTTTTGGTGAACCCTGCTGGTTCAGAGAAATTGGAATATAAGAACCTAGGAACAGCTAGGAAAAGTGTACTCAGCAGGAGCTGGAGTAATTAGAAGTGAAGAGGTGATTGATTGTAGTCTTCATAAATTGCTAAGGAGTCCTTCTGGTTTCAGATGAAGTTAGATATATAGAAATAAGAAAGCATTATCAATACCTATGATGAATTTGTTTCAGTTCATATTTTCAGGATAAATGTAACAAAGCAGAAAAATTATGATATAGTTTATATGAAAGCTGAAATTCACCGTTGTTTAACTATTTATGGTCTTTAAGTATCAGAAAGAACAAATAAATACTTAACTTGTAGGTCTTGTCCAATTCTATGCATGCTTTGTGAAATAAAGGCAGGCTGTAAGAAGTATTCATAAGTTTGCCTTGGCATTGGTGTTTTATCATCTTACTAATTACATGTGACTACTTTCTTGTGTTAAAACCATTCTAAAGGGATTTATTGGTTTGGCAAAGGTAGCCAGACAAGACTATTTCTATTTCTTGTTCTTTGGTCATGCAAAACCATTCTTCGGTGCTGCTTCAAAAAACATATGGAAAAGGAAAAATTATTTTTTCAGCTGAATGAAGCAGCTGTTTGGTGTTTACTCTTAATCACTGTTGGTGAGTAGACTTCTTCATTCACTGCTCTTATTGTTGTGTTCTGAAAGGCAATGGGGTTCTTTTTTCATTCAGCCCAGATTAGAAATAAGTAGCAAATAAAGACATTCTCCAGGGGTTTTTTGGGTTTTTTTATTTTTTTAAAGTCTTCTATATTAAGGAAGTTAACAATAATGAAAGCACTTAAACCCTGCCCCCAAATCAATTATTTAATTATATTTTAAAATACATTTTTGATATTGACCTTGATAGTGTCTTCTGGGCTCTATGATACAAAGCAGTAATTAATAAGTTATTTGAGGCATCTACAATGGTATTATTAATCTCATCCCTAAAGAAGCATAACTAGTTGCACTCATTTCTGTAATATTCGATAAGCATTGTTTAAATTTACCATGTTAATATATAATTATATGTTGAATTGTCTAATCTTTAGATTTATTTACCTCTTCCTGTTTTCATATGCTAAGATGTTACTTCCAAAAAGCTTTTTGTAATACTAGCAAAATTTTTCACCTACTTACTCTGACACTTCTCAGCAGCTCATTTATTCTCTGAGTTTGATCAAACTTGATAACTTATTTATAGGGGGCTGTTATTGTGCATAGTGCTGTACAAACCATGGACTTTGTTCCAAAAACTTCTACTCTAAATCGGATCCAGACAGTCCAGTAGAACACACTGTACAATTGCTTCATTAGTTCCCACTGAACGATAAAATTTCTTTCATTATTTTCTCTTTATAACCCAAGCAAAGCAAAATGTATGACTGTTTTCTAGTATTCATTCCATATCGTCCTTTCTGAAAATTGATATGAAGATTTGTTTAAACTGATAACAGTAACTACCTCTTCTGTGAATAAATTACACTTCCCATTTCTGAGAGGTCCTACTCCTTTCCTCCTCGCTGACCTCTTCTTCATGTACTTTAAAAAATTCTGATTTATCTCAGACCCTCATGCAATCTGCTTTTCATTTCCTACCCTTAATTTTCTTATCATTTTTTGCACTCTCTCTTAACTTTATTCTCTAATCTTCTTGGTACTGCTGTGTAGCTGATGTTTTATGCCTCATATTTCCTTTTTCCTTACTTTTGATTACATTTTGGACTTTTCAGCTCATCCTCATTGACTTTTTACTCCTTGTATATGTATTGCAAGATTGCACATGCAACCTTTGAGTATGTATTCATTTACCTCTTCACATTTTCCTTTTATTTTTTTTCCTTCAGCTGTCAATGTATTTCCTTTAATGTTTTCATCATGTTAATTTTTCCTCTGACTTGCTATATTTCTCTAAAATGACTAATCCTAAACATTTTGAATTTTTTAACATGTACCAGTTTGATTTGTCTTTATAGTTTTGAGAGCAACTCTGCCTGATACTCTCAGTTCTATCATGAATAGGCTTTCAAGTCTCCAGTTAAATGATAAGCTCAGAATTTTTTACAATTATTTCTTTTTTAATGTATGTATAAAAAAGATGGAAAATCTCTTGGGAACAGAAACAGTCTTCATTTTGTCTAACAACAATTGCATTGCTAAAGATAAACAAATTAATCCTTTTATATAATAAGGGAGCAGTTTTGCTGGTTCTATGCCAGCTGGGGATTCCACTAAGCCACAGGATCCTTGGATATTGCATTAAGGCAACTCTGATGCCTGTTCCTGTTTGCAGTATATTTCCTAACGTTAGCACACAAGTTTGCTCCTGCTGAAGGGTCTGCCTCTGAACTGGTAATTAGGAGGCAGTGGTGGCTGTGGAGATCAGTGGCCATGGATTTTGTGAAGAGGTCTTTATGATGCCTGGAGGTGTTAGATGCTTATGAATCAGATTGTATTAGGAAGAACCAAAAGTAAAGATGCTAGAGGGTTAGGCAGAAATTCATCTGTACTATACACAGGTGAATGTTATGTCTGTTTCTACAGAATGTTCATTTGCTGCATGGGGCTTTGATATATATATGTGTGTGTGTGTGCATGTATGTGTACATATATATACAAAAGCACTCATACGTATGATCTTGGCAAGTTGATATTAATTTGATAGGTTCAGCAGTGAATATCAGAACTGACTGAGGCAGCAGACAATGGTGCGGTTATGTTAAGAATTTCTTGCTTAGGCTTCTATCAAATGAAAGATGATCCAGAATCTCCCTTTTGTGTGAGGTGCACACTCAGAGTAGATTTTAGGTCGAAGTATTTATCAGATTTTCGGCAAATTGATTTGAGTGCTTTTGGACTGTACCAAATAAATGAGGCTTAAGAGTTCTGGATTAAATTTGTACTTGTATTACAGTTGCAAATGGCTTCTGTATACAAAACTATAATTTTACAGGTGGTTAATCTGTAACATAGGCCAAGATTTTATTGCACAAAAATTAAAATTGAGATACATCAAATACAGAAACAGATGTCATATCTGATTTATAGCTAGCTTTAACAAAAGAACATGTTGGGTGGATCTATTTTGGATTTAACATTGTTTCAGACTTTTATTAATATCAAAAAGGCACTACAAGTTATGTCGCATCAGTAGGACTCTCCACCTGAGAGAAATACTGAACAATCAAGTACAAAACGTTAACTTTACATGAAAATATGTACCTAAAGTAAGGTCACAGTGTGAAAACTCTGATACACTGCACTGGCTGGCAGAAGGGAGAACTGAAAATGAGAAGAACAAACTGGACTCTTAGTGCCAAGCAGCACAAATTGGAGTTAAGATGAATAAGAAGAATCCAAGAGCTATTAATCGAAGCTCTGCACCACCAGGGATAAATGATTCTTACGCCTGAAATAGATTTAACTCTCCCCAAACAATAATCTCACTCCTGAACAGGAAATGAAAATAAAAGTGAGCCACCTACCAGGCAAGAGCAGTCTCTACCTGCTGAATATTGTAGTCACTCAGGAGCTGCTAAATGTGTCTCTGAAAGTCCCCTACAACTATAAAAATTTGTGAATGTGAATACCTGCATAATAATTTTTAGCTATACAAGGACTTTATAAAGGGAGCCTTCATTTCTGAACCTTGTTTTTTCCCTATATCAGTCCTTAATGTGTATTTTAAGTTTTGCATAGTTTGCACTGTACTTTCATGAACTGCAGTTTTCCCTTCTTCTTGTTTAAAACTCAGCCAGCCTGGAGACTGCTGAGAATCTTTGCTTCAGTTTTGAAATGGAGGAATTCTTAAAAGTTATTATTCAAAAGTCCTGCCAAATGATTTTTTTTTAAGGAATGTTGGCTACACAACTAGTAACTTCAGGTTTAGCTTAGTATTATTAGTTTTCAGATATATTTCATTTAGTTGACATGGCTCCCTCTTATTTTCCGATTTAAGTAAAACCAAACACATGTTTAAAAGATGCAATACTCATTTTGGAATTCTTCAAGAGGCTTCCAGCTTAGGAAGACAATGTATTGTTTCCAGAGGGAGCAGTGTTAGATGCATTCTACAAGTCCAGCCCTGAAAGACTTGACTTAGCTGCTAAATGGGGCAGGGAGGAAGCAAGGATCTACTACTACAATTGTCTTTTACTTCAGCATTCTTTTTTGGAAATGCTTCTTCAACCTTTCCTTAAAAGCATGTATTTCATGTTTGGGTGTAATTTGTATTACAGATCTCTTTCCCTGATTTATCTCTTTCCTTTGGGATTTCATTGCTTTGGATAGATCCAGCTGCAGTAGAGTCAGTGGCAAAATTTTGACTTTGTTGGCATCAGGATTTCATCTTCCAGTTCATGTTCTCTAAACCAGGCCAGGTGCACCTACTTTAGTAAAATTTCTGTAGTGCACAGTAGCCTGATGCTTCCCTTTTTCTTTTATTCGGTTCATTTTCATTACATGTGTAAAACTATTCATTTATTCATTTGTTTGTTCATTCATGCAACAGTATAATACAGATAAACTCTATTCCAGCTTAAGTCAGAATTCCTGAGAATATCCAGTTTTGTGTGTTTTAGTGAATGTGTCAGTTCTATGAAGTGAAAGGAAGTATCTTTTGTCTCTGTGAGATAACCAAGGGCCTACTGAACTTCAGAAACATATCTCAATTATTACATTTTCTAGCTGTGCTAGATTGAAAATCAAGGGCTTCTTAATCATTAACATTTGTCTTCAGTCATCCATGTATCTCAGTCTGGAGAAAAATGACAATATCATCTTCTGTTTTCTTTCTCTGAAGTGGACTATTTTGCCTCTTTTTACATAGCAGGAGCAAGTGCTAGACTGTCTAGTGAAAATTGTGAAGCTAGTGTACTCTAAAATGTGTGCATACATTGAATCATTGAATCATAGAATCACTAGGTTGGAAAAGACCTTTGAGATCATCAAGCCCAACCATACCTGTCCACTGCTAAATCACATCCCTAAGCACTACATCTATCTGTCTTTTAAATACCTCCAGGGATGGTAACCCAATCACCTCCCTGGGCAGCCTATTCCAGTGCCTGACAACCCTTTCCATGAAAAAACTTTTCCTACTGTCCAATCCAAACCTCCCCTGATGCAACTTGAAACCATTTTCTCTTGTCCTATCACCTGTCACTTGGGAGAAGAGACCAATACCCAGCTCAGTACAACCTCCTTTGAGGTAGTTGTAGGCAGTGATAAGGCCTCCCCTCAGCCTCCTTTTCTCTAGGCTAAACAACCCCAGTTGCCTCATCCACCTATTAAGGCTTGTTCTCCAACCCCTTCATCAGCTTCATTGCTCATCTGTGGGCACGGTCCAGCACCTCAATGTCTTTCTTGTAATGAGGGGCCCAAAACTGAACACAGGATTCAAGGTGTGGCCTCACCAGTGCTGAGTACAGGGCTTCCATGGTCCTGTTGGCCATGCTGTTTCTAATACAAGCCAAGATGCTATTGGTCACCTGGCCACCTGAACACACTGCTGGCTCATACTCAGCTGCCATCAACCAACAACCCCAGGTACTTCTCTGCCAGGCAGCTTTCTAGCTCCCTTTCCCAAGGTTGTTGAACCTCATACCACTGGTCTCAGCCCATCGATACAGCCTGTTCAGATCCCTTTGTAGAGCATCCTTGCCCTCAACCAGGTCAGCACCTCCTCCCAGCTTAGTCTCATCTGCAGACTTACTAAGGGTACATTCAATCCTCACATACATATTGTGGAGGATGCAGAAACACTACACTAGTAAAGCTTTTTAAAATTCTGTTACTTTCATAACATTTTCTAACATTGTGTATTAAGATTTTTAATACTTCTTCTGAGACTTGAAATTATCTTTTTATAGAAATACCTAGTTAAAAGCTTTGAGGTTTTGTTTCTGAGTAGTAATAATCAGATCAGATCTCCTCATTATATGGAGAGTTATGGGTTTTTTACACATGCTTCACCCATTTAACTGCACTGAATTTCATCTCCTATTATTCTGTCCTTTGGTATCGGAAGGATTCTGCATTCCAAAATCATGCATCTTTATTTTCCAAATAATATCTTCAGCAAACTTTACCACCCAGCCACCCCATCCATACCCTTTTCCAGATTATTTATGAATATATCTGGCCATGTACTCCCTTGCCCAGAAACCACTTGCAATCTTTTGAGCTCCATTCACCATGGAGGCCAACTCTTTGTATTTTTTTTTAACATTTATTCATGCGAGGACTGTTTTTTTCATCCTGAAGCAGCCGTGGCTCATTTAGAACTTTTGGTAAGGGTCACTGTAAAATGTTTTTTGAGTACCAAATACTTTTTTAAAGTATTTTCTACAGCCTGCTTACCCTCTTCAAAGGTCTGTTTAAGGAATCTGAGACATTTCAGTAGGCACATGAGTTTCTAATATATTGTATTGAATTAGAAGGCTTGTTCCTATAGAACTAATCAATGCTCTCCACTATGTGAATACTCCCTTAATTACTCATTAGCAGAATTTTAAGAAAATAATAATACCCCAAATTGTTAACCATGCTATTTGCAATACTCAGGATAGAAAAGTGAGGTATAATACATTAATGTTTGAAGTACTGTGGTGGCAGCGTTTATGACTTGGTCCCTGCATGTCTGGTCAAAGCCTACTTTTCCTGAGGGATGTGGGACAGTTGTTCATGTGGTTGATCCTGGGAGAGTACTAATAATTTTACAATAAATGAGAAATTTGTGCTGAATCTCAAGAGAACCCCATTCTCTTTCAGGTCTACTCACCAACTGTCTACAAAAAACCACTCAGATTAATTAACATGTATCTTCAACTCATTCCCATGTAATGCGTTAAAAAGTGCTGGATTATCATGTTAGTTTAAAAGTCCAGAAAAAAAGTTTTTAAATCTATGTAAAACATATTGCTTCTTAATCCCACTTTTGGTGTAAGAACTGCAAGCACCTACCTGTATTAGTAAATTCAAACCTTGTTCTTTTTCAGCACAAAGCCACAGTTAGAAAATTTAATTTAAATAGGAGTGAAACCATTTCTGGAAACAGTAAAGCCAGAAAATAAAATGGCAAAGGCTACTGGGGAGTGTGCAGTGAGCTCTTCAAGTGTGCATTAGGAAACCAACATCTTCCTGGGCTCTGTTATAAGTATTGTGCTTACAATAATTAGTATCCTGAACAACTCAGAGTTGATCGCAGACACAGCTGTTGTTGTTTAAGGTAGCAGGCACATCAATGGCAAGGCAGTAGGTATTGATTTGTGCGGTGACATCCTTCTAGCTAAGTCATCTGGGTGAAAGAAACCCCCCAAATTAACCAATAATAAAGTGCTAGAAGTTGTAGTAGTTGCCTCTTGGGACTTGTTCCAATTGAGGATAGATACCTCTCTTCTTCCCACAGCCATCAATCCTTCCTGAAGGTTTGCGTGCAGGTCTACATTGGTCAAAAAAAAGTGAAGTCTAAAAGGAGAGAGTAATATATTGCTGAATTTGATGTATATTGATATTTTCCTCATAGTGTTCTAAAATTTGATCTAACTATTAACATGCAATTTTTTAAATGTTATAAGTAAGAATAAAATTTCTTCTTTAGGTATTTGAATACAGATGATTTAAATGTATAGTCCCATTTCCATCAAAATCAGATGTCAAAAATTGTTAGTTGTATCAATTTGATTTTCTTACTGTTGTGATTGTACAGTCCATTTTTGTCATGGGCCAGTGGCTATATAGTACAACAGCTGACTGTATGTAATAAAGGGTAACAGGCCTGGACGTTGTTGATGTTAGAGCAGTAAAAAGCAGTGACCATAAATAGATAATCCACATGAACATCAATGAGAAATCCTGTATTTAAGTAATAATCATACAAAATATAAAATGTTCATCAGAAACTTGAGCTCTAATTTGGACTTAAATTGTCCCATACTATGGTAGGATTTCTGTTTATTTAGTAATATAAAACTTGCTTGTAATCAAACTTTTTACAGTTCTTGAATTACCTTTTTATAAAGGTTATGCAATTCATAAGACATTACATGACTGAATTTGTTCTCTTTTGGTTTTCAAGCATATGGGCAAAAAATCTTTTTGTCACATAAACTAAGATTTACACAAACAAGTACTCAACTAAATTTGAAAAAGTGAATTTATATTATTGCTTTTGATATCAAGATACCACTATAGATGAAGATATAGTATTGAAATTGCAAATATCTTTCCATATATATTTTTGTTAAAACTGAATATAGATTCATATTTCCAAAAGCATATAATTGCAAATATGACTGAGGTAAAACAAATATTTGGTAAATATCTATCATCTTAAAAAAACCGATGTTTGCATTAGTTATTTTCTACAAGTATTCACTCTATAAAAGTTCACTTCTTTTTCTTCTTTTTTTCTTGAAGCTAGCGGAAAATTTGCTATCTGGGCCATGGAACTCAACATCAAGCACAAATAATCCTGATCAGGAGAAGGAGTTTAAAAAATCTTTTATATTTAATAAAAAAATCCAAAGCTCTTGCAGCATGTAGAGAGGTATGCAATCTTAGACTTGCTTCTAATTCTGCTGCAATCAAGGTATTCTCTGACTAAAACCATATTTGAAGTCTTAAGGATTTTAGAAAATGCAAGTGGTCCCCATTAACACGATATAACAATTTTAAAGAAATGTAAGTGCCAAACATGATCATTTTTCTTGCTGACATAGTGCTCATTTCTAAACTATGGAAGAATAAACTATGAGATAATGCTGAGGGAGGTTTTCTTTACATCTCATTTTCTGTGCTTTTTAATTTTTTTTTAATAAACCTTTACCCCAACTCTTTAAAGGCTGCAGTTGTAAAACTGCTGTGAAGTCATAAAGAGATTTGGGGATTTCAGATTTAAAATATTATTATTACCTTCATTGTGTTAAGAGACTTTGAATATGAAGATTATTTATAAACATTTGATGTTCCCCTTACAAGTAAATCTTGAAACTAGAGTCTTTTTCCAGTTTTTCTCTTATACAGCAAGGATTTCATGCATTTATATCAAAGAAGAAATTACTTGTATTAGATGAGAACTGGAATGCATGTTTATCCTTCTGGGGTCTATTTCAGAAGAAGTAAATAGGATTTCAGTCTACTCAAGGTATTGTTGGGTTTGGTTTGTATTTGGGGATAGGGAGGCGTGCTTTTTTTTTAGTGTTTTATTGTTGCTTAACACAGCAGAAATCTTAGACCAACTTTGTAATTATAAGAAAGTTATTTCTGTTATACAATCCCAGCATCTGCCTCGGAAACTTTTAGCTATATATACAGAAAATCAGAAATATTTATCTCAAACCAAGTTCTTTAAGCTTTCAAAAAACTCTTCACTTTTTACAAGGTCCTTCCGATACCTTTATGTTGTATAATGCTCCTTAGGAAGCAGCAGAGAACATCAGCCATTTTACTAATGCAGTCTCGAGTTGCAGAGGACATAATCTAGTGGTGTTAACATTAATGCTGAGCAACACAAATCTGAAATGTTTACTTTTTTTTTTTTTGTGTATGTAAGCCGTAATTTTGGTCAGTTTTTAGGCCACTTGTCGTTTTGTAACCAGAAATTGAGGCAGAATGGGCTGTGAATGGGCAGCTGATGCTCACAGTTTAACAACTAATGACCTAGATGTAGCTTTGCAGTAGTTTACTTGGGATGTTGATAGTTGCATCTCTAATCTAACCAAGAAGAAGCAGCTGAGATACTCTGCTGAGGCTGATGCACTTTGTGTCTTCTGGAAAGTTGAAAACATGGATAGATTCAGTTGGTGTTGCTTGTAGAAAGCTTTTCCATTTGCCTAAAACAAGTAAGTGTTTAGGTAGCATAATTGGTGTTAAAGGACTCAGAAATTGGAGCCCTTAGTGTTTGAGTGATTTATTTTTGTGTAAGTAAGATTGTTTTTAAAAATTTCTTGGAATGCCTCCTTTATTTTTGTAATTCAAGGCTATTTTGTCTCTATATAAGCTGCACACATCAAAATATAGTGCTAATATTAGGTAAAAGCATTTCAAAAGTGCAAAGTGCAGTTATGACTAGACTTGAATCTTGCCTAATCATAACAGGGTGTCTGTATTGAAAATGGTGTTGTGGTCAAATACACATTTCATTTTCATGCTAAATAAAAATTACCCTGTATTGTTTTCTTAAACTGGTTGCTGTCTGTTTTCACTGCGTGCCATGTTGCATGCAGAAAGTGAAATCCACAGGCCTGTAGCGGATGAAGCTAATATTGTCTTTCACTGCTAGCTGTTACAAAAATCAATACAAAAAACTTATGAGCGTTCTCAGTACCCAATTCAATAGAAAATATGTCCCATTTCTGCAGCTTTTGCAACATTGTTTGAGCTTCCAGGGCACAGAGGTCTGGACATACTTTTTATTGAATCAGATCCTCAGTAATGTCTTCATATATTTTTAAAGAAAACTCAGAAGGCACACACTGAAATAAACACTGAGAATCATACAAGTCAATGGTTAGACCAGAAAGCTTGAATCGGGATGTGAAGAGAGAATTTTTTTTTTTCTAAAATGAGGTCTGCTATATCTGGTTGTATCAACTTCAAAGAATACAAATACAGTGCCTTTGGCACTGCCTAATTTTAAAGATATATCCCCTCCAATAAACCAGCAAGAGATAATTACTGTAACAAAAATGATCATGGTTAAAAGTTCTATCCTGCCAACTTTACTAGAATGTGTTCCTCCTCCTTCTCCCCCTCCCCCCCTTTCTGTTTGATGCATTCCTTAAATACTTAAATATTTTAAAATATGTTTTAAGCTACTCTTCTTTCTAAAAGTCTGATTTGTGTCAGTTCCATAACTATATGGAAGTGCCTGGAAGATATATGCAGTCTGAGAGAAAGCAGTTGGCTTATGATAAACATAAGATGAAAGCGATGCTTCTAGGCAGGGATTCAAGGAAATTTCTGGAAGGCTGACCTCTCTGTCAGCTGAAGACATCAAAACATTCAGCTGAGAAGGAAGCTCTCATTTTCTTTCATTGTCTTTATACACACTTAATGTACTCAGCAAGCAGTATTTTATGGAAAATTGTCTTCAGCACCCTCAACTTCATGGACTGAGGCAAAGATTTGTACGCTTCTAATGGTTTGGTAGGAATAATACAGACTTTAAAGATGCCCTTATTGGCAAATAAGTGGAAATAGGTGCTAAGTCAAGTCATAACCATGTCTGATGTGAGAGGTGTACTGCTGTGATTTACTGACAAAAGATCTGGTGACTATGTTAAAATAATTGTCTTCCCTGTGCAGTAGCCAAGCAGAATTACTGAAGAAGCAGACATTTTGATTTCAGACAGGATGAGAATCCCAATTCTATCACCACTCGTTGTGGTCCTCCTTACATCAAATTGCTCATGTATAACAAGTACAGTTCAACTTCAACAACTGAAGCATTTTGTTGACATGTTCTAGCTTAGTTCTAATAATATTACCAGTACTGCCAATAATGATGTGTATGTGAAGTATCTTACTTTCTCAGCCTAGATCTAGTGAAACATTCAGACGTTCAATAGTGGAGTAAAAATACTTAACATTTCATTATGTTGTTCAGCATATTTAAGAAATCTCAGCGTATGTGTTACTATTTATATGTCTCAGTGTGCTATTCTTTCCTTTTATCTTGTTGAAATACTTGATCACCAATGCAAAGGCAACATTTTGTTAGGTGGTCATCACCACGGTGTCAAACACCGGAACAGGTTGCCCAGAGAGGTTGTGGAATCTCCTGACTGGACAGGGTCCTGGACAATCTGCTTTAGCAGAAACTGTGTGAGGAGGTGGGCAGGGCTAGATAATCTGCAGAGGTCCCTTCCAACCTCAACTATTCTGTGATTCTTTGATTTTTCTGCACATTTACTGCGGCATTTGAAACAGAATTTATGCTAAAATTCATCAGGTGTTCAATAAATCTAAATTAAAGATTGTGCATGTCAAGTTGTCATGTCACCTGCTTTATATCTTCTGGAATTCAGATAAATGGGCGTTATTTCATATTCTATATAAAATGTATCATGATTGCTTCACCTCTAGCTAATGAAGTAAGACAGAGTGGTATTCTTAGGAGTTTTTTTGGAAACAATCTTGGTGTCCATCTGGAATTTCTGAAGAAGTATTAGTTAACTTGTTTGGTATATGAATATTTTATCATGGAAAATTTTCATCTACAAAACTATACGTGTTAACCTGGGCAATTAGCAAAAGAATCAGTAATGAGGGTTGTTCCAGTGGGGATAGTATGGCAGAGGTAGATCTTTCTTTGGAGGTCTCATTCACTTTTCACAGATCTGACTCTTTAAATATATAAACTGTTTCTTTAGATACACCAGGAATCATACAAATAGAAACAATCTCTTTAAAAACAATTACTGTTTTTTTCCTGTTTTCACTGCTGCTGATCAGTCTCCACTATTATTTCTCAGGGCTATCATTTTCAGAGCTTTTACTGTCCCTGGCAATCCCTCTGTTTATTTTCTCTGTTTCTCTCAGAGAGTTAAGCATAGCACAAAGTTGCAGAATTTCATGTTCTCTCTATCATTCTCCAGAAAATCTTTGCAAATCCTCTAAGACTACTGATGCATGTCTGTCTCCTGGTTGCTTGTTTTTATTGTTTTGCTAATTCTAAATAAAGTGGAAGTTAACTATATCATTTAAACTATTCATTAGCATCTGCTGGAGACGAAGTAAACTATAATAGCAACAAAAAACATGTAAATGCATATAAAATAGGAATATTTCTTATTACTTAATAATATGATTAAAAAATTATATATTTCAAATGGACTAAATGAAATATACTGTGCTAAATAAAGCTTTCCTTTGCTACATGATATTTGTAGAGTTATTCAACCAAATTTTATGTGACTGCATTTCGATCACAGGATTTTTTTGTGAACTGATGTGGGAATTATCATATTGTAAGTCTAGAACACTTGAGTTGTTTTGATTAGGTGCATATTAGCATGCTATTGTTTCTGTTAACAGACTATATTAATAAAAATAATAGAAACTTATAATTCCTTTGGTTTCCAATGATATTGATAAAAATGGTAAATACACTCAAAGACAAACATCATGAATACATTTGTGAAAATATTAACTTTTTTTTTACATTTTTACAATAGATATGCAAAAATCTTCAGTATGGGCTTTAATAGAAATCATTCATTAAATAAATGGTTACATTTTTGTAAACATACATATATTTATTTTCCTGTACTAACACAACTTTTTAATTTATATTCTAGACAATTATTGTAAGAACATTATTATTATTACTATTATTATTATTTCTACTACTACTATTATTATTATTATTATTCAGCCAACAGTGTTTGTATAGCTGAAATATTACATTACTTTAGGCAAACATTAATTCTAAAAAGCAAGTTTTAGTAGCTGAAAAACAGTCATTTCACTGAAACAAGAAAACTAATAAAGGGAAAGAACAGCTAAAAGTACTTATCCACACGAATTATGCCATTTATTCTGTGTTAATTCATTGCTTTCCATGACTGTATAAGATTCAATAGATGGAATAGTAGAAAACAGTTGAAAGTCAATGGCTAAATAGGTATACATTTCAGAAACAATCAAACTACAATTCACTTTGCATTTTACATGTACATTATTTATGAAAGCCTTACTGTGCATGTTAATGCTATGTCCTACACACATACTTCTCCTATTTTGGTAATATAAGACAATTACCAAAGTAAAAAAAGAAAAAGAGAGAGAAAAATAATCCTGGTAGATCAGAACCTCGCCTGGCAGGTGTGTATATCTTCTACTTGTGGAAGTGTACAAGCTGAAGTAAGACTTTATGAAGCTCCACTGCAGAATGTGACCTGAAAAATCAAGTTTTGTTGAGTACCAGAGGAAGAAAGCATGAACAAACTGACTAGTGTATCTCCTCCTTAGCAGTTTAGAAGTCTCTTTGTGAGAGATGATTTTATTTGGAATAATTTCGTTGCACCTTCTTCAGCAAATTATTGTTTTGACTGTCAATGGTCCTTCTGGTTTTACATCTTGCAATCTGTTTTGACTTGCAACTTAAATCTTCCCACTTGCACTAGATAGCTAATGTAAAATTAATATGGCTAAGATGGCGATAATGTTAAAAATAATGCAACACATGAAAAAGTGGTAGCAAATTTCACATGATCTTCTACATTAAACCCCAATTTTTATAAAACAAAAGCAATATGGTTTTAAAAGCATTAGTTTCAAGAACAGACTGCAGTCAAGTTACCTAATTGATTGGAGAATTTTTCATTTCAATTATGACCTTGAAGTCAGTGATGCCTGGAATGCCCCTCAGACCATGTCATGGGTTCTCTAGTAAAGATCTATCGTTAGATCAATTACTAAAAGCAATGGAACATCTGATCCTACCCTTGAAATTAACCAGGAAAAGTAGGTCAGCACACCTTCAACTGACACAATGAAGTATTATACTCTCAATGACCCAGGAAGGAAAGCACTAATGATTGATGGGAAGAGATATTTAAATGAGAAAGTTGAAGCACGCTAGAATTAAGCACGTCAGAATGATCAAGCAACTCTAGGCAGCCAAGTGACTTCAGATAACGGCAATTTTGGCCAAATCTTATGTGAGATTATTCCCTCTGAAACAAAAGTCATATTTATCATGAAATGAAAAAGGATGTAGGCTTCAAAGCTCTAATGGTGTTTCCAAATGGAAGCTGTTTCTTTCCCTGTTGTTCTTTATTTTATTAATTATTCTATTTGTATTTAATTAGTGGTTATAGTCTCTCTATTTGTGATGGAAAGGCTGTTGCCATTTCTGCTGAGCAGTTAAAATGACTAAAAATTGGTGTCAGGAAGAATTCTGCAGGTTATCTGCCATAAGATTTAAGAAAACTCTTTTCTGAATATTCTTTGGAGGCATTATTCTCTGAAGAAAAAACAAATGGAGAAAAATAATAAAATACTTGTGGTAGTACAAGGATATCAGAATGATATACAAGTATTTTTAAATTATTCCATGGTCAGTTCAGCATGTATTTATAATTAGAATAGCTGTTTTGGTTCTATGTAGGCTGTTTATATAGCATACCAGGACTTCAGTAAAGCTTATGACACTATTTCTCACAGTATTCTGCTTGAGAAACTGTCTGATATTGGCCTGGACAGGTGTACCCTGTGCTGGGTAAAAAACTGTCGAGATGACCGAGCCCAAAGTGTTGTGCTAAATGGAGTTAAATCCAGTTGGAGGCCGTTCACAGATGGTGTTCCCCAGGGCTCAGTGTTGGGGCCAGTTCTGTTCATTATCTTTATCAGTGATCTAGATGAGGGGATTGAGCATTTCCTTAGAAGGTTTGCAGATGACACTAAGCTGGGAGGAAGTGCTGATCTGCTTGAGGGTAGGGACGCTCTACAGAGGGATCTGAACAGGCTGGATTGATGGTCTGAGACCAACAGTATGAGGTTCAACAATGCCTGCACTTGGGACACAACAATCCTACACAGTGCTACAGACTAGGGGAAGAGAGGCTGGAAAGCTGCCTGGCAGAGAAGGACCTGAAGGTGTTGGTTGACTGTGACTGAACATGAGCCAGCAGTGTGCCCAGGTGGCCAAGAAGGCCAATGGCACCTTGGCCTTTATCAGAAACAGCGTGGCCCGCAGGACCAGCAAAGAGATTCTCCCCCTGTAGTCAGCACTGGTGAGGCCACACCTTGAATCCTGTGTTCAGTTTTGCGCCTCTTGCTACAAGGAAGACATTGAGGGGCAGGTGCGTGCCCACAGAAGAGCAATGAAGCTGATGTAGGGGTTGGAGAACAAGGCTTATGAGAGGTGGATGAGGCAACCTGGATTGTTTAGCCTACAGAAAAGGAGGATGAAGGGAGACCTTATCACTTCCTACAACTACCTGGAAGGAAGTTGTAGTGAGCTGAGTATTGATCTCTTTTCCCAAGTGATACATGACAGGACAAGAGGAAATGGTTTCAAGTTGCATCAGGGGAGGTTTTGATTGGACAGTAGGAAAAATTTCTTCATGGAGAGTGTTGTTGGACGCTGGAACAGGCTGCCCAGGGAGGTGATTGAGTCATCATTCCTGGAGGTATTTAAAAGACAGGGAGATGTAGTGCTTAGGGATATGATTTAGCAGTGGACAGGTATGGTTGGGCTTGATGATCTCAAAGGTCTTTTCACACCAAGCAATTCTATGATTCTAATTGTGTTCCAGAAAAGACATCCTAGAAGCACTGTATTGTTTTTACCTTTCATTTCCATTAGCTTTAAATAGAAATGAACCATTCTTGCTCTTTGAGGGAAGACACTACACTTGTTCAAATTATTTTTTAAAGACTGTGTGAAATCTTTTCCTGTAAAGGCAAAAGGATTTCATGATCACTTTCTAGATCAACAGTGAAATAAAAGGTGTGGTTTTGCTGAAGTGTGTTACATATTATGCCTTTTCCAAGCTTTCTGGAACAAGTAACATAATCAAAGGAAGAGTGAAGTATCTCGGCAGTCTCTTACTAGACTAAGAGATTTCTTTTTGCCAGATATGAAAACGCAACTGAATTTGCACTTGCCTTTTCTATGGCAAGTGCCAAAAGTCATTCAAAGACTCAGCAACAGTACTTTGAGTAGTCAGGGATTTTAGATAGTTAATGTATTTGCAAATTCGTTGCTCAATTGTTTGCAATTAAAGTGTCCTAGTTTCTATATTCAGCAAATGGAGGCACATCTGTCACAGCATATTTGTAGTTTAGAACTGAAAGTTTGCTGCATCAACTATTTCTTGGACTACTAGAAAGAGAATTTACAATGTGCTGTTTTTCTAAATAAGTCTCTAATGAGGGAAACATTGCTTACTTCACTGAGCATTTAAAATGCATATATAAGAAATACAAAACACCTGTACAGAAGATTGAACTGTATGTCCTAGAGCTTGAATGACTCTTGAAGCTGAATGAGAAAATGTCTAACTTGGATGTTAGTCCTTAGAAGAGTCTCCTGTGGAATTATTCAAGTTTATGTTCTTACAGCAAATGGAGTGGAGTGGACAGGAAGTCCAGAGAATAAGCAATAAGGTTACTTCATTTTACTTAAATGTGCAATGCAGACAAAAGTGGTTGTGAGCATAACTGAATGTTCTTTACTGCATTTTTATCTGTGGTTTGGATAGTATCTAAGAGTATCTAAGGACAGATCTCCAGTTTGGGATATAACTGGGGCAACTGATTAACTGATTCTGCCAAGCCCTATTACCTGCAACCTCAAGAATAAATTGTTCTCATAGACTATGTTTTGGGTTCTGCCCAAATTAAAAACTCTTGCATCAGCTTGTTTTCACCAGTTTGATGCATCTTCTTAGGTCCTTGACCTTGATTTAAGCCTCTCATCCAAAAGGATATTTATCCATATTTGTCCAATTGTGTCCTTTCAGAGTTTGTATCTGCTCAAAAAGCACAAGACACTGTTGTTGTTAGAGAAGTATTTTATTGTGAGTGTGATAAAGCACTGGAACAGGTTGCCCAGAGAAGTTGTGGAGGTTTTCAAGGCCCCATTGGATGAAGCTTTGAACAACCTGATCTAGTGGAAGCTGATCTTTCCCATGGCAGTCTGTGTGTGTGTGTGGAGACGGAGGGTGGAACTAGATGATCTATAAGGTCCCTTTCAAATCAAATCATTTTATGATTTTATGATTCCATTTAGGCATCTGCAGTCTATAATATTATTAGTTGATGGGAGAAACAGACATCAAAACCTTGTCTTGTAAAGAAATCTCAAAAATAACTTGCAGAAAAAGAATCTTTCTGAAGTAGGTATCTACTGAGATTATAAAGAACATTTCTGGGTTATTTATTTGTTTACTCTTTTAATTATTTTTCTTAATTAATTAAAAAAACCTTCAAAATATACAGCTCTAATGGGATTCTTATGTTCTGATTATTTGTCTGAACTCTTTGTGGAACACTTTTATTATGAATCATACATGATACAACAAAAATTTCACTTGGAATTTATTATTTGGTTTGATGTTTGTTAAGTAGCTCTTAAGAACATCAACAAAATGGTGTACTAAGCACTACAAAGATCAGTTTGCAATTAGGAATGGTGTGCTTGGAGTACTGATTAATTTCAGGCAATGATTTCTCAGTACACTGGAGATATAGCAGAGTTTTTAATATAATTAGACTTTGAATGCCAAGGTTGTGATCAATAAGAATTAAAAGACTATTTGCAAAAGCTGTATTTATACGATTTATACAATCATTTTTTCCTTTTCTTTAAATATGGCAAAGCCTAAGGCACAAAAATTGTCAAGATTCTATTCTAACATCATCATAAATTCAACTTTCCCTCTTGCTTTATGTATCTTATTTAATAATTTTAAATGTCTATGCAAAATAAAGTTTGTTTGTATTTAATTTGGCAGGTGTCAATTTAATTAATAATCAACCAAATAACATTCTAGATTTGATTTGGATAACAGTTCAATGACTTCTATTGATTTTGTATTATTGGACTAGATGTTGTCATCATTATTACTTTGTGCCACGCTTCAGGCAGAATTTGAACTAACCGCTACTAAGTCAGTATAGTGATTTTTTTGTCTTTCAGCATGGAAATTGCATATTTGAGGAATAAACTTTTTTTATATATATTTTTGGAGGTTTCACAGTTTTTTTAATTAAGTATTAAAATCATGCAAAACAAAATGCTTCCAAACCTTTTAGTCTCTTTACATAGCGGGATTAAGTTTTTTTCCCCTTAAAGCTCTACTATACTTTCTTTGGAATATACTGCTAATGTAATATTGGCTAGTATTTTACCATGAAGGCTGAGATTACATGGTTGTTGGTGTGTATTAACCTTCATTAACAGTAAAAGCAGTGCAATGTTCACAGATAGATCAGTTTTGGGAACATATCCTGCACCAGTGAGCCATGGGAACTGCCTGGAAAGCAACCAGTCTCAGCATGGACACAGGTGACAATGGAAGAATTCTTAATGACTGTAACTCCAAAGAAGTAGACATCTTGTATTATGTTTTACCTATCTGTGGTTCCCTTGGGAGTCTTTTCTTGAAGAAGTGATGGGATTTGAGAATAGTATAGAATTCTTTCTACTTTCTGTCCTGAAGAAAGTATTGTTTTCTGTTGAAACTAGCATCTCTTATGAATGTAGAAAGTTTTATAAAGATTACTGCAGCCTTTAACCTGTGTAACTACTAGTCAAAATGGAAGGACACAGATATTCAGATCTGAATAGTGGTTTGTATCATATAAATCTGACTATTCTTATGACTAACGAAGATTGTAAAGTGTATTGTGAGTACAGAAGTGGCATATCCACTGTTATCTGTTTGCAATGGGGCACAGATAAGACTCAACTCTTTCAAACATTTACAAGGGGTTTAGAAACAGATGGAGACTGAAGATTAAAGCTAGAATTTTTCAAAGAATTACAGAAGGGTTAAGGTTGGAGGAGACCTCTGGCAGTAATCTTGTCCAACACCTGCTCAAGCAGGGTCACCTACAGCACTACTCTAGAAGTGTTAGTCCTTAATAAATTTTTGAGAGACAGGAAAAACTCAGACTAAAAATGTACTGCTCTATAATCTGCCCAAAACTGACAAAAGGGATGAGAAATTGCAGAAATATATACGTGGTGTGGAAAATATGTTTATTTTGAGAGGAGCTTCTGTGGTCAGGTGGCCACGCAAATGTCATCTGCAATGCAAAAAGTCTGTTGCTAAATTAAAGGAAACCATTCTAAACACAAGCCCAAGGAGGTACTAATAGAGAACAATCTGCTTTTCAAAATGGAGTGAAATATGTAATTAAAGTAATAACACACAGTGACTTTTGAAGACTTTTTCCAAACTTTGCTTCATTTGAATTTCACATATTTGACATCTTGTTTAGACAATTCATCTAGTTATATCAATATGTCACATTATGAAATAATAATGAAACATGATTTATTTCAGCAGAATGAGTCATCCTGATGGCATGTCAGAACTAACATATTCCAAATCAAAGTTCCTTAAAACCTAATTATTAAAACCTCTATTTAAGAGCTTCTCTTGCTCAGATTATTTGTGTTTCTTATCACTATTCCTTCTGTTAAGATAAACTGGGTCTTTTACAACCTACTTCTCTTGACTCAGTTAGCTTTCATTTTAAGTCAACACACAAAAGAAAACGGAGATAGGCAAAAATCTCAGGGGTAAAACCGAGAACAAAAGTTCCTTTCTTTACTTATATCTTTGACCAGTTTTGAAAATACACATGTAGTAACTTAAAGTAAACTTAATTCCAGCAGTAATTATATTCCTACACCTCTCTTACTAGTCTGGATGTTCTACTCTTAAAAGATGGGGCCAGGAAGAGGAAGTTGGAGATACTTCATGAGTGAATATTCTACAGTAAATTGCAAACTACTGATGGGATTGACATTTCTTTGGGCAAAAATCTCATTATTGAGTCAGGTCAGGAATTCCTGGAATAAATTTCCATGTTCTCTTACTCCAAGAAGCTGGACCTAAAGACAAAACAAAAATTTCAACTGCTGCAAGATAACAAAGAGCAATACATTATGTTTTAAGAAAGAAGAAATATTGTCTTCCCAGTTTTCTTACCTGGAGAATAATTCCTCAACCTCTCATGAAGGCTTTTTTTGCCAGGCCAGGATATCTGTATATTCATTTAGAAAAATAATTATTTGACACTATTTTCTGTTTGTTCACATGGAGGGGCACAGAAATTGTTGTATTTCTCCTTCACCTGCCACTGTTGCTAAAAAATACAGGAGATGTGATATGGAAGATGACAGATTTCCTCAGCTTCAGGAGTTCTGCTGGAAGGAGTCCTGATGGTTCATTCAGTTTGACGATTAGCCTTTTTGCTGAAGCCTTAAACGGGCCTCTGTTTGATGTCAGTGTCTTCCCTTGTGTTTTTGAGGAGGAATTTGTGACCTTGTTGCAGAAATGTTTGGTTTAGAAAAAAAGGTGCTTGAATGGTTACATACCTTATTAGCTGCTTTCCTGCAGCGGATCATTCCTACTCTTACTCCTAATGGAAGTTATATACACACCTTAGCATACAACTGGGTCACCCTGCTGAGTGGATTTCAGGCTCCTCGGAAAGTGATACAACAGCAAAGCCATAGCATTAACCAAAATAACTGCCAATGATCATAATAGGTCCTGGCATTGGTTGGAAAGGGCAGGAATCCAGGCAACTTCTGTGTTTTCTCTTGTTCCTCTTCTGCAGATAGTCTTTTTCCCATGACACTGCAGTGCAGTGAGAGCAACCTCCTGTCCACTGCCAGACTTCAACTAAATACTAATTGGGAACTTAATGAAAAATAAAACATTGGGTCTGTGAACTCTCTAATTTGAAATCCTGCTGTACATGTGCAAGAAATGAGAAGGTAAAGGGAAGTATCAAAGAGGAAAATGAACGCTGAATGCAAGATAATTTTTTGCAATGTATTGTTCTGAGCTTGTGTGGGAATTCAAGCAAGCTGACAGACACAACTGAAATTCCTGCTGTAGTAGGTCATTTTATTATATAGGTTACATACATAAATGAGGTAACCTGTACAGAAGCCTTACTTTCCCTTACGTCAGTGGATAAACCTGGTAGCTATCATTATGTATATAATTACTTAAAAGCCCAACCCTTTCAGAACAGTAAACTGTCTACAAACCTTCAAGAGATAAAAATATACTTTTTTTCCCTCCCGGAAAACTAGTGTATTGTTGAATAGAACTGCTGGCAGAAATAAAGCATATGTTTCATTATTGTTAATTGTATATGTGACAATACTCCTGTCGGATTTTATTATATAAAAAGGACCCTGAAAAAAATACAGGCAGCACAGATTAAAGAGATGTGTGTAAATTCTTCATGTATTAACAAACCGATCAAATAATATCCATTACAGATATTCATAAAATATATCTGTAAAGACTATTAGATGTATGAATAATTATAACTCTCCTGGAAGGAATGTAGTGCTTGATTTATTGTATCATCCGTATATTCTAATGTGTTAGATATTTCTGTACGTATAGTTGGTTATTGAAATTTTGGGACATATCTTTTTCCTTCTTTCCCTGTAACTGGGGATTCAGGGTAGCTTTTCCCTTTAAGTTTATTGCTTGAGTTCTGATTTATTCTATTGGGGGAGAGGGGCAGAAACATTTTTTTATAACGTATTTTTACTTGATATTTTCTAGCCAACAGCTGTATTTCAGTTTACCACTAGACTTCCTTACAAATGGAAACACTTTATAAAAGTGAAATCACAATACCCAATCATTCAGAAATATTGGGCTACTTCAAATTTTTATAAGCTCTTAAACTTGGGATTGATCAGGGTTCTGAGCTTGCATTGCACAGAATAATTTAAAATTATTGGAGCACTTCACATATTTTTAAAACCACTTCAGCTAGGAAATGATAGGGTTCTAGAAATATGTGGCATATAAGGGTGTAAAATTATCAACAAGCTTAAGTGCTTCATTGTGAAAGTGATCAAGGTTCCTTGCTTGCACATTGCAAAGCAATTGCAAATTACTGGCGTACTTCAAGTGGTTCATGTTTTTAGAAGAGTTTTAGTCTCTTTTGCTCAAATACTCTTTAAAATAGTGAATGTCTCCAATAATTTCAAATGTTGTATGGACCCATTATCTTGCTTTTCCTTATTTTGTGTTGTGGGGGAGGTTTAATTCCAAATATTCATCTACCAGTGGTCGCAAAGTTAAATAAGCAAATCTTTTTGAAATCCCTTAGTTTCAGACACTTAGGAGCTTTATTGAATTTAATTGTACCATTACTTCTGAAGAAAGCAGCTTAAGAAATAATTTTAATATTAGTATTGAAAGCTGACATCTGAATGGGTGCCTATATCTTTCACTGTTTATGGAGTACTTTCCATAGGCAGTTTATTATTTAATTTTGAACTTTACAGGAGATGCTCTTCTTGGTTTAGATTTTAATTTATTTAAAATATTATAATATTACTTTTAATGTTATTATATTTTTTAAAAATTATCTTTAAAATATTGCTTTTCCCCCACAGCTTTTTGAGTGCCCTTTCTTCTCTTCCACTCCTCACTGTCTTCAATATAGACACCACACAAACCACTGGTATATTATAATTCACTCTCTCACAACTTATTCTCACTACTATGTTTTGGTAGAACTTGCAATGGGTAGAATTTTGAGCTGTTTTTATCAACCACACAGGAGAATCATTAGAATTCTATATTTTAAAAAGGCAATAAAAAAACCAAACCTGTATAGAGCATCATTCTGCAAAGCATTGTTTCTGTGCATTGAATTTAGAATCACAGAGTTGTAGAATGGTTTGGGTTGGAAGGCACCTTAAAGATCATCCAGTCCTACCCGCCCTGCAATGGCAGGGACACCTCCCACTAGATCAGGGTGCCAAGGCCCCATCCAACCTGGCCTTGAACACCTCCAGGGATGGGGCATCCACAGCTTCCCTGGGCAACCTGTGCCAGTGCCTCACCACCTTCATGGTGAAGAAATTCCTCCTTATGTCTAGTCTAAATCTACCCCTCTTCAATTTATAGCCATTCCTCCTAGCCCTATCACTACAAGCCTTTGTAAAAAGTCCCTCCCCAGCTTCCTTGTAGGCCCACTTTAGGTACTCAAAGCTGCTCCAAAGTCTCCCCAAAGCCTTCTCTTCTCCAGGCTGAAAAACAACAACTCTCTCAGCCTGCTAATTTATGACTGTAAAAATGAAATCACTTGTGTTATACAGGTATTCTATCGTGTATTTAATAATTTAAATGCCATACTATTTATTTTACTTAACTATTTTAATGACCTTTGCTTATTTCAGCTCTACATATCCTTACCTTATCTCTGTTATGAACTATTCCCTTCAATCGTTTGCCTCTTTCAAAGCTGTAAAGAAAAGAATCTATGCACCTTGCTGCTATATTATTATTAACTATAATTACATGGCAAGTTGTTAAAAACAAAGAATATATGTGCTTCTCTTTACCTTAGCGCTGCACATAGAAACCATATTAGTCATAAGTACTGTTTTCTGAAAAATAAAGAAGTGCTTTATTTATTGGGGTTTTTACATGTCTATGCAACAGGATGAAATATTCTTTAAGCAGACAACCATATGCTTAAGAAGAAGCAACTAGAAAATACTTGTAATTAATATTTCAGTTTTTTGAAGATCAAAATGGACATATTACATTGTTTAACATAATATTGCATTCATTTTCATGTTACTGTTCTCATTTCTAAGATACTTAGAACAGCATAATTTCTAGGAGCTGATGTTGCCTCCTGATTTGAATTGGCTGTTTGGAATCTTTATTTCTAATGCTTGTTATCTTTCCTTTGTAAGAATTTTAAATTGTGAACTGCCAAAAAGTGCTTATGATGTAAGAAAGTTTTGGAATTGAAGAAGTATCATCTGGCATATGTTCTATGTTTGCTGTTTGAATACTGTCCTCCAATCATTGTATGACCCATTGAATATTAAAATAAATTATTTTCATATTGGATAATCATATTAATATTTGTTATTGATATATTCATATTAATAGTTACTATTAAAACAATATTTTTGCAGTTTTGGAAAATGAAATGGCTATTACAGATACAGTTTTTAGGATAAAGAAGATATATATCTGTAGGGGTTGAAAAGATTGAAATCTGTAAACATTAATATAGAAATTGTTTGCAGTGTTAATATTTATCAGAGACAGATCTTCCTGTGTGTTACAATAAATTATGTCTTATTGTGGAAGGTCTTCGCCTCTGTTTTTCAACTCGGTATTTTCAAGTATTAAATGTGATCATAAGGACAAAGATGTTCATACTTGTAGTTAATTTTAATCAAATTGCTTACAAAAATCAAAGCCTTAAGAACTCAAAATAAGTCTTCCTTGAAGTTTCTTTCACATGTTTTGGTGAAGGTGAGGAAGAATGTATCCAAGTTCTGGGAGGGGTGTTCCAGTGGAAATATATTAAAAATACTGAAAAAGGGGTGCTGATATTATACCTTTCTATTGTACTGCCATACTCATTTCACAGCAGATTGATAAGAAAAAGTGCTATATGAAGGAAACAAAAGTCTAGAGATGTTTGGACTGAATATGTATGTGCTGTATGCATAATTGCAGCACTAACACTGTGCTATAGGCAGTGGAGATCAGAAAAATGAGAAGGTTTGAAGTGGCTACCAAAGTAACAAAAAAGAAACTCACCAGAGCCACTGAGCTCAGGCTGACTAAATTCTCATTGTAGAAAATGTAAGACAGATTCGTATTCCTCTCCTTCCTCTCCTCTCTTTATTTTCTTTTTTTTTTTTTTAAGTCAACATAAAGATTTACTGCTATCCACCATCAAAGTAAGGATACTTCTTGAGGTAGACTTTTGATCTTGGTGAGGATGGCCATTTTCAGGCAGTACTTACCAGCAAAATGAATAGTGCATAATCAATGCCTAAGGCTGTTCTTTAGAACTCACTAATAACTTTAGACATCTCATAAATTTGCTGCTACAAACAATCTCCATTTCACCTATGCGGGCATTTGTTTCTTTAATTTTCTTATACATACCAAAGTGTTTAGATAGTGTGACCTAATTATTTGCTGCACTTTTGCCATCCTTCTGTTCTGTTGGTAAATTTATAGAACTGCTTGGAGGGTCTGAAACAACATTTTGAGAAAAGAAAAAAAAGAAACTATTTAATAAATACAGTCCATATGACCAGCTTTTTGTAAAAGTGGATATACAGCTTTACACCTGACACATATGCTTACCATGACTGATGCATAAATTGGTTTATGAGCAAGTTTGTGTACACATAGTCATAAATTCTTCTGGTCAGGGACCCATACGTATGTTGAGGTTTTCTGTTTGTTTATGTTGAATTTTGTTTTGTTTCTTTCTTTCTTATTATTAATAATAACTTGGTCAGAGGTCTGATTTTGTTTTTCTCCCCCCTGCCCCCAGTACTTCTACTATGATTATTCTTCCATATTGTAACTGAGAGACTTGAGCAAGGGGATTCATCTATTTTAGCACTTCGGGCAGAGGATGATGGTCACTCATGTATAGAGACAGCCTCCTAAAGAAAGAGAAGAAAAAGACAAGTTGCCACACAGAAAATATTTTTTCCCTTACTTGCTGTTGCAAATTCAATTTATTTGCCAACTAAGCATTATTATGAAAAAGAAAAAACAATTGAGAAATAGAAGTAGTCATTACAAAGGGAGCTTATGATCAAATTAAAGGAGTCAGAAACTTTTATAACTGTCCCAAAATTTACTGAATTTCCAAAACATTTATTTCATGGCTAATCATAGATGTGTTCTGCAGTGCTGCCTAGCATGTATAGATATTGTTTGTTAACACTGTTAACAAATGTTAACAGCATTTTTGTACCTTCAGTTGGAAAATGTTAGTGTATGCCGGCCCACAATGCTTTGTTTGTGAAGCAGTTTTTAGCTAATAACAATATTACTGTGTTTGAGCACCATTCTGTTCACCAGACTTGGCTTCCTCTTCCCAAAGATCAAGTCAGGGCTGAAAGGAACCGAATTTTTGACAGAAGAAGATATGAAAGCAAAAACAACTGAGACCCTCAACAGCCTTTCAGAAAATTACCTGAGGAACTGCTTTGAACATTGGCAGCATCATAGGCTGCTATGTGTCAACTTATGGTAGATCATTTTCTTAATTAAAACACAGTCTTTTTTTTTTTTTCTTGGACCTTGCATAATTTTAATTATCACAGGAGAAAAAAGAAGTACTGGTTAAGTTAAATAAATCTTATAGAACTAGTTGCTTTTCCTGTGGTTTCTGTGCTCAGTTATGGTTTTGGTTAGAAGTTGTTTTTTGTTGTTGGTGGTGTTGGTTTTGCTTTCTTTTATTCTTCTAGAAGTAAGACAGTTTATTCTTTCCTATAATTTTGGTACGCTTGATGGGATGTTTTACACTATAATAAAGAAAAGATAAACAACATTTTGTAATGCTCTTTCAATCTATTTTATAGTGTCCTACGGAAATTAGGTTTATGCAGTGATTCTTGACCAGTTTTTCCCCTACATCCTGATTAATACTGTGCTGGATAAACTATTGGGAGCTTTATTTAAAGGAGAAGGCCAGAGAAACACTACTTTTTTTTTATCTTCTGAGAGGCAGTACCAGGAAATGGTCAAGCAACACACACACAACTTTTCACATGCCACAGCACTTCTGTTTCATGATTTAGGGATTAAAATAGTGGGTAGAGTTTGGGTTGTGGCTGTTGGAAAGGCTGGGTAACACTTCTCAGGATCAAAACCCACAAATGAGTAAGAAACCAGGCTGCATTATGTTCTCTGATTATAAGATTGACTGTGCTAGTGTGTATCTAATTCTTTAGGGATCCAGTAGCAATTAGCTTTACCCATACATTTCCAAGGTGTGTAGCACTCACAATACTGATAAGACTGGGAAGTACTGGGGTTTTAGATTTTATTATATCGATGTATAAGATGCTGGTACCATCCACAAGCACGTGAGACCCTATCTGTGACATAGGACAGTTGCCAGCTGGTACATCTTATTTAAAAGACTGAGCCGAGTAGCCTTTGCTTCATTATTCACCCTAAAACAGTGATGATACTGCTTCTGCTAATTGTAAAGGTTAAACACTGGTATCCCACTGGCCAGAACAACCTCTAAGTCCTGAGATAATGGGAAATGTGGACAACTCAACAGCTGGCCTTTGAACTGCGTGGCTGATGGCCATCTGCTGTGGTTGGCTATTCACATAGGAAAACCAAACAGTACTCTAACCCTGCATTCAACATTTGCCTTTATAAATGTTGCTGTTTCTCCTGAACATCTGCCTAAAGAAGTGGGAGCTGGGCAGGTCATACCTGTGAAGTTAAAATTCTTGCAAAAATATTTTCTGATTCAAATAATTGAGTTATTTTCCTGCTTTGGAGGTATTAACTTAAAGTAACTACATATTTCAGTTTTAATTTAAATTGAACAGTTTATTGCCAGAGTTAATGTTTTTTATTAGACAAAGTACAAAGTACATGCCATAGCAAGTAGTATGACTATGTAAAGATCAGGGCACTTGCTTGCCTTTAACAAGAATTTAGAAAAGTTGTTTATTTTAATTGTTTGTCAGACTCTTTGCAGTCTGAAAATCACTTACATCTGCTAAACAATTTTTCACCTACTTTTACTCCATTTTCTGCCTGCGTTCTCCCCTTTCTTGAATCTTTAGAGTCAACTGCAGGGTACCTCTCAGGTTGAACCTGCAGGAAACAGTACCTTCACCTTTTCTTCATTTGGTCTTTCTTTCAGGAAACCTTTTAATCTCATAGCAGGCAACAGCTACTTAGATGAGGGCTCTGAGCACTTTGAAATCAAATTTGCATTTTTACCCAAGTGAACAGGATGAAGAATGTTTTCCTAGCATCAAATGCTGGTGAGATTGATTGCTAGTGGGAAAGTCCACCACAACTTGGCCAAATGCCTCCCTGAAAGCTCACAGTTTAAAGAACTTTCCTTGAGAAAAGGTCATTTTGACCTTGTTATTTCCAGACTGATTCCTGAGGTCTCCTTTCTGATTTCCAGTCAGCTCAAAGGAAATTTCAATGACCTGGGTCTGGAGTGCCAGATCCTGCCTGCAGCCGTGCATGAGGAAAGGCAGTTTAGATGTCAGCTTCCTGACTGCTTAGGCACCTGTCCAGAGAAACGATGCGGTCAGTGGTCAGACTGGCAGCTGTCCATTTCAAAAGGGCAACTTTCAAGCTTAACCTTAAAAGGAGTCTCCTGGGATTTGCATCCACTCTTTAAAGTGAATGGAATTCCATTTTCAGCATTTTAAAGATGATGCCCCCCAGCCCAGAAGCCAGTACATCCAGTATGAAGTAATGCAGGGCTTCACCAGTCAGAATCACTGCTTATTTATTTGTGATGTTTCTATTTTCTAAAGAGTGACTTCTTAGTTTTATTTGAAAAGGAAATTGACTTCTCTTGCTCTTTGTCATTGCCTTGTTAACAAGGAGGAGGAAAAGCTGCCTAATCTCGACATTATGAGAGCTGTTAAAATTGATCCCAAGTGAACTCTGGAGAGCAGAAAGTCAGATCACCTCTTTGTTTTGTTCCAGGGGGTTACTGAAAGGGAATGACAGCCTTCAAGGGACCTATTTTCCACTAGCTGAAAGACTGCATTAAGCAAGCATGTTTAGTGAAGGGTAAAGAGAGTACCAGCGGGAACGAATGCCTGCCCCACCATAGCAGGCACGGGGCTCAAAGCAAAGGGGACAGATGTTTGCTGTGTAGAGCTCTCTAAAAAGAGGCCACGTGGGCCTTTCTGCATGTAGCAATTCAGCATTGCAGACTGGATCCTTTCCAGTATCCTCTGGGGTTCTTGATAGAGAAGTGCTACAAGCAGCCTCTTCTAGCCACTCCTTACCTGCCAGGTAGAAATGCCATTCCTTAATCCTGCCTGCTCAACACAAGGAAGTGCTGGGGAAGGGAGATTTCTGATGTAGTGCATTGGTTTCTCCATCCAAGCTTGTGTAGAAAGTATCCAAAAAATTTTTGGCATATTTTTTTATATGCGAGTTCCTAGCATTTTTTCATTGCTATTGGTGTAAGTGTAGCTTTTGGAATATTCCTTCCAGTATCTGTATATTTCTCAGTGCCACAGGGAAATATTTTATCGATGTCTAAGTTATCTTTTCCCTTTCTGAGATTTGTTCTGTATATATAAACAAAGAACTTTGTGTAGGCCAGTTCCCTCTAATGTGAAGATGCAACACTTCCATGACAATGAAAATTCAGCATGCAGGCTTAGAGAAGCTAGTAATGCAACACAAGATGCAAAACAATAATATCAGGCTTTTCATGGATAAAGAGAGAATTGCAGTTAGGCTAATTTGGGTCACTGCTACAGACCCTCCCCAAAAATTTGTTCCAGAGCAAAACGTAATATATTTGTTTCAACACAGTTGTTTCAGTGTGTAGTCTCACTAGACAAATTTCTTACAAGACTGGAAAAGCTGATCTCATATACTTGGCCTCAAGGAAAATTAAAAAAGATGAGTGTTTCCTATGAGTTTTAGTATCCTGCTGAAGCGTGCCACCACTGAACTTTGTTCCCTACCTTGTTTACCTGCTTCCTCTCAATTCCAGATGGACCCAGAGGCAAGGAGCCTGCCTGCAAGGAGGCTTACTACAACTCCCAGGAGTCACTGCAGCCTGAATGAACTTTACTCCTGAAGCCAGGCAAGGAAAAACTACCATTTTTCTTCAGTGTCTGAAATTCAAAGGTCAGTAAGAAACTCGTGCTGTTGGTGTTTTGTGTTTACTAGAAAGCATGCTAGTCATGCCTACAAACGTACAGCATGTGCTTGGCTCATCAGTGCTATTCCCAGCCATGAAGGGAGAGGTTTTCTGGAGAGGATGGTAAGACATACTCTCTTTCCCTCTTGCTCTTAGCATTATATTGAGCAGGCCCTTGGCGGAGCATCATCTGCTTATCTGAAGGAATAGGTGTTGTGGATATACATAGAAAAAGGTGGGGGAAGTGAAGCCAGTTGTTTAATCAGTGCAGCATTCAGGGACCGATCCAAAACTGGATGTCAATCAGATGATCGTTTCTGACTGATTCAGTTGGTTGCATCTTCAAGTAAAAATAGAGAAGATTGAGGATTTTATTCCGTGAGGTTTTCAGATGACTTCTGACAGACCCGAGTCTGAACCATTCTCCACTGATCTAGTTCTTTTTTGCTCTATCCTTAGATATCAGGGAGACTAGTCCACTCAAAAGGCTGATGTAGGAAACAGAAGTTTCTGTTAATGAGCAAAACAGTGCCTGATGGTGAGAAAACCAGTTTTTTTTGTGTAAGTAGGTTATTTGCAGCAGCCTCCAAACTCTTCCCTCTCCCCTGAATCCATGCTTTATTTTCTGGGAAATGGACAATGGTATACACTCGGTTTTGGTGTCATTCAGAAGTTGTAATAAGAAAGTTAGGTGGTATATCCTACTCAAGGAAATGTCAAGTGAAAGCTATGGAAAGCAGCCGGAAGGAGTTGATAAGATTGTGATTATTTAAAATACATATTTTTTATATATATACACATAAAGCTCTCTTAAATGCTAAGCGTCTCTTACTATTATTACAGTTATTTATGTTGCTCATAATCATCAATAGCTGTTTAACCTTTAAGCTGTAGCCACCTTTTCTGCCAAATGGTTTAAAATAATTATGTAGCAGCTTAAATAGTTAAAAACTTATTTTAAAACAACCAGCAGTGCCTTTTTCAGGCACAGTCTGTGTCTACAACAAAGAGAATACTATGAAGGGGAACTTAATTCTAAGACAGGATTTTTATCGTGTTGCGACATTTCTTACCAGCATTATTTAAAAGCTTTTTAAAAAACTGCTCTCACATACCTTTGTTCTTTTTGTGCCAGGAAATGTTGTTACATATTTAATACCATATTTTAAATGTTTCATATGTTTATGACATGAAATACATGTACAATATAATCAAGACTCTTCAAATTCTGCTGCACCTGTATTTCTCTACACAGCAGTATGAGAGTTTGTGTGAGGAAATGCTTCTGACTGTAAATGCTGTAAATTGAGAAATACATTTTAAAATTAATGTTTTTATAGTTGGGGTTTTTTTGTGTTACAAGGCAAAGTCACAGTATGGGTCTGCTGGGAATAATACTTCTTTTACTCTCCCTCTTAAATTTAATTTGCTTATCATGACAGTTTTCAACCTAACTTTTAGTAGGTCTGCTTGAATTTGAGGAAACTGTTAAAAAGGGTCATAATGAGGTTTACTCATCATCATAAACTGGATCAGTACCATTGTTTATTTCTCAAGGAAATTCCTAAATAACACCAATTGTTGTAACTTCGCACCACTGAGACCAGACACAAACAAGAACTCCTAACTGAGATTGAAAGGCTCCTCATCACTCAGCTAGTAATAATTTTCTAATTTTCTTTTTATGGACATGGCTTGTCCATCTAGGTTCAGAATCATGAGGAATTTGGTTCTTGCAAGTAATAGAGGTTAAAATTTTCTTTCATCTCAAGGTTGTTGGGCTTGGATGAGAGCAAAATTATGATATTTTTTGTATCAGTTAATATTTTATCATAGTGTATGTATAGTAGTGAGAATAAAAGGAAAATTACCTGATGGAACATTTGGTTTTATTACTTTTAAATTAAAACAGTGCAGATAGTCTTCCTTCATAAAGATTGATCTGTCCGAAGCTGGGGTTTTTTGGTTGGGTAGGTGTTCTGGGGTTTTTTTTGTTTGGGTTTGTTGGAGCTTTTTTTTTTGGCTCTTTTTCAGAGAGTTTTTAGTAATAAAATAATATTTTTTTCATTTGTTCTAACATTTCTATAGGTTATTCATGGGATATTCTAGAGTGCAAATTACTGATCAACAGCTTTACACAGATCTCCTGTTGGTGATGGCTCATCAACTATTCCTCAATCTAAATAAATTGATTGTAGAACTTAAACACTGAGCCCTGATGTCAGGCAATGTGGCTTAGAGCAAAAGCTGAAACATTTACTGGGATTTGTAGAGTACAGAGAGGTAAAAAATAAGTTGTTAACAGGGTTTTTAGGTCTGGGGTTTTTTTCATTACAAGTTGCTGTCGTTTTCACCATAGCAGCAGGGCCAGATTTTTTTTAAGTCTTCATGAAAAACATCTAGTATAATGTACAATACCAAACACTAACTAACTTTTCTGCTAAGTGTCAGTGTAGTGTGTGGTACAATAGAAAGACTGCAATGTTTCAATTTTCATCCTGTTCTATTTCTGTTATTGCTTGTTTACTTTGGTTTCATCATATAAATATTTGTGTGCATTCTGGTTTATTGTGTTGCTCTAAACACATGTGAATTTAATTACCAATGTGTTTAATTTGAATTTAGTGCAACATGGTTTTTAATCATGTTCCAAGTCACATTTATTGGTTGCAAGAAAAGTATATCTGGAACACACACTTCTCAGGCTATAAGGATGCACTGTTCCCCGCAGTAGTTGAGGTGGTTTAATTTATTAGCAAATGAATGTTGTGCAAATACTTTTGGATGGCATCCCAATGTTAATTTACAGAAAGAAAGTCAAGAGGTTAAAAATTAAACTTGGATTCTATTACGTTTCTGAGGTTTTTTAATACATCTTAGCAAGTCCTACATCCTCCCCTCCCCAAGAGCACAGTCCAAGAATGTATATTGCAACTTTTATTTTGAGTTGTCTGAAAATTATATTTTGTGAGTATTGATTTCTTAGCAGTAGTAATAGTCTTGCAGTACCAGTATTTTGTTTTATTTTCCAAAAAAATTATAAGGACTGGAAAAATGCTAGTGTAGGAGTTACAGAAATCCAATGACTTCTGTCCTTTGTTGCAGCAGAGATAATGACAATAAAATTTTGCCATAGTATTTTACATTTGCTGTTAGACTGCTTATAGGGATGAAAAATTAGTTGCATTATCTAACTTACACTTCTTTTTTAAAATATCTTTACTAATTTCAGGTTAAAGATTAAATATTTTGGTGCTTACAGAAGTGTGAAGCCTTGAACTAACATTTTTATCCAGAGTATCAAAAATTAAGTGTTGCCAAATTACAACCACTATTGATTTAACTGGTATCTGTGAAAAAAAAAAAAAAAAAAAGCTGCTTAGGTGTGCAAATAGAGATTCAGGTGCAAAATATATTCTGATTAATCTAATGTTGAGTGGGTTTTGTAGTTTGGAGTGAAACAGATATTGAACAATCAACTGTGTGTATATATATATATATGCAGTTACTAGGTATTTTACTTCTACATGAAAGGCAAGAAGAGACATAGGAAGCTACTTTTTTTCCACTAAAATAATCCCTAACTTGTTAAGCCATTCTCTTTTACTCATCAGTTGAAAGAAACTTGCTACAGCAGTGGGAATGTGTGAAAAGCAGTAAAAAAGAAAGAAAAAATATTAATATTTGGAATAATTGCAGCTAGTAGCACATAGAAAACTAATTCTGGTTTGTGATGTTTCCAGTTTCTCATATGCAATTCCATCGCTATGTCACTTCCATCATTGTACTCTTATGTAGTGTGATTTAACATTGTCAACATTCAGTATTTCATTGTTTGTTGTGTGGAACTTATTTAAGTGTTCTTGCTGCTGTCTGATTTTCTGTGTTTCCTTTCAAGTGATTCTTCCCGTTTCTTACATGAGGTGGATTTGCAACTCATCTTTTACCTGTGTAGGCTACAACTTCACTGAAGTGCTTGATGTTGACATCTTTTTTTTTTTTTTCTTCCATTGTCAACTTCTTGATTCGGCTGGAACGATATCTGAGAGCCTAAGTTATGTTTGAATGTGTAAACAGGTAGATATGTATTCCACAAACACATTGTTTTGTACATTCTTCTAATAAATTCATAATATTTGTGATTTTGTATGCTTGCCATTTTGCAAGATATTACAGCTGTTGGCTTTCATAGAAGCTTGAGAAGAGTAGCTCTGTGCTAGTATCCTGTCTTTGGTAGTGGCCAGTGGCAAATACGTTAAAAGTAAATGAAAAATGGTGAGCCTGGAGGCATATATTTTTAGTTCCAGCAGTTAGTCCCCTAGGGACCTCCTGGGTCAGTCTTTGTATCCCACCCACAGTGTTTATAGTTCTGGACAGACCCCTTTTCCATTAATTAATACTTTTTTAGCCCATTTATTGCCTCAGCCTTCAATATATTCTGAGGCACTGATTTCTTCCTTTTAATGACATTTTGAATTAAGAAATATTTCATTTTATTTGTTTTAAGTCTCATTTCTCCAACTTTTCTTTGGTTGTTTTCTCATTCTTTTGGTATGAGAGTTAATTGCCCCTTATATGCTTCTTTCTCCAAATAGTTCATGATTTTATAGGTCTTTCTCGTATTTTACCTCCAATCTCTACTTTTCCAAATTAAGTTTACTTATGCAAAGGCTATTGCTTGATATAGAGAGTTCTTGTTAGCGCGCTCTCTCTCTCCCTCCCTTTCTATTTCTACCTTCTCCTTACAAGGTTAAGTTATGAATATTATGGAATCAATAAGAGAAGAATTGAATGGTAGTTTTCACTTGTTGTGAAAGTTGTTGTTATGCTTTTGGAGTCTTCTGCTATGGAAAATTTCTTTCTGATTATAATGTTATTTCTAGCTTAAAAACCAATCTCTATTCTTCTTACCAGACTAACTGTGGCAATTACCACATTCTCTTTACGTAGGTCAGGCATCAAACCCCTTCCACCATACTTAATCATGCAGAGCACCTCTGAAGTATTTTCTTTGTAGATGATCTCATTCCAACTGTATTTACCTCTTCTCTTCTGGGTAGGCTGTAAACTAAACAAACAAACAAAAGAACAAGTCTGATTATTTTCTCATTCAGCACATATGCGTTTTGAACTAGGCATAACTAATGTTATACTGAAGCTTTTCTACTGTAAAACAAGTATTAGTGACAGCTTAGAAAATATTGTTGGTCAACAATGTTTTTTACACTTTATGTTATGCAAATACAACCTTGTGCTTGTGAGCTTGGTGCAGAACTTGGTATCTAAGGGAACAGAGCTGTGTTATACTGTCTAACATTTATTGAAAACTGTGATTTACAGCATCTGAACATCTGGCCTAAAACATGGTTTTGGGGATTTCTGTAGATAAAGGACAACTAGATGATAGTACAATTTCTTTTTTTTGCCTTCCTTAATTGAGATAAATATTAATTTTAGATGCATTCACTCTAATATGCCTTGCGCTATTTTAAGATAAAATGTCATCTGTGATAGTTTTTTTAAAATTTTTTCCATATCAGAAACATTTATGAGAGCAGTGTTTTCCCTATAATATATGAAAAATTATGAATGCTTTTTTAAAAGAAATCTTAAAATATGCAACTTTTAAATGGTAGATCTGGAAGAAGTATTTTTACAGAGGTGTTCAGAAGCAAGAGTGGCTGTTTGTTATCACCAAGATATTTGGACTTGCTATATCATTGCTTACCACGGTCATGGAAAACCTTAGATACGATTAGCTGCAGGTATCCATGCCAGATGATATCCTAGTAAAGTCCTTTATATATTTCATCTTATAATTGTATTTGCAAGTTAATGTTTGAAGTGTCAGTCGTTGTAAAATTAGCTCATCTTGTTATGATTTAGAGCTTTGATGTGAGTGAAAGGCTTCAATTGCAATGCACAGTCACATCTGAGAGTAAACTGCATAGACAAAGGGACTTACAAGACTAGTAAATCAAATACTCTGAACTGTCTATGTGGATTATGAGGTACTATTTGCATAACTTTGAAGTATTTATACTGATGAAATTACAATAATTAAAATCATTGCTGTGTCAATTGCTAGATGCCACAAGGCATAGCAATTACTAGCATGCAAATCAGACTTTGTGTAAGCATTTTAAAGAATAATTACCTTATTTGATTCAGATGTGCCTGAAAGGTATTAAGAATCATTTGAGCTATTTTGCCTTTAACAATTTTTAAGTCACAGATAATATTGTTTTTATTATTATTGTTGACGATAATACCTTTGTGTGGGCATATGTCTACATGTTTCTAGTTTAGGTTTAAAGTGAAACCTAGTGGTAAAACTTGCCGAAGCAGTTAAAAGGGACTTATTTTATATTAGTTTGTTCTGAATCTCTGTCTAGAAGTTCTTGAATTTGGCATAAGAACCAATATAAGGCTACACTCTCTTTGTTTTTTTGTTACAGCTTGTTAAATCCTGTGCATAGAAGTAGTATATAAATTATTTCCTAGAGGAAAAAAAAATTGTTTGTTTGTTTGTTTTAGATTTATAACAGATGATTTGGGTTTCCACAACATGAATTTGAAATACATAATCTGAAGAAAAATAGACTGTAAAGAGCTGCTCATTCACATCATTGCAGATAAATATCTCCAGGAAATGTAGTTCTGATAATAAAATTAATTCAAGCTTACCGAAATTTCAGAGCCATTTCTTCTTACACATTCTGGTGGTGAAGACATACTCTGCAGTGAACATCAGCGGATATTTGACAGATGTACTCTCTGGCAAAATAAATGGCAGAGTGTGAAACAGGGCCTCCTTCTGAGACAAAGCCCATAGCGGCAGAGCAGTCAGCTCAAGAAGCACAACCAAATCATTCAAGCCTTAGGTTTAATCACTGCTGTGAGTTTTCCTGGGAAAAGTCCTGCCTGCTAGAGCATATCCCTATCTATATGATATGCCCTGATACATGAAAATGTGATATGAAAATTAGGAAGGAAAATTGGTGTTCTCCTTCCTGTCTTTGTTTTCCAAGTAATCTCAATTCCCATGTAAAGCGCAGTGCCTGTTGCTGGTAAAACCCCTAAGTGTTTTGTTAATGATAGCTAAGAATTTAGCATATGAAAGGACATACTGTTGTTTATCACTTTTATCCTGAATTTTGGAAGGATTAGGTAGGACTACCATTTCAAGGAAAAAAAATCTGCTGTATGAAGAAACACATTGTCACAGCATCATGTTTGTGAACATAAACCGTCTTTAAAACATTTAACTTTTTTCCTGATGATTAAGGCAAAAATAATTAGAGGAGAGGGAAGAGGTATATTGGTTTCTTAAGTATGATATAAGCCCCAACACATGATGTCATTTCAGTGAGTGTTGAGGAATATTGAGTGCAATAAAGAATCCAGCTTGGCTACTCCACAACTGCCTTTGTGTGGCAGTGCTGTTTGTTTTCCCACGTGCATCTCTTGTAATGTTTCAGTCGTGCTCCTCAGCACTTTGTTGTCAGTAGAATATGTACTGTCTTCTCACCTGAGAATAAGTTTGTGATCCGTATGAACCTCCAGGATATGTGAACTTTTTAGAGGCACCAACTTGAGAGCTCAGCTTCTTCAGTGACAGATGAAGAGAAACCTCTGCATTCTAATGGTCCTTCTTACATCTGTAAATAATTGCAACCACAGGTCCTGGCCATCTCAGGACATGTTTCTGGGAACCCTGTACCTTCCATCTGGACATTGAGAAGTAGGCTGGACGATTATTCTGTCAACAACCCGACTCCCTGTCTTGACTGACTGATGATTAGAGCACCTAACTCTTGAGGAGGACGTATCTTCCACCTGGTACTCTGTTCTCCAGCAGGGTTGACACTCCAGGCTGTGTGACAGCTGGGTCTTTTCCTTGATACTCTGTTCAGTAGTAAGGAAAGATCATTCTTTGCTGTAGGGTCCTTAAGAAGAAATAGTCTTATAGCTTTATTTTTTTATGAATTATTCCCCACTAATACCCCTGTGTGAGAAAAATTAATATCAAGCCTGTAGCCTGAATAATATGAAAGGGAAAGTATTATTTTATGAACACTTTAAATTGCACTTATGTTCATTAAGCTCCACCAAACTCCAGGGAGATAATCAAATTCCAAAATGTATTTTAGTTTGTAAACAATCATTAAAATACTCTGTTCAGACAGACTCTATTTTTCTCCATCTTTCCTGCATTATCTTTTATGCATAGTTTTATTATAGCATCTTCTGAATAGAAAACAAAAACCCTGTAGTTAATGCTTATTAAATCAAATAACCTTATGCTTCTTTTCCACTTCTTGTGCCACAAATTTGTTGTTATCCCAACTACCCAGCATGCTTTGCATTGGTTAGCTATGAAGCAGTGCATAGTATTGTGTTAAATTTTTACCTAATTGGCAGCACAGTTCCCAACTACTTTCCAGACACAAGGTCTGGGTTTCAGCTTTATGCACATCTATGTTCAAATATCACCCCCTGTTTAGTGAGCTGAAGTTCAAGCTTCATGGCCAACTGATCCTGGTAAGATGATTGGTTCTAATGCTGGGAACTAATTCCTGCTTAAAAATATTTTATTTAATATTTACTCACTTTTTAAAGTATCGTTCCCTTTTTTGTCTTTTAGTTCTGACATTGTGTGGTTTTGTTTGAGGATTTTTTTTTCTGCTTTATATTTAAACTGCCTGTGACTGGTTTTGGAAGCATCTTTTCATTGTGGTATTTTTTTTTTGAATGATTATACCTAACTATATAGAGACATAACTATACGTGTGCTACTCTATTTATTTTTTACAAGGCAGGTCTTTCACCTTCCAGCTCCACTTCCCTCCCATATGAGCCTAGTGCCATCATCATTCATCATGTTCATATAATGGGTTGAAGAGGTAGGTATACTTGTTCTCCTTAAATGAACTGTTATTACAGAGGTGTGATTGCTGCTGATATAATATATTGTAACCATCCAATGTGAAATGCATTTTGTGATGGCTAATAAGTACATTAACAGCCTTTATGTTTGCATTATTAGGATTTAGTTAGAAACCTACTACTTTCAGAAGAGACAGTCACTGATGCCAAATCATTCCCAGTATGACCCTTATGTGCAAGGGCATGAGTATAACTCATCCTAGTTTTTCCTCTATCAGGATCTTAAATGGTCATGCTTTAACTGTCATCAGCATAGGTCGAACTGTCTACTGAAAGTGGTCAGCATTGGCAGCAACTGTGGCACTGCAGCTCCACAGTTTTCTTATGGTTTCTAAGTTTTAACTCCTATTCTTCTAAGCCACTACTGCATCCCATTCCAGTTCACTTCCTTATTGATTTCTGGGAGACCCAAACAATTACAAAAAAAATTTAAATCAACATTTGGAGCTCTTCTTCCTAGTTCTTACAACTTTATGTTCTTTTCATTGTCACTGGGACATAGACAGTGGAGATAGGCATCTGGTTGTTCGTTGTTTCATTTGGTTTGTTCATTAGAACTAGTGTTCTTTCAAAAATTCAGGCTCTTTTTGGTACCTAAAGAAAAACTATCATGTGTCTGTCCTTTGAAAAATCTTACTCCCTGTATATTAGTTAATTCCAGAGAAAATACAGGACTGTTTCTTTTTTTTTTAAGAAACAATTAAGATTGGTTTTTGTTTTCCTAAACAAAAAATACTAGAGTGAATGGTAGCTCTTTAATTATTACTAGTGTAGGTTATCTATGGCCCGAGTGTTGCTAAGCCTTCTTATCTACACAGAGTTCTAGTTCTTATGGAAACGATATACTTATTATTCATTTACTATTGTACTTGGTTTGCAGTATTTGACTTCACTTCAAGGGAAGGTATAAGGCTGGATTAGCTAGTACAGTCATGAAGCCTTAAGATAGAAAGCATTACAGGTGATTGTTTATTGGTCAAGAGGTCCCAACAAAGGCCAGTATAGCATCTTCCATTGCATTGTGGAGTGCTACATGGCATGGACTCAGCTAAGTCTTTAAGCCTGAGGGCAAAAATCCTTTCATCTTATTGGTATGTTGCTAAGCCACTTTGTGGCAGAGGAAAGAGAAGGAGGAAGCAGTTGTTGGTTGCTGTCCAGTTGGCTACAAATGGCCTTCCTCAGCTCCTCCTCCTGCTCCAACTCTTAGTCTCTGATGTATTAGCTAGGGCCTATTTGAAACCATAGATTATCATTAGTTGATCAAAAATGACATAAAATGTATAATTCCATCAGATGTTTTGTCCTCTGATGCTTCACTGAGGCTATATTGCCTAAAAGCTGGATCAGCTTGTCTGAAATCACAGAGACGGGGTATTACCAAGAATAGTGGTTGTCTGGTTGTGTGCTTTGAGGAGTTCCTCCCTCAAAATAGAAAATATGTGAATGCACTCTAGACCATGAATTTGGTAATACATGTTTACTTTGATGGAATATATCCCAAGTAGAGCAAATGATAAGATTTGGCCAAGCTTACAGCTAAAATGAATTGCTAGTGCTTTGTAATGTAAGTAACTTTAGTTGGTGTGGCTGCTTTAAATCCTTCTTGTTTTCCTCTCCAAACAATAAAAAAAAAAGTTGAAACAAATTATAAGAATAGGCTGATCCAACTTTAGCCAAGCTAACTATTGGGGATGTATTTGAAATTGTACTGATCCTGGGGGTTGCCTTTCAAACTGATAAATCTGTGGTTGCTTTCTCTCTTTCTGTTTTGATGGAAATTTTGAACATCTTTTTTTTTTTAAAGTTGAGTATCAAGAAATTTGTTGCAAAGAGAATGTAAAGAGTACAGGTACATGGGGATATCTTAATATATGACGATCTCCTAAAGCTTGTATTTTGCCACTGCAGCAATTCCTATGTTACTTCTGTTATTTCATGAGACTTGTGTGTGTGTATTTTTTGGTTTGGTTTGGTTTTTTTTTTTAATTTTGGGAGCACACTGCCTAATATTCTTTCTGTCACATTCACTGTGAAATCATAATACTGCCAGCTCATCTTTGCTGAATTTAGGGGGAAGAGAAGAAGCTTTAAAATAGCAGGTTTGGTCTTACTAGAGCCAAAGACAGACATGTTATGTTAGTATAAATTAAATCTCATTAAAAAAATTAAGGACATTATTCCTTGCGGATTTTGGAAGTATTCTAGGCAGAAAGGAAGAAAGGTTTTTTGGTTTTTTTTTTGCACCCTTAGCAAGTTTGCAGATGACACTAAGCTGGGTGGAAGTGTTGATCTGCTGGAGGGCAGGGAGGCTCTGCAAAGGTATCTGAACAGGCTGGACCACTGGGCTGAGACCAATGGGATGAGGTTTAACAAGGCCAAATGCCGGGTTCTGCACTTGGGGCACAACAACCCTATGCAGTGCTACAGACTAGAAGTCTGTCTAGAAAGCTGCCTGGAGGAGAGGGACCTGAGGGTGTTGGTTGACAACCGACTGAACATGAGCCAGCAGTGTGCCCAGGTGGCCAAGAAGGCCAATGGCATCATGGCTTGTATCAGAAGTGGCGTGACCAGCATGTTCAGGGAGGTTATTCTCCCTCTGTACTCGGCACTGGTGAGACCGCTCCTCGAATACTGTGTTCAGTTCTGGGCCCCTCACCACAAGAAGGATGTTGAGGCTCTGGAACGAGTCCAGAGAAGAGCAATGAAGCTGGTGAGGGGGCTGGAGAGCAGGTCTTACATGGAGCGGCTGAGAGAGCTGGGGTTGTTTAGCCTGGAGAAGAGGAGGCTGAGGGGAGACCTCATTGCTCTCTACAACTACCTGAAAGAAGGTTGTAGAGAGGAGGGTGCTGGCCTCTTCTCACTAGTGACGGGGGACAGGACAAGAGGGAATGGCCTCAAGCTCCGCCAGGGGAGGTTTAGGCTGGACATTAGGAAAAAATTCTTCACAGAAAGGGTCATTGGGCACTGGAACAGGCTGCCCAGGGAGGTGGTTGATTCACCTTCCCTGGAGGTGTTTAAGGCACGGGTGGACGAGGTGCTAAGGGTCATGGTTTAGTGTTTGATAGGAATGGTTGGACTCAATGATCCGGTGGGTCTCTTCCAACCTGGTTATTCTATGATTCTATGAATTTTCCCCGCCTGTGTTTTCAGATTTTAGTTACAATACTCTCACTGACTTAAGCTGTGTTATGTACATGAACATGTTGTGGTGAACTATTCTTAAGTGCTGGGGCCTAACCAAAGAGTCCCTTGGGTCCTACTGTTTCCCTCATATCAGAAGATAAAGATATCTTTGCCATCTTTCTAAAGGAATCTGGCTAAAGAGAGGCAGAGATTGTATGCATGACATAGCCAGTATTATTAATTGCTATTATTGTTGTTGTTTTGTTATTGTTATTGTTGTTTACATGAAAGAACTTTCCATTGTCATAAGTAATTACTGACTTACTGGTGTTTTTTTTGTTCTGTTTTTATTTTTTAACCTTCTTTAAGAAAATACACGCCGGAAACTTCTGTAAGCTCAGAGTGCAAAGATTAAAAGTCTCACTACTTCTCATTACATTTAAGTGGAAAAATGGCTCAAACCCAGCTGTTTCACCACTGGATTGCTGAAGGTTTCTGTAGTTCATGCAGCTGATTGTTATATTTGGCCCCTCTGCAAATACATTGAGTTTCATAAGCGGCTAAAACTGGCTCTGCTCCCCTATGTAGTATACACAGTAGCTGGAGGGATTGTTCTTCTCAGAAAATTGTAAGCATTGGCTTTAACCTCTTTTTACAAATATATGGAACAGAAGGATTAACACCTCTTAATTAGAAATTTTCTCTCTTTAAGCTAAAATATCTACATTCCTTCTGGGTGTGCTCGGTTTTAAAATGGGATATCCAGGAACAGCATGAAAATCAACAGACAGCAGGAGTGGAGGTGGTGAATACAGGCCGAGATAAATACAAGACTTCATACTGTTACTAGAAACACTCCTATAAAACTATGTATCAGATGAAAAAGTTGAGAGCTGGCAGGTATAATATAGAGAAAGCTGTATTTATTCATTTACTAGACCTACAGCATAGAGTATTAGTCTGAGGTAACCACTTATCCTGGAAACTTAAGAACAAGATCTGAATTAACAATGTAGGTAAAGCTCATAAAATTAAGCAAATATTTCCTCAAAGAGAAACATTTCCAGCTCATGTGTGGAAAGGATGTTGCCATTATCCATCCTATGGCTGGGAAAAAAAATTAAAAATGTCACTGCAGCTTGCATATAATTCTCCTTAATGTATTCCAGTGGTAAAGTATTCAAGAATCATTTTAGGAAAATATGACCAGAAATGAAAATTACTTTTAGAAGAAATTTTCACACCAACATATAGATTTCCTTGTTTTTCTTTTCTATCATAATATTACAAATTCCATGTTTACTCCTGTTTCCCTACAGCGAAATTGCTCAGAAGTATCTCTCTGAAGGATACAGTCCATATGAATATATTCCTTATTTTTTCTGTGGAAACAGGCTTCCTTCATCGTAACATGATGTTTACGTTACCTTACTTAAGCGTCACTTTAAATGCCTAGCTTAAATCAGAGTCTGTTTTATTAAACACTGGACTTGCACACAACCACATAGCCCTCTATCCATCAGTTTTCAGTAGGAGATATTACATAAAATGCAAGAGGATAGGAAGATAGGAAATCTGAAATCTCTTTCACTATTTGTGCAAATAAAAATGTTATAGTTTTTCTAAAACTTGGTTGGGATCATAAAACATTTTCTAGGAAATGTCATGAGAATGTCAGTGAATAATAGAGTGTGTGAAGAAATCCACTTTCCCTGACATATGGGTAAGAAATGTGGGGAAGGACACTGAAAGACCCTTGCTGGTGGCTCAGTCCCTCATGTAGCCTTTCCTCTGCTCTCTGGCAGACAAGACAGAAGAAATGACAAAGATCGTCTTGGTTACAGAAAAGAGATTAGACATGGTTTCATTTCTTCATAGATCTGGCTTCCCTTCTACGTAGATCTGGCTTAAGGGAAAGTTGTTGGTGTGGTGTCATCTCTAAACAAAGAATGGAAATACAGTTAAAAGCTGCTAATTTTTGGCTATGGGTAGGTTATTCTTTTATGCCTCCTAGTTTGCCTTCAGTAATATGGAAGATGTTAAAGAAATCTTGAAAGAAAAAATAGTTCAATGTATGAAAAAATTGAATGAAATGGAGCATAGCTTTGTCAAAGATGGGTCATGCTAAGCTAATCTGTTTTTTTTAAAAACAAACCCAACAAAACAATATGTTCTTTAGTCAAACTAAATTAAGAATATCCAATTCTTTTGTTTTGTTTGCTGCAAGGAAAGTTATAAATTCAGATAAGGTATGGGAATTAATGCAAAAATAATTTAAGACTAAAGAGTTAGTCTAAAGGGAAATAATTTCATATGAAAAGGGTACTAGAAGGGTGCAGGGAAGCTATTTCATGGGCTTCTCTGTTTTTAGTAAATATTTAATTATATGTCTGAAAAAAAATAGCATTAAGGAAGTTTATGTGTTGCTAATTGTTGGTTGGCCATGCCAACTGAGAGACAGGGAATATCACTAAGAACTTCATGATACTAGGACTGCATGTGGTAGAAGAAAGATTACCTTTATTGAGTACTAAGTGGAAAACCATGCAGGATGAAAAAAAATAAAAATTGTGATGCTAAGAAATGAGATTGAAAACCAAAGAATCTGTCTCTGGAAGGTGAACGTCAGATGACAGCAACCTTCCAAGGTGTTAAAAAGGCATATAAAATGTGTCAGGTGCTGTATTTTCAGTAAAAGAAAACTAATTTTTTACAAAATAATAATAAAAAAGTGTGGCTTCAGTAAGCGAGCAGTATTCAGAGAAATCAATACAGACATGTACCCTGTTATCGTGATGGCCTAAAGCTTCGATGTGTTCTGAATGGCATATTTGTGTTAGGCAACAGAAAGAGGGCTTAAAGTGTGCTCTGAAATCTCCTCCAATTCACTGATGTCAGTATCACTACTGGGTTTGTGTTAATTCCAATCACAAGTATTTTGAACAAGGAAATTAAGAATAGACTTCTAATTATCAGGGGAGTATAAACTTTTAAGGAAAAAAGTAGGGAAAGAGAGAATAGGGAAGGAAGGAAAGGAAGGAAAGGAAGGAAGGAAGGAAGGAAGGAAGGAAGGAAGGAAGGAAGGAAGGAAGGAAGGAAGGAAGGAAGGAAGGAAGGAAGGAAGGAAGGAAGGAAGGAAGGAAGGAAGGAAGGAAGGAAGGAGGAAAAGTTACAGATTCCTCCGTTCTCTAATGGAAGTAGATCACTTTACAGAAAGAATTGCATGAACTGAGCACCTTTGGTTGGCAGTCTGCGCAACTATATTGTTTCTGTGATATTATTTCCTGCAAAAGTCTGGTGATATACTAATCAACAAGACATTTTGAGGCACTGAATAAAATGAGAGAAGGAATCTTTTAGTTCTTGTGTAGCCAGGATATATGTGCCACTTTTACACTGCTTTATCAAATCTGGGATGAACGCAAATATATACTGTCTTTCTGCGGTGACTTTTTTGGCATTCAAATACAAAAAATACCTTTATATTCTTGATGATTATGGTTAAGTGTCAAAAGTGCAGAAGAAGGTTAAAGATGTAATAGATTACAAGGGGTCAATTGCTGCCATAAGGTATGTTTGCCTGTTAGTTTGATTTACTGGTTTCTATAGAAGCCTACAGGAATGCACCACAGAGCATAATTTGGACCAAAATATGAACAACTGCAAATCAAACTCTTTACTTAAATTGCTAAATAAAAATACTTTTTTTTTTTTTGGTCTTATCTGAGCTTTTCCTATTATCTTCTGGTAATAATCTGTGAAATCTACATAATTTGCTTAGCAGTTATGCATAATTTAAAGCCTAAATTCTTTGTTCTAAGAAAGGCTTTTTTACCTCTTCCCTTTTCAGTCTGTACCCTTCTGTAGTAGCATATATTTCTATATCCTTTCTCAAAAGATAATACTTACAGAAAACATACATGGCGGAATTAATAGAATTAAAATTATATGTACCAAAAATGATATGAAAAGAAAAGAGAGATTTTGTATGGCATGACATGCTGTGGGGATAACCTGTTTGTCTGTAGTAATTTATTCAATGGGCTAGATTTTCTTTCTCGGATGTGGGCATACAGTAATCTGAACATCACTCTTGGGAGGGAGAAATCAGGAAGCGAAAGCTAATTCCTAAGAAGAGAAGAAACATCAAATACATGTAACATGAATCCCCGTAGGAGAAATGGAAAATTTACTTTATTCTGTTACTTTTTGTAATTTTAATTTTATTTGCTTACTTAGCATAGATTGAGGGCAGCTAGAAAGACCAAAGGCTGTATCAGCAAAGCGAATGTCGTTCTTCAAACTCTAGGAGAAAGAATTACAAATTTTGTGGGAGAGGACTGTGATTTTCTTTGGCAAGTGGTTTGAGGGACATTTTTTCTAGTATACTTGGTACTCCTTAAACATCTAGTCTTAGTATTTTTCTTGCTTCGCATCTTAGGTTGTATCTATTGATTGATTATTGAAGATCTTCAAGCATTTTAGTCTTTTGTAAAAGAAGAGAAGGGGTGGTTATGTTCATCAAAAGAGAGGAATAGTAGTCTGTCCAATAAGCCTGGTTCTGTCATGAAGTGAAAGTTTATGAAGTTTTTTGGTGCTGTTTAATAGCTTTGAACTATACCATATGAGCAAAACGACAGCAAAGTATATTGAGAAATGAGGTTCAACTAGTGTTCTAGATTGACGTCAGTTCATCCTACTTGCATATGTAGTATTCTGAAGATCCCAGCACTTGCTGAAGTCCTTAAACCCATAACTATGTGCTAACAAGCTGCTACAATGTTTAACAGGAGGAAAGTTCTTACTTGCACATTTGCTTAGTTTCCTTCCTATATCCAGATAGTTTTGATTACCATATTTTATATGGGAGAAATAGAATATGCTTCTTTCTGCTACAGAGTCAAAAGAACTGGATCTGCAATAGCATTGATTAAGATTTGTAATAAACAAAAGTGTGAAACTTCTAAAGATGTTGAGCTGAAACCTATCATGTGAAGAGGAGGTAGGGTCTGTGTTGCTTATATGGTGACTGGGGACTATATCCTGTATAGTGATACGCTTGAAATGTTTGTGTTATATAATGGGTATATGACAGTATCAGTATAGCCTTGCAGCTAATGGTTGTAATACACAGAATGATTTAAATATTAAGGATTATGTTTAGAATAGCCTAGCAACATGCCTTCATTCTGCCTTCTGGGTTTCAGCCATTTTCACAAATACTAGTGACCAGCATATGTCAAAGTGAAGACAGTAGAAGGAAGAACATGTCCACATACCCAATGGATGTTTATACAGTCTAGCAAGAACACTAAGGCAGATGACTAATATTGAAAATATGAAAGGTGGATGTAGAAGAATATATTTTATTATTTTAGCTATGCTTTCACATCTTTTATGCCTGGACTGTCCACAAGGCACCTCTGGGCCTGATTTGATCGGAAGGTCTTTTTTTCTTGGTCCCCAAATTGCTCTCTGGCAGTTTTTAACATAAAGTTCATTTGCTACCCAGCTACTGAGTGTACTTCACATGAAGTTAGGTATTTCTGCTTTATATATCAATTTGATGTTTACAGGAGGAAAGCATTTGACTTTCAAAGATCACTAGGAAAGTTGTCCCTTTTTTTTATCCGTGTGGTTATGAGGGCTTGAAGCCAACTTCCTTTGATTCCCAGAGGAACTCATAGACATTTCAGCTTAGTTACTGCTGCTGCCAACACCCTCTGGCAGATGTATTACACTCTCTAAAGCTCAGCTAATGAACCTTAAATTTGTTGTTTTGGAAAGACATAAATTAAATCTACCATTCTGCCAGAAAGTGTTCAAATTGAGAAGAAATCTATATTTAGATGAGAAGGAAATAGATCTAAACTTCGCAAATACAGTATTCTCAAGCTGGAAACTTCTGTAGGATGAAGAATCTCTTTTCAGTTCAGAAAACAATGATTCATAGCAACAAGGATGGTAAGAACTGTCAAAGCTACAAACTTTTAAAATTATTCCTCACCCTGTTCAACTAGAGCAGTGATTGGTTCACATAGAGAGACTGATGAAATCTTTGTTTTCAAAGAATGTAATATTTTAAATTTCTTGTGTCATTGTGATGAAAATAGGTTTTCCAGCTGTCTCCTCCTCTAATTTATAGTTGTGTGTGTGTGCATATGTGTGGTGCCATGTTTGATTTGGGAGTTAATGATGGGATGCAGGGAGTTTAGGCTCAAGTTTTCATACAGAAAACCACTGTGTACTGTACACTATCAGGATCTTTTAGGTTTCATGTTCTGCCTTAGCCTGAAAACCTCTACCAAAGGTTTTATCACCAATGTCCCCGTAGCTGTACTTGTAGAGAACTCTCTCAGTGTTTGGGCATTGCAGTCTTATCTCCTCTAAGCAAGAGTTTGTGATCTAAAGTATTATTTTGAATATTAGATTGAATATGTCTTTGCGCAATATTATTGATCATGATCTCTTTGGCTTATTAAATACTATCACAAACAGCTGTTGAAACATTTAGCCTGGGAAAGTATATCTGTGCAGCTTTTGTCAGGTAATCCCTGACTGAGAAGTGTAGAATACCATACTTAATAAAAGCCCTTCTTCACCTAAGCTAATTCAAATTAGGAGGGCCTGTGGGCATCATCAGAAATACTAAGGCTTACTTGCATGAGGGAATATTTGTAGTAGTTAGGATATGACAAATGTTCAATGTAAATGCAAGAAGAAGCCATTTCTTTGTGACTGTTCTACTCCTGTCTGAAAAGGTAAGAGTTAATAAAGACTAGAAACCTAATCTTCCTTAGTGAAAAATAGTTTTTGAGTTATGTGGTTATGTATAGATAAATAGAGGATTTTAAAGCCTTATATAGAACTAGCACAACCTCTGGTTACAGTTGAGTCTAATTTATTGTAATTTTATTAATCACTATAATTTTAAAGCTGTACATAAACATTGTATAAATATATAATGCTTCTAACGTTAGCAAAATCTGTCCAATACCATACACTGCATACTGGAAAATAGTTCTATTTCTCTCAGGTCAACTTTTAATGTATTTCCTGTATCAAGGAACAAGTTCTTATTTTTTTCAAGGGAAGTATTTGTGACTATATAGTGACATTTGCTCACTAGGTCCATGGTTAGTTTTGTACTCACATTTAAACTTATAGCAGCTTTTAGACTATTTTCAGTATGACATATGCATTCAATTAGCTTCAAAAGGCAACCATAAAAGCAATAACTGAGGAAACACAGTTTAAATATATCTGATATGTTTTTCTCTTACAGCAAGTAGAGCAGCATCACAAGAAGTTTCTGAGGCTTCATTTCAAGTTTTAAGTTTCTTTGAGCACAGAAAAAAAGATTGTTCAGAGTTCATGATAGCAGTGGTGGGTGGAAGGCTCCCACTTCTTAAAACCATTGAACAAGAATGATGAGTATAACATCAGCATGTACTCTTTGTCTACCCTTTGGAATCACTGGTGTTACACACTATGAATTTATAGAAAACTATTTGCGCTGGCTGCTGTCTGCAGAGCTAAAATACAGCCAAGAGGAAAACTTGGTATGGTTTCAGACAGAGAAATATTTGAGGCAGCCCGCCTTTTCACGGGCCAACTTCTAAGATAGTATTTTTTGTCCTACATTTAACCTTCTTTGTCAAAATACTATTTAAGTCACATAAAACAATATATTATTGTTGAGGCCAAATTTACTTGCCTTTTATGAGAAGTACATTTCTTCTTAAAGTATCTACTTGCAAGCTCATGGAGAAAATAATTTCTGCCCAATTACGGGTATTTGTTATATTCTCTTGTGATTATGTTCTTGTTTTATTTCCAGAATCCCTTTATCCTTCACATGAACTTTTACACTGAATTTAAAATATGTGCAGCTCTTAAGAATTAACGGTTAAATAACTAACAACATTATATTACTTAAATCTTTTTTTTTTCATCTCTTCAGTATTGTTGGTGGTATTGTCCATGATACTTTCCATGCAAACTAGATGCATGTAGTATTTTATTGTCAAAATAGTGTTTCAAGTAGTAGAATGGCAAGGGAATACTGACTGAGCTATTAATAAAACACACCAGCTTTTAGCTGGCAAAGCAGCCTTCTTTCCATCAAATATGTCTCAGCCTTTAATAAAGAAACTCAAGTGGTGTAGGTGAAAAATTACTTTTCTCACCCGGTCATCTGTCTGTCATGTATTATTCAGGTCACCAATGTTTGTCCTGAACTGTATCATTCTGTAGTTGTGTCAGGTATGAAATATGTTCAGTGTAATTCCATCAGACTTCACAAAGTTGATTAGAACAGATCACCTTTCGGCATGGGCACAAGTTATCTCGGCAGATTGAGTGAAAAAGACTTATTTATCTTTGCCTTATAATAAAGAAAGAGATGAGCAAATTTATCCATTAACTTGAAAAGACCCTCATATTTCATGTGAAAACAAACCAAAGGCAGTAATTCTGCTGAAAATACTATGATACATAAATTTTTATTTGGAAATGTATGTTTGTGTTTGAAACTGGAAAATATAAACCATGAAGCGTGTGCGCTATATAACAAGCATTTAAATTATTCCTTTTTAACCCTAAGAAAAATAACCAGAAACAATTAAATTGATGTTGCTTTATTTTTGATAGGTTGTTATATTGGAATGATTATTTCTTTAAAAATAAAAATGTTGATGAAGGTCTAATTTCAATGGTGTGTGATACATGTTTTGTTCTAATTAAGAAGGATACAAAATAGATACATAATATTTTGTCAGAAATATCTGTTAACACAGACAATTCTTATTTCTCAAGGATAAGGACTGAACCTTCATTCTGTAATAAACAGTAAAGTACTTATTAATTTTTTTAACATTTTGTATATTGTATTATGGAGAACAAACCTATGTGGCTATAGAGAGGGCGTTGGTGACCTAAGCAACCTTTATAAAATCTGTGATAACTCCATGAAATCCCATCTCCAACACCCTTTCTAAGTGAAAATATCTATGCCTGGTGTACACCTCCTGTAGATATGCAGTGCTTTTGTTGTGATGTGTACTTCTTAAAGCACTGCATTTCAGCAACAGAAAAAAATTGATATGCTGTCAGACAGGCTGGGACCATCCTGTGAACTGTTGTATTGCCTGAAATATGGATCTTCACCTGTGGAGGGTGCAACTTACAGGTATTTATTCCATCCTGCTTTAAAGGAAATGTAGTATAACAAAAGTGGCAAAACAAGTTGGCTGGGATTTAACAGCCAGAAACCTCTGTAGGGCCACTGAGTCTCCTTTACAGGTTAATATCCCTCCTGGCAAGGAGTGAAGGGTGTGGCTGCTGGGTTGCTGTCACAGTTTAACACCAGCTGACAACTAAGCACCATACAGCTGCTCACTCGCTCATCCCCTGGTGAGATAGGGGAGAGAATTGGAATGGTAAAAGTGAGAAAACTTGTGGGCTGAGATAAAAACAGTTTAATAGGTAAAGCAAGCAAACAAAGCAAAGCAAGGAATTCATGGAATGTTCCTTCGGTCACTTGGGGTCAACTATCCCAGCTGTCCCCCCTCCCAACTTCTTGTGCACCTCCAGCCCAGCTCTAGGAGGGCAATATGAGAAGCAGAAAAGGTCTTGACTCTGAGTAAGGACTGCTCAGCAGTAACAATACAGGGGTGTTTTCCTCAACACTCTTCTCAGCACAAATCCGAAACATAGCCTCTTGTGAATAAAACTAACTCCCACCTAGCAAAAATCAACAGTCAGTCACTCTGAGTGATTTTCTAGTGCACCTTTGGATGCTGAAGCAAAACTTCAGCGTTTCCTGTTCTACTTCCTTTAAGTGAGGAAATGTAGTCTTAGGTCCCTGCCTCTGGAAAAGATTGGATGACGACTTCTGTGAGAGGGGAACCTAAGAAACAAACCCAAATATTGTGTTTTCTAGAAGGTTCCTATTTCACTGGATTTTGTGCTCTCTCTTTCTGGCCATCCAAAGGGGCTAGCTTCTTCTGCAAGACTCTGAAACAATTTGCTGTTTCTTAATGTGAATACAAAAGTTATATTATTGACCTAGGCTTGACTGGTTTAAGGGCTCCTCCCAGGAAATTTTTTGACTTTGTACTTTTAACAATACTATACCAGTATATCACAACTTGCTCAATTCTCAGCTGTCTTCAGAAAAGCTGGTGAGAAACCTCATGTAAAAGTGAAAGTATAGATTTACTTTAGTTAATGACTTGTTAGTGCATGCTAATATGTCCTCCACACAAAATGCACGTCTGAGATTTAAAGCAGGGTATGTGAATGCCCCTCTTTAACACACCCAGGATTTTTAGACTGCATTCATGATTGCGACCAGCTTTCTAGATTTTTCAGTACTAAATGTTAAAGATATTTTTTTATTTTATATGACACAATGAAACTCATCTTTGAATTTTAAATTTGAATCCTTACAATGTAATTGTTTAATAACTAGAGCACATGGTGGTACTTTGCTTTGAATGAATGGAGCCCAAATTTAATGTACAAAATGAAACCTTCTGTTTTGTCAAAGAATTGAAAAACCTCTAACGTCATTAACATTTTCCTCTGAATTAAAGTATAAACATGATAATTATAGTAATATCTAATATAATAGTAATAAAACAAAAGCATAATCTTAATATTTCAAAATGTTGGCAATAAGACGTTCTTTACAAACCTTTAAATTATTTGAGCATTTTTCTGCATCTTTTTTTCGAGCTGTGGTTGTTTTCAGTCTCCCTGTTCATCAGAAACCACTGAGAGCCTTTTTTTTTCTCATTCTTTCATTTTCTAGCCATTAATCTGTGTTTCCCTCTGCCCCCTTGATAAAGAGTTATACAGACTTAAGGCCAATTAATGGATGCAGTGGGTCACATTCTGTCCTCAGTTGCAAAGCCAGGGTTCAGCTCCCATTGAATCTACAAAGATTGCAACCAATGAAAGTTTTGGTTGTGTATTTGAGGGTGGAATTTGGCCTATCTTGTTTAAAGAGATCATGCAGTTCATTTATGGCTACACAGTTTGTGCTATGGAAAAAAACACTGAAGCTCCGTATAGTCAGTACAACGTGCTTGCCACTGTGGACCAAGGTTGCAACTTTCATTGCATAGTTTAAACTGCGTTGTTACTTGACTGTTAATAGTCTCTGCAGATATAACTAACCCTAAACCCAAGGACACCAACCATGTGCTTCAGATTCCATGAATATATGATCTCCAAGCTGTACCACTAGCAAGGAGGAATGTAATTTCTCAAGGGTGCCAGTGTATCTTTGCCTCTACTCTGTTCATTTTGTGGGAAATGCTGTGGTATTTTGTGGTTTGTTAAAGCCAGATGCTGGAATAAAGAGATCAAATGAGTAATTTTCCTTTTACTTTTTTTAAAAAAAAGTGGAAAATACCCAAAAATCTGCTTCTATGTTTGCTGACAAAATGTTTTACATATAAACGTGCATTAATACAAAGATTCAATTGAGAGACCAAATGAAGAAACCTACAGTCTGTTATTTTTATTTAAACTTTTAATAAATCACATGATTGTTTTACAGTTATTATGTCTTAGGGATGCAGTACTGGGTGTTAGTGTGGGAAAGGCTTTGTTAGACAGGTGATCCAAAGGCATGCAATTGAAAAGTTCCTAGGGACTTCACTGTGTATCAGTCTGATTAGAGTTTCTCTCCTTCCCAAGCCATCTTTTACATGGATTTGGCAACAGGTTGTATGATGTTGTATGGCAATAGGGTATGGCATCCTCATAGCTTTCATGCCAGAAGAATATCAACTAAATATAAACCATGACCTCTACTAGCATCCTAGTTAATGAAATACAGAGTTTATACTGTTGGGGATATATAACCAGATTAATTCCTTGTGTACTCTGCTAGATTTTCCTGCTTTTTATGATATCTCTGGTAGAATTCATCCCCAAATTAAGACACCTAAGTTCCGGTATTTCAGTGTAAAAATATTCTTCAAGAAGGGCAAAAAAGAAGATCTGAGGAACTACGGTCTAGTTACCTTCACCTCAGTCCCTAGGAAGGTGAAGGAACAACTACCCTGGAAAGCACTTCCAAGTACATGAAGGACAAGATGATTTGGAGTAGTCAATATGGATTTACACAGAAGAAATCATGTTTAGCCAGCTTTCTACAATGATGTAATTAAATTGGTGAACAGGAGAGCAGTGGATGTTGTTACCTTAATTTTAGTGGAAGCCTTTGACCCTGTCTCTGATAACATCCTTATAGACAGGATGACAAATCATAGGTTAGATAGGTGAACAGTGATGCAGATTGAAAACTGGCTTAACAGCTGAGTCCAGAAGGTTAGGGTAAGTGGCATAAAGTCTAGTTGGAGGCAAGTAACTAATAGGAGTTTCCCAGGGTTTGATACCGGGGCCAATACTGTTTAATAATTTAATCAATGATCTGGACAATGGGACAGAGTGAAGCCTCAGCAAGTTCACAGATGATACAAAACTGTGAGAAGTAACTGATACACTAAAGGTCATGCTACCACTTAGAGGGATCTCAACAAGCTGAAGAATCAGGTTGAGGGGAATCTCATGAAATTCATCAAGGGGTAATGCAAAATCCTGCACCTGGAGAATAATAACCCCAAGCACTCATACAAGACCAGCTGGGAAGGAACTTCTCTGGGGTCTGGTAAACAATAAGTTGGCCCTGAGTCAGCAATGTACCCTTGCAGCAAAGAAGACCAGCAGCATACTAGTCTGTATTATGAAAAGCATTGCGAGCAGATCAAAAGAGGACAATCTTCCCCTCTACTAAGCACTGGTGAGAAACATTCTGAGTGCTGTGGTCAGTTCTGGGCTCTTCATTAGAAAAAATATATGGACTTGTTAGAGAGGTCCATAAAGATGATTAAGGAACTAAAGCCTCTTTCGCATGAGAAGAAGCTGAAAGAACTGGGACCATTCAGCCTGGAGAAGAGATGGCTCAGAGGGACCTTATTAATGCATACAGATACCTGAAAGGAGAGAATAAAGAAGAGGCAACTGGATTCTTAGCAGCAGAGCCCACTGAGAGGGTGAGAGGCAGTGGCCACAACAGAATATATAGGAAATTCACTTAAATGTGAGAAAAACCTTTCAACTATAAGGGTGGTCAAATACTATAACATGTTGGCCTGAGAAGTTGTGAAATTTCCATCTGTGGAGATAGTAAAAACCAATCTGGCAATGATTCTGAACAACCACTTCTATATTATCCTGCTTGAGCAGGAACATTGGACTAGATGGTCTCAAGAGGCATCTTCCAACCTCAGCAGTTCTGTAATGATGCAATATTCTTTAATGTTTGAGCTATTTAGGTTACTAATTCAATGCAGAGATTTAAACTGAGGTGTTACAGATCTTGGTGGCTGAAATGACACCTGTTGTCAAAGTAAGTTGGTCAGTATGAGGATTTGTGTACCTCAGACACTATAACTCTGTTTAAACTGCAATAGGTTATGCGAGATTGTTTCCCATTCAGCTCTAGGTCTTCTAGAGGAATAACTGTATATAACCATCTATCCTCTTTCCTCACCAGAAAGCGTATTAGGTGATCCCTTCCTCAGCTTATCTAAACCAAAATTATATGTGAAAATTGGTATACAGTTTTTGAGGACAAACAGGAAATTACTAAAATTAACCAATGTTGATCATTGATGTTGCTGAATTTCCATTTATAATCCCCAAATCTACTGAGAATTTTATTGTGGCCTTTGTGTGTTATGAGCCTGGTGATTAATGTTACTATAGATGTCCTTGATCAAGATTTCTTAAGTAGTTAGGACATCTCCGGTATCTCATGCAATACTCTCCACTTTTTTTTAAATAAGTTTTTTTGTTAGTGTAATCCAAAGCACTTTGTTGTCAGTGCTTTAAGCATAAGTGTGTAAAAACCATTATGGAGAAAAAGCTGATTTTTATGGGATTAGCTGTTTTCACAATGGAATGAACGATTCACCAAAAAATTGTGAAAATACAATCTAACTCTATCAATTCTAATTAGTTAACGCAATGATTAAAAATATTTGATTAAATAAAGTTGATCACATTGTGAGGGAAGCCTTAATGTGACAGTACTGTTAAATTCAGACCTTATGAGCATAGTGAGTCAGGTCATTAGTTTACTCCTGTTAAATTCCTCCTCCTTTGGTGAGGATACATTTATATTAAGTGCAGACAGTATCTTACTAGTGATCTTGCAAACATTTAACCATGCTGATTTCTCCATTTAAAAATGTCTCCTCAGTGAGAATTCTTTCTGCATTCCTGTGATTCTGCCAGATATGTCAGTAGACTCTTCAAAGGTAGAGATCTTTTAAAAAGAATCAGCTTTGAAAAAAACACAAATCAACATTTAGCTTCAAACAGAATTAGAGTGGAGTTAAACTGATATCAAAGGAGTTAGGAAGATTGCCTTGTCATCACGTGAAAGATAGTCACAGAGTATGTTTTAGCAAGCAAGTTTGTAGACAGCATTTTGAAAACCAATGCACTTATTAAACTGTATATGGATTCTTTTATATTTTCACAATAATAATATTTTTTTATTTACTGTAAATTTATTTAAAATATACTTTTGAACTTCATACTTTTAAAGTATCTTAACTTATGTTTATAGAGCTGTATACTTAATCTTTCAGAAATGCTGATTTCATCTCTAAGAGCCAAAGCCTGGTTGTCGGCCTCCATTTCTAGCTTTTTCTTCATTACTAAATGTGTCATTGCCTCGGAATTAAATTTGACATAAATATATTTTTTAGCTAAGAAATAATTCTTTATAATATTGGGAAATAAATTTATATAGGTAGGATGTTATACTGAATGTAAATGAGTATTTTGGATAAAAGTGTAAGTCTTTTATTCAATTCCAGTTCTTTGCATATGTGAGTATTGATTTTTACAGTTAAGGAGATCTACACAGATTTCAAGCAGGTACAGTACAATATGGCAAAGTAAGTCTGAATCAAATGTCATATATTTTTCAGGCCACTTTACAGTTGTAGAACTTCACAAACTCTACAAGATTTCTTGCCACACAGCCTCTGTAAGTCACTCAGAGATACTAAGTTGGGAAAGCACATGCCCACAGTAACTTCTAGTCGTGTTTTAAGAGTTTGCTCACTGGTTCAGTGAGAATTTGCAGCTCATAATTTTACAGAAATAACACTGCACAAATCATTACACTGTCACATTTAATACATGAGAAACACCACACAGAGAGTATGCTTAGTTACATTATGATGAAATACTTCTATCTGTGAGAGTTCAAATATGTGTATTTGCTAATTGTCAGAACATAATATACATAACATATTGTCTGGAACATTCTTTGTTAGAGGTCTTATCCACCAAGAATTTGTGGTTTCCACTGAGATCAAAGAATTCTGAATTTGCTTAATGCCTTTCAAGCTGTTCTCTTGAGTTCAACACATTAAACTGACCTTTGGTACACTAAATGATGTCTTCCTTGTTTGTTTGTTTGTTTTAAGGAAGTTGTTACTTCAAATCTTTCTGAACAAGTCTGAGGGACCCAGTTTAGTTTTCTTTAATGAATGTCGGTGACAGGTTTTTTTAGACTTATTTGATATTACCAAAACATATTGAGATAAAATTTATAATGCAGAATAGACTGCAAGTAAGTAAAACTTACGAAATACTTATTTGGTCCCATGTGGCTTCAATATTTTAAAAAGTAATGTTGTGGATGAGGTTTTCTCATAAGCCCACTTAGAAGCAGAGTGTTTCTTTAGACATTTAATCCAGTCAGCATTTTATTGATAATAATCTGCATTTTAAATTAAGTTTTCTTAAAAAATACTCCTGAATGCTATAGGGGGAAAGCAGATCTCTTGATTTTAAAAGATGCAACATTTCATCAGGAAACAGGTCAAATCTAGAGTTCATCGTGTTCATAGCACAATTTTAAATTTTCTGTTGTGAGAATCTTCTGCTTAGTGGAGCCACTTTATATGATTCCATAGTTCTTATAAAGTGAACAAATAAGAAATATTATTTCCATATTACTTCATTTTGTGCAATTTTACATCTTCATTCAGTTTTAGTCTAACTATTCTTCTGTCATTTTGCATACATAAGAGTATTATATAATAATATTGATGAGGTGTTAGGTACTAAGACTGTAGTGGTTAATTATTGAAAAAATCTATGTCTCTAATACTACCCACTGTATCAAGTTTACTTCAAAGAAGTGTTTTCAAAGTGATTTCACAGTCTTCTACTTCTATTATGGACACTACATACCATGATTCAGTGTGTGTATATTTTCAGAACTGATATTGCTTGATTGTAGTTGTAGTAGTGTTCAACTGAAATAAGATATGCACATAGTATAGTTATGAAAATACCTGTTCAGTAAATAGCACTCTTATTGAGTCTCTAAATGTGTGTATGGTTTTCAGTGTTATGGTTGTATAAGATAGCTTGAGTATGTCCCATTTTCACCCCATAAATTAAAGCTGACCAGGGTCAACTGTAAGTTATGTTTATTTTTTTCCTCATTGAATGTACTTGCTTTTTACATTTATGGAAACCTCTTTTTTCTCTCCCTTGGAACTGCCACTCCTTTATGCATTTTTCCTCTCCTTTGAAAGATGCACACTTTCTGTAACATAACTGGAAACATTCCTGCAATGTATACAATTTCATATGCATGTGTTACCACAGTCCACATTCTTTTAAAAATAGCCACGTCTCAAATTAAGTACACTTTTGATATCTCAGACAGTAATGGAGTGTATGTATGCCACCACAGATATGTGTGCCACCACAGAGCAGGAATGGGTTATTAATCAGTAGGCAGGAAAGAGGGAGAGAGGACCTATCCCATACTGGTGAAATTGCTGGGACTGGCACTGCACAAAAAGACCTCTGTCTCTTAATCCTAAACAAAAAAAAAATAAAATTGTATGCTATTTAGCTTGATGTCTGTTTTTTCTTAGATTATAACTAAGAGAAACTGGAATGTAGCTAAACAAAAACAAACAAACAAAAAAAACCCAACCAAAAAACCCAACAAAAAAAAAAACAAACCAAAAGTGCAAAGAATCCCCCAAACCAGAAACCATTTCAGTAAAGTATGAAATATGTCCTATCTAATTTCTTTCTCTAGTGGCGCTGAAATATATCACCTGTGCCTTGCTTATGAGAAACCTTTGAGGTAACTTTTAATAAAAAAAGTATCTTTTTACTTGCTTTAGTATCTGGACTTGTTTAGAGGTGAAATCAAGCAATTAAAAAACTGAGCATAAATAATTTTCATTGTATTTAGTTGAAGTCTTCTAAAATCCAATGTTTTATTATCTTTTACAATACTTGTGTTTTAATTCTTTTACTCTGAAGAGACAAGGACTCTTTTTTGTTTTTCCAAAATTTGTGTTTTCAGCATATGCGATTCCTTTGCACAGCAGCTGTTGGAGGTTTCCATGGACTTTTGTCTTAATAATGAATCTGAGAAAAAAGATACTGTAGCTTCACCCCATTTTGCCTGTCATGTAATGAAAATCACTAGGCTTTCTACCACTAGGATTATTGCAAAATTTCCCTATTCAGATATTGTCATCATACAGAGGCAAAAGATATGCCTTGTGTTCCACAAAAGGATACTGTCAATGGAAGCAGAGATTTACCATCATGAAGTGTTGAACTGATACATTGCCTATCATCTTTGTCTTGTATAATTTTGCACAGCTAAAATTTCACCTGTTTTTTTATTTGTAATTGTTCAGTAAAGCAACTTTTTGGTATCAGGCAACTAATTCATACTTATTTAAACTAACCATAAGGTTTTTTTCTTAGAGCTTTTTAATATCCAGTTTGAGTCATGGATATAGGTTAGTACAATTTAAGATAATATAGAAAGCAAGGAAAATTCTTATTGCAATCAGTGTAGTAGTTTATGGTTACTAGGACTGAATCCAAAATTCATACAAGTGAAAGGTGGTGGTGGAAATGAGAACTGTAACTGATGCATTTCAATGGTACTGTAAAGACTGTAGATTACTGCTCGCAATACTTTCAAGTGTATTGCAGGGTACCCAGGGCAATGACTTAGTGTTAGGAAATTTGTACGACAGTATCTGATAATCATGGCAAGTGGTGGAGAGAATAAAAAAAATAAGTTTTCTATGAAATTCCATGCTCTTGCTAATTTCCTCCCAGCAAATCAGTGTTTATATTATGTGCTAATTAATGGTCTTGCAGGGTTCTGCTTTACTGAAATTTCATAAAGTAGCAGGATAAAGCAATGAAGATGGAAATGAAAACATCTACAAAAGCAATTGGTGTTGTTCATAAATAAATTAAGCAGTTGAGCATACAATGACTGTACTCAGAAAGAATACCTATTAGCAATTCTCTGTTGTATTGATCCTTTAGACTAAGTCATGTGTGCTACACTTAAACACTTTTATGTGTTTTAAAGCTGTTATTTGTAAATTTGAGTAAAGTACAATAGTCCTTAAGGGAAGCTGCCTAATAACAGGCAGACTTGCAGACAGAGTTCAGTGTATTTTTTCCATCTTTAAATCAGTAAGAAGTCTTTATAGGTAGGAAATGAGAGTCCCATTTGTACTTGCCACTGGAGAGCTGCAGTTCGTACAGTGGTCTTCATTGTCAGGACTACCCGTGCACAGCAGGTGCATTGCTATGAAACCTTTTCTTCTGAGTATTATAGAATTGTAGAATCATTTAGGTTGAAAAAGACCTTTAAGATCATCAAGTCCAACTGTTAACCTAGCACTACCAAGACACCATTTAATCACGTCCCCAAGTGCCACATCTACATGTCTTTTAAATACCTCCAGAGATGGTGACTCAAACACTTCCCTGGGCAGCCTGTTCCAATGCTTGGCAAACTTTTCAGTGAAAAAAAAATCCTAATATCCAATCTAAACCTCTCCTGGCACAATGTCAGCCCTTTTCCTCTCAGCCTTTTGCTTGTTATTTAGAAGAGAGCTGACACCCACCTTGTTACAACCTTCTTTCAGGTAGTTGTGAAGAGCAACTTCTTTTCTCCAGACTAAACAATCCCAGTTCCCTTAGCCGCCCCTTATAAAAAAATGTGCTCTATACGCTTCATCAGCTTCATTGCCCTTCTTTGGACACACTCCAGCAGCTCAACGTCTTGTAGTAAGGAGCTCAAAACTGATCACAGTGCAGCCTCACCAGTGGCAAGTACAGCAGCATGATCACTTCCCTAGTCCGGCTGGCCACACTGTTTCTGATATAAGCCAGGACACTGTTGGCCACCTTGGCCACCTGGGCACACTGTTGGCTCACATTCAGCCGTTATCAACCAGCACTCCCAGGTCTTTTTCCACCAGACAGCTTTCCAGCCACTCATCCCCGAGCCCATTACATTGCATGTGGTTATTGTGACCCAAGTGCAGGACCCAACACTTAATCTTATTGAATCTCATACAATTGGCCTTGGCTTATTGATCCAGCCTGTCCAGATCCCTCTATAGTGCCTTCTTTCCCTCAAGCAGATTAACTCTCGTGCCCAATTTGGTGTCATTTGCAAACTTACCAAGGGAGTACTTGATCCACTCATCTAGGTCACTGATATCAAATATATTGATAAAGATATTGATTGAATCACTCGCATATGAGAGAAGGTCAAGGCTGATATAGCATCTCGACAGTCTCTTTCTGCCTGTTGTCACCTATTATGCTTTATTTCATGGTGTCTGTTCCATAAAATATTTCCTGCTTGTATTATTCTTCTCTCAGATTGGCTAGAAAGCACAAGCTTATTTCATGCTTACTTTCTGTGTGAATGATAGGTGTATTCAATTTTGTTTTTCCATGGAATGTTGAAAACCAAACTCTAAAGAAAACTTGCACAAGATGTATAACAAATCTTTATGCAAAACTTGATACAGACTCATAGAATCACAGAATGTTTTGGTTTCGAAGAGACCTTTAAAGATCATCTAGTTCCCACTCCACTTTCTGCTCCTGCTCTGGGTAAGGACATCTTTCAGTAGATGAGGTTGCTTAAAACCTCATCCAGTCTGACCTTGATCCAGTCTGGCCTTCCAGGGATGGAGCATCCACAACTTCTTTGGGCAACCTGTTCTAGTGTCTCACCACACTCATTGTGAAAAATTTCTTCCTATATCTAATCTAAGTCTACCCACATTTAGGTTAAAACCACTACCCTTTGTCTTGTTATTACAGGCCTTGGTATAAAGCCGATTTCTTATAAGCTCCCTTTATATACTGAAGGCCACAATAATGTTTCCCTGAGGCAGTTTCTTCTCTAGACTGAACAAACCTAGCTCTCTCAGACTTTCTTCATAGGAGAGGTGTTCTAGCTCTCTCATCAGTTTTTGCGGCCCTCCCCTAGACCTGCTCTAACAGTACCATGTATTTTTTATTCTAGGCATATCATAGTTGAATGCTGTATTCCAAGTGGGTCTCATGACAGTGGAGTAGAGGAGGAGAATTATCTCCCTTGAGCTGTTGGCCACGCTCCTTCTTATGAATCTCAGGGTACATTTAGCTATCTGTGCTGTGAGCACATATTGCTGGCTCATATCTAATATTCATCTTCCAGTAAAAATCTACCAATATTCCCAAGTCCTTCTTAACAAGGCTGCTTTCAATCCCTTCATCCCCCAGCCTGTATTGATACTGGGGCTTGCCCCAACGCAGATGCAGAACATTGCACTTTAGTTTTGTTGAACTTCATGAGGTGGACCTGAGCCCACTCTTCAAGCCTGTCACAGTCCCCCTGCATGGAATTCCTTCTCTCAAGCATAGCAGCTGTATCACTCAGTTTAGTGTTGTCCACAAACTTCCTGAGGGTGCATTCAATCTCACTTTTATGTCTTTAATAAAAATATTGAACAGTAGCATTCCAAATATGGACCCTTGATGGACACCACTTGTTACTTATTTTCCTTTTGGGCACTGAGCTGTTGACTGCAACACTTTGAATGAAGCCATCCAGCCAATTGCTTATCCACTGAACAGTCAATCCATCAAGCACATATCTCAAACAAACAGTGTTGTCTGGGGCTGTGTCAAAGGTCTTGGAGAAGACAAGATAGATGACATCAGTTCCTCTTCCTATATGTTTCAGTGCAGCCACTCCATTGTAGAAGGCCAACAAATTACTCTGCACACTTTGCACTTTGTGAAGCCATATTGGCTGTCTCCAATCACCTCCCTGTCACACATATGCCTTAACATAGCTTCTAGGAGAATCCGTTCCATGATTTTCCCAGGCAGAGAGGCTGAGTAGTCGGTAGGTCCCAGTGTCCTCCTTTTTACCGTTTTTAAAAACAAGTGTGATGTTTTCCTTTTGCCAGTCACTGCGGCCTTCACCCAACTGATTCTTAGGTTCCTCAGTATCTTGTTACTATAAAAAGATAGTTCGTAAAAGAGCGGAGTACTATACACAAATCGGGAACTAAACAGAACAAAAATGTTACTTTTGTGTATATTGGTTAAATTAAACTAAAGCATGGTGGGAAATCATGACCAAGACCTATTAGCTGCATTTCACTACAAATATCTTACTCTACCAGATGTAATACACTATCAGGTTTTGTGTGTGATATAGATGTTACTTTAGAAAATACAGTGGTATATTGGTGTTTGAGAGGAGAAAGGTATCTTACAGAAAATAGCTTTTGTGGACTAAAAAAATATTATGTATCATAGTAGATAATTACCTTGCTGTTGGTTTGCTGCCTTCATCTAAAGGAAGATAATTGCTGATTAAAAATCTTAGTTATCCAGAGACCTGATGATATTCTATTCCTATATAGAATTATGCTTATATGCAACTGCAGAGCACTGTTATAGAGGGAATGTTTATATCTAACAGTATTTTATGTATATACATTTTTCATTATTTCAGAAATCTTGTTAATCTTTTCCTTTTATGCCATGTGTGCATGTGTATGGCTTGTGATGAGCTTTGCAGCTGATTAATTTTCTGTATTATATTATGCAGGTTAATAATGCAATATAGCAAACTACTTTTTAATGTGCACTCCAAGTGGTAAGTGAAATTTTGCCACCTCTATGGAGGCCCTGATTATTATAAACATTTCTCCTGATACTTGGACACAGCCATTCCCGTGCGGTGCCTGACCAGAGTGGGTGGTCCCGGCAGATACCCTGGGAGATTTAAATGCTCCCAAGGGAGCATGGCAAACAGGAGCATGGCAAACAGGTGTGGGGTGCATTAGTGTAACAGGGCAGTTTGAGCAGTGGTTCTAGCAGGCAGGGCAAGCAGGGAGGGTGCAGAGGGAGCCTGGAGGCCAGCCACAAAAGACCATGGACCACGGTGGCCACCTGGCAGAAAATTAAAGCTGCTGTGGGTGCTGCAGCAAGCAGGACGGATGCTGCCACCCAGACAGAACCTCAGTGGGCACATGCAGCTACCCAGACACTGGGCTGCAGGCAGTGGCGCCCTCCCACACCAACTCATGCCTCTGGTACGGTCTTCACTTGTGGAAGCTGTGCTCGCATGGCAGAATACCTTCACATGGTGGCAGAGCTGAGGGAAGAGGTAACTGGACTTGGGACTGTCGGGGGGTGTGAGAGGGAAAGAGATCAGTGGACCAGCGTCCCCTCACAAACTCAGCAGGCTGCTGGAGCTGGTGTGTCTGAATACCGCCCACCAGCAAACTGCAAGTATGGGGGAATAAGAGGTGGGGAATGGCAGCAAGTTCCTTCCTGATGCAGGAAGCCTGCTGTCCCCACTCAGACAACATACCCTCGGCTTCCCTTGAAGAATAAATATGAAGCACTGCAAGTGGAATCGATCCCCAAAGATGAAGAGGATGGCTCCCACAGCCTAGAAACATTCCCTAGGCTGTACCATCTTCAAACAACCATCAAAACATCCTCTGAGAAAAAGAAGAGGAGAATGATTGTCTTGGTTTATTCTAAAGGGAAATTGTCTTGGTTTATTCTAAAGGGAAATAGTCTTGATTTATTCTAAAGGGAATAGAGGGACCTATCTGCACACTGGACCCACTCCACAGGGAGGTCTGCTGCCTACTTGGGACATTAGTGAAGGACATCACTAGAAAACTTCCTTCCTTGGTGAAAGACATAGATTATTACCCTCTGGTAGTATTTCAAATTGGTGATGATGACACACATCTCAGGAAGCTGAGAGCCATTAAAAGAGACTTCAGGGCTCTGGGGAGAACAATGGAGGGCTCTTGGGGAGCAAGTAGTGTTTAGCTCTATTCCAACACTAAAGAATGAGGAGCAAGAGGTCAAAAAGAATCACTTGATTAATACCTGGCTCAAAACCTGGTGTGAGGAGAAAAACTTTGGGTTCTTTGATCAGAAACTGGCCCACACACCCCCAGGCTTCTTTACTAGGGATGGGGCACACTTGTCTCCTAGGGGTACTAAAGTCCTTAATAAAAATCTAGCAGGCCTCATAAATAGAGCTTTAAACTAGATGTGAAAGGGGAGGGGGACAAAGCCAGGCTAGGCAGGAGTGAGCCTGGAAGTGGAACTCCAATGCCTGAGAGATGCTGTGCTGGCAAGGACTGTCAGTATGTCACCACAGAGCAAGTAGGGGTGAGGACATCTGGTGACGGAAAGTATGAAACTGGCACTATGGGGTTAGATATTTCAAGGATCAGTCAATTGGGAATGAACACTATTCCCTTTATGAGAGCTGAGGGTTCACCAGCCCAGCTGAAGTGCATTTACACCAATGCACGCAGCATGGGTAATAAGCAGGAGGAGTTGGAAGCTATTGTACGGCAAGGAGACTACGACGTAGTTGCCATCAAGGAAACATAGTGGGACAACTCCTATAACTGGAGTGCAGCTATGGTGGGGTATAAACTCTTCAGGCGGGACTGGAAGGGTAGGAGAGGTGGTGGGGTAGACTTCTATGTTAGAGAATGCTTTGATACCCTAGAACTCAATTATGGTGATGACAGGATCAAGTGCCTATGGGTTAAAATCAGAGGAGCCCACAAGAAGGCAGATATTGTGATGGGAGTCTGCTATAAACCACCTAGCCAAGAAGGAGCAGCTGATAAGCTCTTCTGTAAACAACTGGGAGTAGTCTCAAGATCACTACCTCTTGTCCTTGTGGGAGACTTCAATCTTCCGGATATCTGCTGGAAGTACAATACGGCAGAAAGGAAGCAGTCTAGGAGGTTTCTGGAGTGCATGGAAGACAACTTCCTCACACAGCCGGTGAGAGAGCCGACAAGGGAATGTGCCCTCCTGGACCTGCTGTTTGTGAACAGAGAAGGCCTTGTTGGGGATGTGATGGTTGGAGTATGCCTGGGACAAAGTGATCATGAGATGATAGGTTTTTCAGTTCTAGGTGAGGTGACGAGGGGGATTAGCAGAGCAGTCATATTAAACTTCCAGAGGGCAGACTTTGGACTATTCAGAAGGCTGGTTGCCAAAGTCCCAAGGGAGCCCATGAGGTCTGGGTGCTCCTCAAAAAGGAAATCCTAGCAGCTTAGGAGCAAGCCGTCCCCATGTTCCAGAAAAGGACACATCTGGGAAAAAAAAAAACCCAGCTTGGTTGAGTAGGGAGATCTTGAGGGACGTAGTTTAGTGATTGTTAGGAATGGTTGGACTCAATGATCCTGTGGGTCTTTTCCAACCTGGTGATTCTGTGATTCTGTATAGGAATGATAAAAAACCCCCATTATTTGCCTCAAAAATAAAAACCAGAGTAGATATCATTAAAAATTTAGTTGAACATAACTGCCTAAATCTTGTCATGGGTTACCCTGAGTAGGCAGCTAAGCACCACACAGCCATTCACTTACTGTATTTGCAGTAGGGTGGATATATCCTGGTTTCAGTTGATATAGAGTTATTTTTTTTTCCTAGTAGATAGTGTAGTGCTATATTTTGGATTTATGATTAAAATAATATTGATAACACACTGATATCCTTAAATGTTGCTAAGCAGTCAAGGACTTTTCAGTTTCTCACACTGGCCTGCCAGCAGGAAGGTGAGTGGGACTCGGGAAGCTGGGAGGGGACACTGTCAGGGCAGGTGATCCGACCTGGCCAGTGGGATATTCCATACCATAAAATGTCATGTTCAGCTCAGCTGGGGAGTTGGCCAGGGGCAGTGATTGCTGCTCAGGGGCAAGCTGGGCATCTGTCATTGGGTGATGAGCAACTGCATTGTGCATCACTAGTTTTGATGATTGTGATGATGATGATTATTATTTCTCCCTTTTTCCCTTTTAGTGTCCTGTTAACCTATTAATGCACAAGTTTTACTTATTTTCATTCTCCTCCCCATCCCACTGCGAGGATGGGGAAGAAACAGGTGAATGGATGTGTGTTGCTCAGATTACATCTGGGATTAAACTATAATAGGCGGAGAAGATCAGAAGGGTAAAAGTGAGAAAAAACACACTGAGAGGTTGAGATAAAGGCATTTTCATAGGTAAGGCAAAATCTGTGCAAGCAATCAAAGCAGAATAAGGAATTAAATGACTACTTACCAGCTATTTTAGCCATCTCTGGGAAAGCAGGGCTTTACTGTGTGAAACGGTTATTTGGGAAGAAAAACATTTTCCTCCTTTCTTCCCGCAGCTTTTATTGCTGAGCATAATGTCTTATGATATGAAATATCCTTTTAGTCAGTGGGGTCAGCTGTGCCACCTGTGTCCCCTCCCACCATCTTGTGCACCCCCAGCTTACTTGGTTGCAGGGCAATATGAGAAACACAAGAGTCCTTGATGCTGTGTGAGCACTGCTCAGCAATAAGTAAAATATTCCCACGCTATCAACACTGTTTTGGTCACAAATCCAAAACATAGCCCTGTACAAGGTACTAAGAAGAAAATTAAGTCTATCCCAACTAAAACCACGACAATTAATTATGAAGGTAATTCATGTAGCAAATAAAATGGAAAGGAAGCAGCATGATGTAACTACCTGAACATGAAACACAGGGCTATTACTAGGGATGTTAACCCAGCAGAGAACTTGAGCACATTTAACTTTTTGGTAATTAGGCAGCCCTTTTAATCCAAACCAGCAGAAACTCAGGATGGAATCTTAGTCTAGTTGGCTTTAGCAGCAAGGTTTCCAAGTCAACTAACACACCACTACTCACAGCTGCATCAGACAGAGAAAATAGTAAACAGAAGGAGGGTCTCCAGTTGCTAAATCCAGGTCAGGGATGAGACCACCACAAAGGAAACTGGACAGAAGTTGGAGACTACTCAACCAGACTTTGTAGCTAACTATTGGCAGAGTTATTAGTCTCATTCTGGTAAGCTCTCTAACATTTACCGTGATAGAATATTAAGTACTCCATGCAAGATTATTTTTGCCTTCATGCTGTTGAAATGCATGCACTGGAAAGTGCTCCCAAACAATGGCTAGATACACCATTTAGGTGATAATTTCTATTTCTACTCTATTTAAAAACATTTTTTTTGGGTTTATTTATTTAGAGATGGTGGGGTTTTTTTAGCTTTATGTTTCTGGGTTTTTTTCTGTTTCCATCAAGGGAAGCAATTCCAAAGTCTTTTTGCTGCTTCAGTGTGTTTGTTTTTTTACTGTGCCTCCAGGCAGAATTTTCCTAAGACTGTAAGCCCGGCCTATTCAAGTGGGTGATTGACTGCAGGGTACAGAGAAATTCCTGGCAGCAAGTCAACTTGCAGCAATAAAAGCTATTTTTTTCCAACACCATCAGTTCCCATTACACGGACACCACAAAGGCCCCAAAAGATAAAATCAGCTCCAGGAAGTATTCACACTTCTCATTTATTCTGGAAGCTAATTTTGCAAACAGCTTTTTGCCAGGTGCATTTTCAGAAATAATGCTGAATCTAGAATTGGGACATTATCCTTGACTTCCTTCCCATCCACTCTCAGTCTCCACCCAGCTCCTTCTTACAGAGATAGTTCAAAGCAAGCAGTGAGATATAAGAGCAGTTTAGGAGTCAAACTGCTGAAAGAAAATATTGCAATAATGTGGATTTAGCTTAAGCATGTCAGAAAAGTGTCCCTTTCAAAACAAGTATTTAGAGGTGTGAGAGAGAATATTTTAAAGCCAATTTGAAGCAAAGCTTTCTTGTCTTCTACCCCAAGACATTCTTACCACCCAATAGATTTGTGTGGTTTTCATTTTCTTCTTTCCAAACTTGCTAAATTTTCATATTTAGTAAATAAAAGGATCGCATAAATTCAATAGCTTTTCACATGGCCCACACTCCTTTAGAAATCATACTGATCTCTTATCAGTGAAAATAAACAAATGCACTTTTATAAATTAACATCTTCAAAGCACATATGGGATCTCTCTTTGAAGGTTAAGTCAAACTATTGGCAATAATAGTAGCCTGTAAATCATAAAGAAGGCAATTTCCAGGCCAAAATTTTTTTCAAATAGGAGAACTCTTTGTGGAATTAATTTCAACCACTGAGTATTATTACAGAATTATCAATTCCTTCTATCACATTTTAAATATACCTCTCCATTTACATTAAAACTTTTAGGCATTTAGAAGACTACTATTATAAGGTTCCCTTTATCTGTTGACTTTAGAGTAAATAGTATGTCTATATTGGAAATACATGCTGGGTCTGCAAGCATCAAACCATCTCGTTGTTTCTCTTAAGAGGCAAGAGCTGCCATATTACCATACTAAACAAAGGTATCATGGATATTGGTCTGTGGCAAGTTTAAGGAAAGTACATAAGAAACAAGATGGGTACAGAATTATCCTTATCCTGTTAGAGCCTCCTCATTTCCAGTGACCACTCATTTTAGAGGTGGAGGTTTCAGAGATGTAGATTTAACTGTACTATTACATTTACTCTTCATCTGTGTACCTATCTCCATGACTTAGTAAAAGATTTACCTGAATCTCAGTGATAAGACTTTCCACTACTTATGGGTAATGTGAAAATGTACTGGTTTTGGCTTTAGGCCTGTGATCTGATAATTATAACTGAACTGTCTTCATGTGATAGTTAATAATGTTTTCAGATGGGAGTTATGAAGCACACAAGAAAAGATGCTTTCCCAGCTTCTGTGTTTTCCTGTCAGGTGTAAGATGAGAGATAACGTTACATCTTCATCAGTTATGGACAAATAACTAATGTTAGTATTTAATCTGCAAATGATATTATTTGGAATTTGTGAAAGTAAAAAAATGCAGGGCGAGGGGGAAGATGATACCTTTATGTGAAAAATTTCAGTTATTTTATACATTTTAAGAAAAAAACACAAAAGCTTGGAAATAAAGGGTAGCTTCACAATGTGATTCACCACTTCCTGAAGGCAGAAGAAAGAGAGACTCAGAGTACTGAGACTTACTTAATTTTACATGCAATGGTTAGGATACGGTGTCTGGGGGTGACAGGATCTGGTCGGGAGAACCAGAATGTCCCCACATCTCAGTTACTTTAATAATTAGGGGGCTTAATTGGATATAAGTGGGTATAGAATTGTGAGGAAAGATGGCAAAAATCCACCACTATCTACCTAACTTGCCTGAAAGAACAGAACATTTCATACAGATGTATTGAAATTAACTGTTGCAACACTTTTTCTATATAACAGATGAGATCGCCTTTTATTTAGGAAGAATTTTGCAAGCAAGGATCACAAATCACAACTTTCCATAAACTGGTAATTGTAAATACAATAGTATCTGATACAGGTATATTCAAATTAAACCTAAATGTTAGCCTTATAAAGAGAAGGCTCCTAGACTGTATGCTATGTTATCTAAAATATTACCTGTCCAAATAAACTGCATTATGTCAAATGCTAATATATTAGGTGCACACACAGACAAAAAAAAAAAGTTTAAGGAGAAAATGGAGTGTTTCACAATTTCTGTATTTCTTATTTTTCAAAGTTTAGAGGTCTGTAGTATAAAGAAGCTTTTCATATTCTTTTTTTTCAGAAATGTAGATAGTGCTACAGTCTGCATTTTTGAGTGACAGAAAACAACACTAAATACAGATGCACCTAGGAAACAAAGTTTAAACAGCCTTCAGATGTGACAGTATGTCTTTTCCTGTGCCCAGTTTTTGGCTCAAATGTGACACAATGCCTTCAGATAACCTTCAGTGCCACTACACCTAAATGCTTATTCCATTGCTCATTCTTCTACTTTTTTATTCTTTTAAAAACTTATTTATTTTTATATACATAAGTTGCAAATGAAATCTTGAGTATACTAGCCTTCAGTAGAAGTCCTGATATTTGAGTACTGGATGTAAATTTCATCATGAAATCAGAACAGTGGCTTTAGCTCAGTAATGATTTCAGATTCTACTGTATTTATGGATTAATTCTGAAAGAATGTCTGAAGTGATTTTTAGTCATGGGTATTATTTAAACTTCATCAGTTGAATCTAAAATATTACTGAAAGGATATCCATTTTGTCTTGAGGAGAACAACATTCAATAAATGTCTGGATATGTGGAGTTTCCTGATAGATAAGTTTCAAGTATAATCACAACAACTTAGTTAATGCAGTTTAAGGTTTAAAGATTTAATGAAGGTTTAGAAATTCCATAATTGGAGATTATATTCTTTTTCTGTCAGTGAATTTATCCTGTTCATTGATTATTTTCCTATTTCTGTTGTGCTGGTGAAAGTTTGTCAAGAGTATTTACTGACATAGAAGTTATCCTATGTATTTTATTTTCAGATTAAAGCTTTACACTATAAGAATTGAACACAACGTGCACTAACTCAAGCTCTGTCATTATTGACTTATTTAAAGGCAAGCATTATAAATTCTGGAATATTAAATGACACCATACAAAATGGTATATGATCTTAATTGGCTGTATTCACTCTCATACATTTATCAGCTCTGTTATGCAGCCACTAGCCATTGCAACACTCCCATTACTTTCCATAGACTACTCAAATAAGCAAGGATTATTCTCATCATACAGTTAATGGGATTTTTCAAGCTGTTGCAAAGCCTTTCAGCCAGGTTGAAGTTTCTAAGAAGTGTTTTTCTGCTGTTTGTATATTTGTAACATACATGAAGCCATTAATTTACAGACTTCTGTACTGCAGAATCTTACTAATTGTACTAATTGTAATTCAGCAAAGTACCATTTTAAATGTTTAGGCTTTTGGACATGCCTGAATGTGAACAAGATCAAAATCTGGAACATTTTTGGTGGTGGTGGTGGTTTTGTATCACTGGTGTCTTGTGCTTTTAAGGAGGCTTGAAGTGTTTTCTAAGAGAACAGAAGTGACTAAATTTGCAATATATGGTCTAGAAAGTTTTGACTCCCAAGAATGCAGTCACATATCCACATACCAGCAACTGGGCTGGCTGAATATGTTTACTGCCTCATCAGCTATGCCAGCTGAAATGTTTGTGATTTCTTCGTAACCCATTTTGATCCAGTTTTGACAGGCAAACACAGAGTCAGTATTTAAACACTCTGAGATAAACCACATTATTTTAATTGAAATGAGAGAGGAAGGAACCACATGCACAGCTCAGCTAGCAGACTTCAGACTGTAGTAATCTCCAGGTGTTAGATATGGTACCAAGGGGTCAAGGGGAGAGTAAGGTAGCAGGAGCTTTGTCATCTGTCATACTTGTTACCAGAAGAGGACTCATCTATATATGATGTGTATTTAGAATGCAGACAATAATACAGAGGAAGGAATTATAACTGATTTGGATTGTTGTATAAGTCATGGTTAACTGAAAATTAGAATGTTTCCTAAGAACATTTATGTTTAAAGGCTGTATTTAGCAGGAAGATAGGACATTCAAAATGTGAGTGACGTGACATAGCCATAGAATGAATAGATGAGAAGACCCAAGGTGTATAAAAGCCGATAAAGTAACCCAAAGTATTTTTCTATCCATGTTTCAAAAGAACATACCTCTGTTAAAGAACAGACATATTGTGTTACTTACTTTACTGATCAAGACAGGCAAAAATAAGAAATTCTGGGAGTACTTTTCTCTTTAATGTAGGATGAGAATTTGACATAATGCAGTAGCTTCTTGTTATTTAATTATTGATGAATATAGAGTCTGGTAGTGGAGTGAGGTTTAAAATAACTCTCTCTAGGTTGTACAAAAATTAAAAATAACGTTGACCAAATAAAGTCGTAGAACTGTTTTCCTCCCACCTCTCTCTTCAAGGTATATGGATCTGTAAGAACCTCAGGTTTACACTACTATCAGCATCTGGTATCTCCTTACAGTAAAAAGGTATTTGTTTGGGTCAAATGTCTCTGTCCAACATTTTCAAATTTCAAAAAAAAATACAAACCCTAATCCATTTGAAACATAGTGCAGTACAGGAATTAAATGCATCAGTTCCTTTCTTTTTTCATATCAAGAAAGATGAACAATATTATTGATGATGGTGAGTTGTTTGGCTAGGGTTTTTTGGAGGAGAATGTAGAGGAGAGTCCACAAAACAAAACCAGAAAGAATAAGAATGGCTAAAAAACAATATTATATTTTCTAGGTGATATTTATCAGCTTGCTTAAAAATAATTTTGATTAATTTCCCTTCAGGTATTCTTATTTTTTCATATAGTAGTACATAGCCAAATGATGCTGGTTGGGGATATAACTTACTTACAGTATAACATAAACATGTATAAATGTAACCAAAGCACATAGCCAGCCTGTACTAACATTCTGGAGACTGTTTTTGCCTTCTTTCTATTTTGTCTCTGACTTGCATTTTGACATATCAGCTATTGCATCCTGTGTTAAGATTGAACTCTGAGGATATAGAAATAATAGCTAGTAATATAGCCTCCAAGATCTCATCAAGTCTATTAGGTAAAGAGTGGCAACGAGTAAAACAACCCCAGCAAAATAATCCATTTTTTTACTTTACCCCCTTAACTCTATTACTGCTCATGAAAATTTAACCCTGTTATGAAGGGTTTTTCCTATATATATTTAATGAGTTATAGCTATTTCCATTTGGTTTGTATCCTATAGTGATTAAAATCCTGTAACACTTATTCAATGTAAATTAAATCTCCGAGGCTTATAAAGTCACTCAGTGCTTGAAGATAAGGATCAAACTATCAGGGAGTGCAAGATAGAGATTGTCTACTGGAACAACAACTTATGATCCCTGTCTCAAACCCTGTCTCAAGCATGCCTTATGTGACATAGGGCTCCCCATTCTCTCTGCATTCAGCTGAAGAGAGAAACTTAGGAGATGGAGGGGAATGGCAGCAGGTTGTGCCCAGAGTAGCAGGCGTGTCTCCCCTGTTTCAAACTCAGCCTCCCTAGTTCCTTTGTACAATAGATACAAAGCTCTACAAGTGGAATCAAACCTTAACGTGGATGATGTGTTGCACAGCCTAGAAACATTCCCCAGGTTAAGACGCTCCAAGCCATCAAAATGGCCTCTGTAAAGAAGAAAAGATGGGTCATCGCCGTAGGAGACTCCCTTCTAAAGGGACTCATTATGACCATTATGATCATTGAGTCCAACCATTAACCAAGCACTAACAAGTCCACCACTAAACCACGTCCTAAGCACCGCATCTACACATCTTTTTAATAACTTCAGGGATAATGACTCAACCATCTCCCTGGGCAGCCTGTTCCAATCCTTCAAAACCCTATGGGTGAAGAAATTCTTCCTAATATCAAACCGAACTTGAGGCCCTTTCCTCTTGTCCATATCCTATATATGTTCAAACAAAAATAGAAAGAAGATATGAAAAATGCCTCAATCTAATTAAGTTTTATTCAAAAATATCCTAATGTCCTTTAGTACACATTACATATTACTAGACTGATGGAAAAATCTTCTGTGTAATTTGAGTATTAAATGCTAAAATTATAAAAACTTATTTTACACTACTACTTGGAAGGCCCAATACTTAAAATTCTTTCTTGGATGTTGAATCATGTGAGACTTTTTCAGAAGTCCTGTGAATGGCTTCTGATTTGTTAATTTTCAAATTTTAGTATTTTTCATGGGATTCTGTCTCTAAAAAGTGATAATTGGTTTTGTGTGGACAGTTTTGTGGGAACTAACGAAGAACTTAATGCTGAGGATTTACCTTCCTTGGCTTTCTCACATTAATTCTCAAGTGTTTTTATTTGATTTGTTAAGGATGAAGGTCTGAGTTCTTACCTTCTCCATCACATTTGTTGGACACTTAGAGAAAATCATTGGCTTTGAACTAAATTAAAGACTTTGCTGCTGACTTCCATGGGACATTTGGGTCAGAGAAGTGGCTAGCTGATCAGTGGCAGCCAGCATTTTTGCCTGAAGTATACAATGCACTGGGGAGGAAAGGGAAAGTGGTTATGTGATTTTCTGCTCCCCCCACCAAATTTTCTCTCCACTCCCAACAGGAAACAAGCAATTAATATATTTTAAATGCTAACAAGTCAAATTGAGTGCAACAGTACTTCTAGGATGTTGAACTGTTACTGTTGCCAACTTAAGTAGAAGCTAATTTATGTTTATGAAGTGTAATTCAAAGAAACGTTGGTAAGGTTGCTTCTGAGCTCCTGGACTAGAAATGTGCCCAAAGGTTCTAAAAAAGCAGTGATTTTCAGCCAGCTGCTCAGAGCCCCATGAACTATTCTTGGCAGTATTCCTGCTGGCTCATAAGTCTATAATGCTTGCTTTCACAGCTTATTTCACCTTTATTGGATCATGGATAACAAAGCACAGTGCTCATTCTTGCTCTTTTTTTTTCTCAACCTTCATCTATTATGCTACTGTATTGAGGAATGCGTGTCACAATATTAGGAAATATTTTTTCTCCTTCTGACTTCTCAGGAATACCTTTACCTTCACATTTACCTGATTTTTTTTTTAACAATAAATTTGTGGATGAAATTAAAAGCACTTTTCAATTTCTATGTTTATAAATTACATTTACTACTAGAAAAAGTACATAGACTTATACACAGAAAATGTGAAGTATTCAATGATATCAAACTGAATTTGGAAATGCTGAAAGCAGTTATACACATAACCCTCAAAAAGCTGTTTTCCAATTATGTCAGGTAGCTTGGTTTACGTAACTGGCAAGAACAAATGAATGCATAACAAAAAAACCGAAAGAAGTACTAAAATATCTAGATTTTTCTCTGATGATTATAACTTCCCTAATTGATGTATTATCTTACTACAGAGACACTACTTAAATATTTATATGCAATAGAATCATAGAATCATAGAATAACCAGGTTGGAAGAGACCCACCGGATCATCGAGTCCAACCATTCCTATCAAACACTAAACCATGACCCTCAGCACCTCGTCCACCCGTGCCTTAAACACCTCCAGGGAAGGTGAATCAAGCACCTCCCTGGGCAGCTTGTCCCAGGGCCCAATGACCCTTTCTGTGAAGAATTTTTTCCTAATGTCCAGCCTAAATCTCCCCTGGCGGAGCTTGAGGCCATTCCCTCTTGTCCTGTTGCCCGTCACTTGGGAGAAGAGGCCAGCACCCTCCTCTCTACAACCTCCTTTCAGGTAGTTGTAGAGAGCAATGAGGTCTCCCCTCAGCCTCCTCTTCTCCAGGCTAAACAACCCCAGCAATAGAAGTGTTTAAATTATTTTTCATTTTATGCCTTTTTTACTTACAACTTTACTTCCTCTTGATCTAAAGTCCTTACTGTTCTAGATGCATTAAATGAAGTTAGACAGAAGGCAGTCTTTCTTCTACAAGTCTAATATATCAAAAAGAAAAAAATAATGAAAATGAGGATAGAGGTACAGTGGAGATTCAAGTTCAAGTCCTTGGGTTCTTTTGGGGTTAGTTTTTTTTTTTTAATTTTGACAAACCTAACACTTTTGTCATACTAAAAATGTATAGCCTGAGTTATATTTGCAGAATTTACTGTGGCACCTTTTCTGTACTGAGGCATCATTATTGCACAGGGAATCTTCACAAAACTTGATCTAATTGCTATGCTGCATAACCAATTGATTATGCATTTCACTACCGATTCCCAAATTCAGCTTGCACCAGGAAAATATGCACTGGAATGCAAGTTCCTTATAGGGCAGCATAGATTTCCCTCTAAGAAATATGAACATGAGAAAATTGCCCCTTCTTAATCATAAAAGGAGTTTTACATAGGTCTTATGAAGGATTTATGCAGTTTCCTTATGTTCAAACAGATAATGTGGTCACATTTCTCAAGTCAAAATATAATTTAATTCAGAAAGAAAATGAAAGGAGAAGATCTTTCATAGCTTGGCATCTGGACTCTGTGATTACCTTCCAAAGACGAGGACAAGCAGAATAAAGTCATGTGTAAATTGAACTCTGCTTCAAAAAAAGTATAAGCCAGATTTTTGTCAAATAGAAATAAAGCATTCTTAAAAGTAATGTTTGGGCTTGTCTCAGTGTTTTGTGGGTCCTTTTTTCATGGTAACAGTCTCAAAAAAAAAAAAAAAAGAAGCAAAGCTATTTTTATTATGTGTTTAACCAAGCAGAAAGTAATGGAATATGAAATGTGGAATATAACTATTTGGCATGCTTACCTTTATAATGATTATCAGTGATGAGTTGTACTGTTCGGTACACCCCCCTTTGTAATGTCAGGCTGAATTTTAGAGTATTTATAAATTTGATTTTAGTAATCAGAATTCGATAATAATGATATTCAAATTTAATTGTTCAACTAGTTCTAGCTCAGAAGGGAGCAGAAGTCAGAAATTGTGGAAAGCTGGTTTGAAAGGATTGTTCAGATTTACTGGGGTGTGCACATACAGCTTTTTGAATATATGTACATTTACACAGGAGGGATCCAGCCAGCACAACAAAATTACACACATTATTTATGGTGTCCATTATTAGGTGTGTATGTATCTGGTGAGTACTTGCATGTTCTTTCTAGTAGTCTAAGGAGAAGAAAGTCTTTAGTTACCCCTTATTATTTGTTTTGTTCACAGCAACAGTTACTTGGTTTCTTCTGCCATTGCTTTCCTTCTTTCATTTTTTGCTATCTCTTGCCTAATGGTAAAAAAGAAAAAAAGTTCAGGTCAAAGTAATCTGATGTAAGTCACTGCTGACTTTTGAAGCCAGATTTCCAAGATTCTAAATTCTTCCAAGAACGTATCTTTTTTGGTTTATTTAATTGTAAGTTATATGGCCATTGTTCTGCTTCCAGACATGATGGAGTGACTGAACTCAAATGCAGCAGCGAATGTTGCCATCTAAAAACACAACAGTCATTTGCAGTTGACTTTTTAGATTACTACTCCTGGAAAACTGTTTGGGATGTTCTTTAAAATTATTAGTATGACCATATCAGAGCACAATCATTGTAAATTTCATGAAAATCAAATGATTAGTTATGACAGTAGGTGAAAAGTTCAAATTAAATCCCTATGGAAATATACGTGTTACTATTCTTTTCTGTTACATATAAGTGTCTTTTAAGAAGGTGTTCAATACCAATGTTCACAGTGAGGAGTGTCATCCCATATATCTTCTGTAGGCTTCGCTCAGTGAAAGATTCCAGTAATGTTCATCATTATGCATCACCAATTTTATATGTTGCCTTAATGGTCGAGGCAGCTCAAACTTGGATGCTCTCATTTTTGCTTCTTCCACGCAGGAAAGTGAGAAAGACTGATTCTTTGCTGTGTGCTTCAGAATTGAAAACCTCATTGGGTTAACAGGGTTACCGTTCCCAACCCAACTGTCAATCTCAGTCCCTTGGAACATCAGGTTTCACAGGTCAACCTATAGCTTGTTAAGCCATTTCAACAGTCCAGAAGTAGGAAATGTTTAGTTAAAATCTTTATGCTGTGCAACTTTCATTAGATTTTATCTGTTTCCCTATATTCCTTCTTAATATCACTGCCCTCTAACAGAATACATTGCTCTAAGAATGATTAGAAATAGCCTTTACTCTCCCCACTGCAACCAATTGACCTCCAAACAGCAACAAGAGAGATCTGGAAAATAACCTCTCTCAAATTTAAACTCTTATTGTAAGTCTGAGTTCTTCCTGGAGCTGGGAGTCACAGTAAAAGGTCAGTGCATTGATATAAGGTATATTAGTGAACTGTACCTCATGTTAGCCCAAAACCTGTAGTGCTTAAGGTAAAAGGAGTGATAAAACAGCTATGAAAACTTTCCTATTGGTACACTCGTTATGTGGGAAGGATGCTTTTGTGATGATACAGGGAATCAAAGTAGTTATTCACAGATTCATTTTTGGTCTAACAATCAATTAATGACCCCAGGTCACAGAACTCTATTTTTTAATACCTCCTTATCTCTAAGCAGCTTAGGACTGTGGTGGCCTCTTGGTCTTTTATTTCCTTCTCTTTTATTTAAAAAAAAAAAAAATCATGTCAGGTGTCAAGGAAATAATATATTTGGGATTTGAAAAAGCTCTGTGAATTCTACTAGAACTGGATGCTTTGATTAATTTTGATGTTTTTATTAACAACAGTATAAAAATTACTGCTTATAGTAATGTTTTTTAGATGTTTTCAGTCAGCTTGATAACTGGGCAAAAAATTAGTCACACAGGTGTTACTCAGGCTTAATGTTTGCTTCAGAGTTCAGCAGGAGGTGTCAGCCAAAAACCAGTTTGTGTTTAACAGAAGGTGTGTGTATTGGTTATGTTTTGGCATTGGACATCTATGCACCCGCAAAATGTTAACATCTGGTGATATTTCTATCCTGTTTCACTTAATGTTCATCAAATCCAGAAGATTTACAGATGTTTCATGATAATGACAAATAAACAAAAGTTTTGATTATCATCACAAGAAATTCAGCTTTATCTACAATTCAAACTCACTCTGTTTAATTGTACAGAATGAGTGAAAGCCAATAAATAAATGAAAAAATATCTTTATCATGTCAAATTATAAAGGATTTCATTTTCAGTTGGTGTAGATGTTTGCAAAATCTTACCTATAGATTCCTGGTATTCTAACTTAAAAACTTACTTTACAGTTATCCATCTGTTTGTGATTTTAAGGGTTAATTTTCATTTGGGATACATTTTTTTTCTACATACGTATACTTTTTCTTCATTTTTTTTCCACTAAAGTGGAGGTCTGAGATCATTCTGTAGGTGCTTTATAAGAGAAAGCCAAGTAAAGATTTCTCCTTCTCTGTAGTTTTTCCTATGGAGATCATTGTGTGAACATTTATACTTCTTTGAATAGATAAAGTTCATTATTTGCGAGGACTTCAATCGAAAAGTTTCCTCATAATCCAAATAGCATGTTCAGATTCATAAAGCTGCAAATAATACCTGTAGGTACTGATACTATAATTACAAGTAATTCCTGAAAGAGGGTACGAACACCACTTTTAGTATAAATCATTTATGTGCTTTATGGAATTATTTGTGCTGACTGTGTTCGTAGTAGCACCAACGGATATTTTAGAGTTTAAATTAGAACATACGTGTCTAAATGAGAATTTTTACTGGATTTTGAAGTTCTTCATCTTCCAGACTTATATTAGACCTTTTAGAATCATAGAATCATTTGTGTTGGAAAAGACCCTTGAGATCATCAGCTTCAACCCTTAGCCTGACACTGCGAAGTTCACCACTAAACCATGTCCCTAAGCCAAAGTAGGAAGCCTCATTTAAATACGACTTATAACGTATCAATTGCAGTGTCTGAATCTGATCTTAATTTTACTTTGTCTGATAGAATCAGCTAATTACTTCTGTGTACTCTCATTTTATCTGATTTCAGTTTTGCTGACTAGAATTTAAAAGATTTATCTGAAGAAGTGGAACACACTGGTAGAACATCACTGTTATGAAGTGATGACAGGCCCTGAACAATACTATAAAAACCTTCAAGTAAAGTTTTGTGTACTTCTCTCTTGTTTTCTAACTTTGTGTTGCCATCTCACAAGGATCCACATTACTTTCCTCTTTCTTTAATGCTGGAATACTACTTGGCTAAAATACTTCTACTCCACTGACAAGCCCAGTAAGTTCATCTGCAATTTATTATCCAGGATAGTGTAAAAAGTCAACAAATATTTCTACTACGTGGTTTGCAGGTCACTTTCAAAAGTAGAAAGCATGACATTTTACTCACTTTCATCTGAATTTAGACCAGCAGTCACTTCCAAAAGAGCACTGTCAGCATTTCCAGACACTGCATGCCAAATCCATCTGAAAAGATTGCTCAGAAGAATGGTTAGAGCAGGAAAATGTTCTGGTATTTAATATTGCTGTATTTAATAGGTAAGATGACTGCATAGAGTGAAAATGTCTATATTCCCCTTCCAGCCTTTAAAACAGTTTTCTCAAGGATTACAGAAAATGTTATGATATCCTCTATTCTAGATTTGCCATTTCTACTACATGCCATTTCTCCAGGAATTCTTTCAGATTTAAATTGTTTACATTGCCCACTTGAGTTGCTGCAGTCTCTAACTCAAGAAGTCGTATTGCTGGCATATTTTTAATTTGGTGAATCAAAATTGTGTGTTCAGATATGGCTGGAGTGCTGGAAGAAGTACTCAAGACAGATAGGCCAAGGACCTTTGAAAATGAGAACCCGATTATGAATTGAGGCTGATATGGGCCATTTATATAGTAACTAAAGGGCAGATGTATCCTACCCTACTTCTTTTAAGTTTGAATGTACACAGCTGGTTAAATGATTTTCCAGTCAATTAACACTGCCTCATAATTGACTGTTTATCTCTATTGCATACTTGGTGTAGGTTGGATAACTATATACATTTGGTATGATGTGCTATAGTTGTTTCTGTGGTCTCAATGATAATGTTGACTTGCACAACGACATTTGTTGATAGGTGATACAATCCTTTAAATGTAAAGCTATGTTTGACTGTAATCCTAAATTTTAAATAATAGCATTTACATTTACAGACTGAGAGGAACAGCACATTAATAATGTTTTTGATTAACTTCTTTATGATAATTCTTTTTTATTCTGTTCCCTTGAGCAATTCCTCCTCAATCCCATGTCTATTGAGGCTCTTCACCCCGCAGGCAACTGTCACAGGGAAGACAGATATGTAACAGGTACATTCTAAAAGACTGGATATATTCTTTTCAGGAAAACATACAGAATCTCATACAGAAGGCAAATTGTGGTGTGAATAATAATGTAATGACATGCTGTTCCCCTTCCTCATGATTTCTGGAATGCAGGGAAAAGTTTTTAGAAGTATATAGCTTAGTAGTTTTAACCTTTTAATCTGGATTTTTTTTTTTATATAATGAACAGCTAATTAAAAATTTCATGTTAATGTGCATATTATAGCAGATAGGTTGATTGTTTAGAGTCCTTAACATTTCATGATTAAAAAAGACAAACATATAACTGCTATAAAAATACTAAAATACTTGGAGGAGCTGCTTTATAAAAGAGAGATCTAGCTAAAAATCTATTCATAGCACTAAAAAGTATTAATTGGTAAAATACTATAAAAGCTTAGACTTACTGATAGAGTCCATCTTCTAAATTTCTCACTTCATTGCATAATAAAATGTAGGATGTCAGCTATCTAATACATCTGATATGTGGCTGATTATATATAGAAAATATTTCTGGGAACATTATTATAACAAAGCTTTCAGATCCTTTGCCATTTTCTAAGTAAGACATGCTTCTATACATACATTTATTTTTGAAAAAAAAATAGTTCTTAATCTCCTGCTGCTGAGAAGCTCTGAATTGTGAGTACTACAATTACAACTTCACAGGGTAACAGAAACCAGTGAGAGAGTTATAGCAGGTAAATATTTTGATCTTTTTAAAAAAAGTCTAGAGGTACTTCATTCTACTCTCATAGCTAACAAATTCTTGGCTAGACTAGCTATCTTGGAAATAGAGTGCTTCTGTGTAGGCCACTGCAAACCATTTAGGGCCCTGGTTAGAGATGAACAGACCATAAAAACAACCAGAGAGGGCTTTGGGGCATCTTTGGTAAAGGTTTTGACATCTGAACTACACAAATTCTCCTTAAGTAGAGAAGAATCTAAAGAACAGGGCCATCTCAAATTCTTTGCCTTTCGAAGACTGAAAATTATACTGTGAATGAATTATCTTGTATGAAATGAATATGTATTTCAAAGTACATGATGAGGTCTCTTTTGTCTCATCCTCATAATTTATAAATACCAAAGAAAGTGTTCCATAGTATTGCTATGGGATAACCTGTCTCTTTCAGTCTTCTTGAGCTTTGAGCCGTATTTAAATAACAGATTTGAACTTGCTTGACATGTAATTCTAGTTTAAATAGGATATAATATTTTAAACACATTTTCCAAAAGTCTTTGTTACGTGTAATTGCAGTTCAAATATCATGCCTGAAAAGAGTTTTGGAAACCTTAACATTGTCATCTAACCAACCAAACCATGTTTGAAAATGTTATCACTACTGCATTTTAAAAGTGAGCTCAAAACTCGACACAGACAACCTGACTGGCAGCTTCTTGGAAGTATTGTGTCTTAGTAACCTTAAACATGGCTTTTCCTTTTGAACACTTTTGTAGTTGAGATAAAGTAGAAGTGTTTTGGCAGCACCACAGTCTTTGATCCAGTCTGTGGGAAACATAGTGCTGAAATACCCCTAGTCCTAAATTATATAAAACATACAAGGATGACTGTTATCTGTCCTTTTCTCCTTCCTGCTTCCATAGTGACCACAAGGGCTCCATTTAAACTGCAAACATAAGGCAAGGAAAATTCCTAACCTAAATGTCTTTAAAAATCTTAAAATACCATAGGGGCTATTATAGAAATGAAATAATAAATAATGTTGTCTTAGACTTTCTACCATAGCTGCAGTGCACTTGTACTCCTTGTAAACATGCTATATCTGATGCATCAAATTCTGTGTAACTGTCCTGAAAAATAATTCAGTATTTCCATTAACATATCAGAGTCTCCACTAATGTTATGAAATTAGTACTAGCTTAAGACAATTTCTCTTTGTTGCTGAAGACTATGAAAGACTAATGTGTTTTCACTTTACGGTTATCACTTGCCTCTTAGTTTCCTTATTTATGATGTTGTCTATTTGGTTGCAGATACTTAAGGATGTAGAAAGAAGAAGAGGAAGACTTGGGAGCAATAAAGCGCCACTCTGAAAAAATCCACTGGAAAATTGTGAGGAAGCTACTGACTGAGGCTATGACTTCAGATAGCATGGCCATGTCTGTTATTCTTAAACAAAGTACCAGAATAACAAGACGATTGTCAGAGGAACATGAGCTTAGAAAAAGTTTGAAATTTTAACAGCTGACATGAAACAAACCAAGTCCATGAGAGAGGACAAGGGCTTGAAGGATTCATACTGCTAAGTTACAAGTAAAATGACTTTATTCAGACATTGATAGGCTAGTATATGAGGATTAGGATGTTAGGATCTTAACAATAGAATCATAGAATTGTTAAGGTTGGAAAAGACCTCTAAGATCATCAAGTCCAACCATCAATACAATACCAATGTGCCTCCTAAAACATGTTCTAGAGTGCCCCATCTATGTGTGGAGAAAACTGACGTCCAGCCTAGTGCTTTTTTCTCCCAGGCAAATAAGGAGATTCCCTATTGATATTCCCAGACAGGCATAATCTTAAAGTTAGGAGAGCATTAGATATATATTCATTAGATTACATACTTGTCTTTATCTTTGCAAAATATTCTTCATTTTCAGGTTTATTGTTTTTAATTGTAATGTAAATTATAACAATTTTAAAAGATATAATTTTATTATGAGAAACTCAAATTACTTTTCATTTAATATAAGGAAATAACTGTTACGTTAAATTATTCCCTTTATAGAGATCTGTGGTGCAGATCTTCAGACTCTTAGTTTTTCTATCCATTGTCCCAGGCACTAGCCTGAAATATCTGATTTGCACAAGAAACGAGAAGAAATTCTCCATTATGCATTATATATTTGTTTCATGTTTACCATTTAAGTTATGCAAAAAGGGCGCAAAATAAAACCCAGATATTAACACCAAGGTATGTTGTTCTGACATTGGCAGCAGACAGAGATGCTGAGTCTTCAACTGTGAAAATAAGATGAAGAAGCTTCTTATTATGAAGAAAAAAATAAGCGACACTTCAATTTATGCCTAGACTGGGTAGGTACAGTATCTGAATTTTTAAGATTTTTGGCTGTAATAGGTATCACGTATAGTGTTGATACAATGAAAGCTCTGCTATCCTGAATAATGATCTTATGGAAGGCTAGTCAGTCAGTTTTCAAGAAAATCTTGAAAAGGACATTTGAACTAATGGTGCCTGAGATCACAGCACTAAGTTACTTACCAATGAAGATTGTGTTAGACTCAAAGCTTCTATGCTCTGTGAGATTGACTGAAATTTCCTGAGAGATTTCTTCTCTCTTCATGGTCATAAGCATTCGCACAGCTGCTAAAGGTTTTTGGCAGCTCCCCACAACTGTGGAACTACATCTGGAGTAAATCTTAGTGACCATAAATTTCAGTACCTTCAGAACAAAAGAGTGAAGCCTACTTCTCTCACCTAGCAGTACCAAAGCCAAAAAGAAGCCAATCAATTCCTGCTGTTGGGAGGGATGGAAAGAGAAAAACAGAGAACTTTTTGTCTTCTCTGTAGCAGATATATAAGATGCTTTAATATTCCAATAAAAAGACAGAATATAAACTTAGATAACTAAAGCCTGATCTGGAAAATATGAGTCAGAGCCAAATGAGCTAATTCAATTCCAGGGACTCAAAATAAAACATCACTTGATTTAACTCTTAAGGGCAATGTTTGAAATTTGAGCTTTTTTTTAATAGACCATCTTTATTCACAATATATAGCATGCTTACTTAAGGAAAACCCTGCCTTTAAAAAAAATAGTACCAAACAATTATCACATTTTTAATTGCACAGCTTAATTTACTCAGTAAACAGTACTATGATTTGCTGTGTAGTTTGTTTTTGAATAATTCAAAATCTTGGAGATAATTAAAATTTAATCTTCTAAAGGGATTTTGGATCCCATATCTGTGAAATATGTAATTTTGTATATTTTATGAGACTTTTTTGATTCGGTTGACATTATACTGTTGTTTGAAATGGGCCTTGTAAGGTGAAAATGAGACATTGAGAATGAGAGCGAATGTATAATTTATAAACTCCTCTTAATAAAGCATATGTTAAGTACAGATCTGTGTGGAAAAGTCCTTTAAGGTTATTTATAGTTTGATTTATTGTATTAGAGTTCTTCTTAATAATAGAGTTATCTTACCATTGTAATTGAGTCTATCAGTCAAGATTAGAGAGGACATTTTACATGTCTGAAAGAAGATGGCAAGGCTATGAATCTGCAGCAAGTACCAAAGTTAAGAAGATCGTCGATACTATTGGACCATACTGTTTTCTTAACTCAGGTTTTCAAAATCACTTTACTCTGGGGGTACGTTTTATACTTGACTAAGTCAGAATTGCCACTCAGACCTGAGTGATCAGCTACCTCTATTAACTGGGGATTTTAATATGGATTTCAAAACAAGATATTGAGTCAGCCAAGAGAAGGTGGCAGAGAGAATCCAGTATGCATGAGCAACTACACATAGAGAACGAATATCTAAAGAACAATCTCTCTTCATAAATGATCTTTATGTTGTTCAGAGTGAGGCAAAGTATGACATCATATGAGCTGATGAACTGTAGCAGAACTGTTTGCAACTGGGCCCTCAGATAAGCCTCTCTTAGCTCCCAACAAACCTAGGTGCAACAGATGCCAACCTTCAGAATCTATTTCTTTATCAATGGCTTGGAACCCTATGTGGAAGTATCATGCTCCTCCCTATGTTGGGTTCTGCAGGAACCTTTTTAGAGTGAGGAAGTTGAGGCACAATCAGATTTTCAAAGGTATATAGTCATTTATCTCTCATTTAATCTGTGCAAGTCAGACATGAATGTCTTCATACGTTCATCTAACATAAATCTAAGTAATTATCCCAAATCTCTATGCAAATCTTCCAGCAGATCAAACTTCACGTAGGCAGTTAAGGCTTGCTCTCAGCCATGACAAAATATTTGTTCACAAGTAAAATCAATAAAATATTAGGGTTAGAAAAAAAATATTAGGGACAGAGAAGATATAAAAGGGATATGTAAATTTATAGTGGAAGAAACAAAAAGGACATATACATTTCTTGCTTCACTCTTCTGGAGCAATAAAAATGGCTTTAAAAGTATTAAAAGAATGAGAAGGAACTGAGGCAATGACATGTGAAAAGTAGTCTACAACATTGCTCAGATTTTGGAGAACATAGTGGAAGAAAGGTTGAGTTTTCCAGGAACTCCACGGCAGGTTTATTTGCTTTGAAATAAAGATCAGGTAATTTCATTTCAGAAGGTGGTGAACTGCTGTAAGAACAGGAAAATTGAAGAATAAATATTAGTTTTGATTTATTGGTTGATTAATTGCAGAGAAAAAGAGGATTTTTTTGTTGTTTTGGGGAGTTGTGGTTGTTTGATATGGGTTGTTTTTTCATGGTTTATTCATGAAATTATTTTCCATCAGAAATAAACATGGAGAATGCTGAGTGTAGCATTGGTTTGTTAATTGCACAGAAACAATCTATTTATACAACACTTCTATTAGTAAAAAACATTTTTCTTCTGCATTGCTTTCAGATGGTTAATTATATATAATATTAATGCAATAGACTCTCAAACCAGATCTCTCTTTCTCATATTGTTCTCGTAAGGTCAGATAGATGAATGAAGCAGGTGATCATAGAACAAGGGTGTTTCAATAATGTTTAGTAAAGGGACTCTTAAGCCTTTTAGCAAAGCACAACAGGTTCTACAGTTAATAGAAATAACTAGGGTTTTTTCTTGGTTACTTAGGTCTTTTGTAGCAAAAGAATGATACTTATATAGATTTGCTGTCCGGCACTGCTGTTCTCGTCTCGAATTTGTCACTGCTTATGCCACTAATGGTATAAAAGACCCTTTGCTTTTTTTATTAATCCCCAACCAAAAAATTCCATAGCAAAATAAATAAAATTACGGCTTCGCAATGTATGGAAACATCCAGCTTTCCCCAAAGGAAGGCAGTTTATCGTCTCTTCTTTTCGAAGGCATGTGGAGCAGATGCATGGCAGAAAACTTCAACAAGCATTAGCAAAAAATAAATTCTGATGGGCTAGGATTCATGATGTAGGCAGGAGAAACTATCACTACTGATTCCATCTCCACAAATTTCCTTTTCATATATGATTCGGTCCTTTTACTATAATACCCCAGCTCTCATTTTATGTTTTGTTTCATTACTCCACACAAGTAACAAGTTACTTGCTGATTTAAGTCAACTCCCACATGAACATGTGATCGTTGGCATAAACTAAAGAAAAACAATCCTTATCTCTGTACTTCTTCAGTCTCCTGCCTTTTTATGTTATCAATTTTATTAATAAATGTGTGTGAGGCATCTGGGGTTAGTGTGTATTTAGGCTTTACTCAGGGGTGGTAATCACTCACTTCCTTCTTTACACTCCTCTATATTTGTGATTTTTTTCCTTTGACTAGATCTAAGTACTGCTTGAGGAATTAGTGATGAGTAGATATTTATGCAGAAGACTTCAAGATGAATGAAAGATACTACATCCTTCTGGACTAGCACTTAAAAAACCAAAATGAGTTAAAGACTTTTTGGTTTTTAAGATCTTTTTTCCTTAAGGGATGGATTTTGTCTTGTTAACCTCACAAGGAAACAAACAGCCTTCAGTGAAATAAAACATTGCATTGTGCTACAGAGAGGACTTGAGATTGGTCATTTGCAGCAGAACAGCATTTCTCTTTTTTTTAATTTATCTTTTGTCAACAGACTTTGGATGAAGAAAGGCTGCACAAAGGGTTTATGTTGACCAACAGATTGTTAACTGCAGGTTATTTTAAGACTGTGGAAATATGAGATACTGTTCTGTGGCCTGGAATGGAGAAAAACTTTATTTTGCTAATACTTGAAATTCTTTGAACAAAGATAATTTTCTTTGTTATTGTTCAAGGAATTAGTATATAGTCCTAGCTCACGTCTTTTTTTCATAAATATCAGTATACTTTGTTTTTACTGTCTTATGATCTTTACTTTTGGGTTGCCTAGGTACACCTGCATCATCTTATTAATGTTTTCAATGTGGTATGCATGGATACAGAGATATATGCTTCTTTGGCAGCACCCGGCAGCAGGACGGTGAGTTCTGTGGTGGGGTGGACTTTTTGAGGTGGTGGGAGCTTCCCGGAGCCGGGAAAATCCCAGAAAAACCCAGGCGGGGGTCCTGGCAGCCCCAACACGGTGGTCCCGCGCGGTGCCTGTCGGGCACCCTTCCAAAACTCCGCAAAACCATGACTTTTATCTCAAGTCTTCCCAAATTTCCCCTCAAAATCCCCTGTAATATGATTGTTTTATCCCACATCCCACCACAAAATCCCCTAAAATGCAACTTTTACCACAAGGCTCCATACAAAAGCCCCCAAAGGAGTACTTTCACCCCAAATCTCTTCCCCAAATTCCCCCAAAACATGTCTTTTACCTCAAATCCTCTCAAACTTCCCTTCCAACTGCCCCAAAATATGATTGGTTTACTCCACATCCCCTCAAAAATATCCCCCGAAATGCAACTTTTACCAGAAATCTCCCCAAAAAAAGCCCCAGAGGAGTACTTTCACCCCAAATCCCTTCCCCAAATTCCTCCATACTGCATCTTTCACCTCCAGTTGTCTCCAATGTCATAGAACCATAGAATCACCAGGTTGGAAAAGACTTCTTGGTCATTTAGTCCAACCATTCCTATCTGTCACTAAACCACAACACTGAGCACCTTGTCCACCCATCTTTTAAACACCTCCAGGGATGGAGACTCAACCACCTCTCTGGGCAGCCTTTTCCAGTGCCCGATGACCATTTCTGTGAAAAATTTTTTTCCGATGTCCAGCCCGAACCTCCCCTGGCAGAGCTTGAGGCCATTTCCCCTTGTCCTGTCCCCTGTCACTTGGGAGAAGAGGCCAGCTCCCTCTCCTCTACAACCTCCTTTCAGGTAGTTGTAGAGAGCAATAAGGTCTCCCCTCAGCCTTCTCTCAAGGCTAAACAACCCCACTTCCCTCAGCCGCTCCTCGTAAGACTTGTTCTCCAGCCCCTTCACCAGCTTTGTTGCTCCTCTCTGGACTCGCTCCAGAGCCTCAACATCCTTCTTGTGGTGAGGGGCCCAGAACTGAACACAGTATTCGAGGAGCGGTCTCACCAGTGCCGAGTACAGAGGGAGAATAACCTCCCTGGACCTGCTGGTCACGCCATTTCTGATACAAGCCAAGATGCCATTGGCCTTCTTGGCCACCTGGGCACACTGCTGGCTCATGTTCAGTCGGCTGTCAACCAACACCCCCAGGTCCTTCTCCTCCAGGCAGCTTTCTAGCCAGACTTCTCCTAGTCTGTAGCACTGCATAGGGTTGTTGTGCCCCAAGTGCAGGACCCAGCACTTGGCCTTGTTAAACCTCATGCCATTGGACTCTGCCCAGCGGCCCAGCCTGTTCAGATCCCTTTGCAGAGCCTCCCGACCCTCCAGCAGATCGACACTTCCACCCAGCTTAGTGTCATCCGCAAACTTGCTAAGGGTGCACTCGATGCCTTCATCCAGGTCATTGATAAAGACATTGAACAGGGCTGGACCCAGCACTGAGCCCTGGGGAACCCCACTTGTCACTGGCCTCCAGCTGGATTTCACACCATTTACCACCACTCTCTGGGCCCGGCCATCCAACCAGTTTTCCACCCAGGAGAGCATGCGCCTGTCCAGGCCGGAGGCTGACAGTTTCTCAAGCAGAATGCTGTGAGAAACTGTGTCAAAGGCTTTACTGAAGTCCAGGAAGACCACACCCACAGCCTTTCCCTCATCCAGCAGCCGAGTCACTTTGTCATAGAAGGCGATCAGGTTAGTTTGGCAAGACCTGCCTTTTGTGAACCCATGTTGACTGGGCCTGATCACCCGGTTCTCTTGCATGTGCTTCATGACAGCACTCAAGATCACCTGCTCCATGACTTTCCCTGGCACTGAGGTCAGACTGACACGCCTGGAGTTTCCTGGGTCCTCCCTGCGACCCTTCTTGTAGATGGGCACAACATCAGCCAGCCTCCAGTCCAGTGGGACTTCCCCAGTCTTCCAGGACTGTTGGAAGATGATGGAAAGGGGTTTGGCCGGCACATCCGCCAGCTCCTTCAATACCCTTGGATGAATCCCGTCCGGCCCCATAGACTTGTGGCTGTCTAGTTGGGCTAGCAAGGCTCTGACCACCTCCTCTTGGATCACGGGAGCCTCATTTTGCTCCTCTAGCTCCTGGGTTAGTACACAGACGGAACGACCCTCCTTACAACTAAAGACTGAGGCAAAGAAGGCATTAAGTACCTCAGCCTTTTCCTCATCCCCTGTCACTGTTGTTCCTTCTGCATCCAATAGGGACTGTATGGTCTCCCTAGTCCTCCTTTTATTATTAATATATTTATAGAAAGTTTTTTGTTATCTTTCACAGACTTGGCCAATCTGAATTCTAGCTCAGCCTTAGCCCTTCTGATCTTTTCTCTACACAATCTCACTTCCCTCCTGTAGTCCTCCCAAGAGGCCTGTCCCATCTTCCAGAGCCCATAAACATTTCTCTTCTTGATATCACTCAAGATCTCTCTGTTCAACCAAGCTGGCTTTCTCCCCTGCCAGCTTTTTTTCCGGAACATGGGGATGGCTTTCTCCTGAGCTGCTAGGACTTTCTTTTTGAAGAGCTCCCAGTCCTCATGGGCTCCCTTGCCCTTGAGTACTGTCTCCCATGAGACTTCGCCAACCATCCTTCTGAAAAGTTCGAAGTCTGCGCTCTGGAAATTTAATGCTACCGTCCTACTAACCACCCTCTTCACTTCACCTAGAACAGAAAACCCTATCATCTCATGGTCACTTAGTCCTAGGCGTCCTCCTACTGCCACATCTCCCACAAGGCCTTCTCTGTTCACAAACAGCAGGTCCAGGAGGGCACCCTCCCTTGTTGGTTCATTCACCAACTGTGCAAGGAAATTGTCCTCCACGCACTCCAGGAACCTCCTAGACTGCTTCCGTTCTGCTGTATTGTACTCCCAGCAGATATCAGGCAGATTGAAGTCTCCCACAAGAACGAGAGGCATTGATCTAGAGATTAACCCCAGCTGTTTATAGAAGAGCTCATCAGCTGCTTCTCCTTGGCTTGGTGGTCTGTAACAGACTCCCATCACAAAATCTACCTTCTTATGGGCTCCTCTGATTTTAACCCACAGGCACTTAACCTCCTAATCGCCACAATCCATCTCAACGGAGTCCAAGTCCTCCCTTACAAAGAGGGCTACCCCACCTCCTCTCCTACCCTTCCTATCCCGCCTGAAGAGTTTGTACCCCACCACAGCTGCACTCCAGTTATACGAGTCGTCCCACCACGTTTCCGTGATGGCAACGACATCATAGGCTCCTTGCCCTACGACAGCTTCCAGCTCTTCCTTCTTATTCCCCATGCTGCGTGCATTGGTGTAAATGCACTTCAGCTGAGCTGCCGAGCCTTCAGCCCTCTAAGAAGAGGGAACAGAGTTCGTTCCCAATTGCCTGGTAACTGGAGCAGCTAGCTCCGGAGTGCCCGTATCTCCCTTAGCACCCCGAGGTGTGTTCTCCCCCACTTTCTGTGTGGTGATGTACTGGTGGTCCTCACCAGCACACCCTCTCCCAATCACCATTGCCCCACGTCCAGGCTCGTTCCTGCCTAGCCTGGGCTCAACCCCCTCCCCGTTCACATCTAGTTTAAAGCTCGATTTATGAGCTTAGCTAGGTTTCTAGCAAGGGCTTTAGTTACCCTAGGAGACCCACGTGTCCCATCCTCAGCAAGAAAGCCTGGGGGTGTGTGAGCCACCCCACGATCAAAGAAGCCAAAGCCCCTCTCCTTGCAGCAGGCCTGGAGCCAGGCATTAATCGAATTCTTCTTCCTGGCTTCCCGCTCCTCCCTATTTAGCCTTGGGATGGAGCAGAATACTATTGGTGCCCCAGAGCCCTCCATCATTTTCCCAATGGCCCTGAAGTCATTCTTGATGGTTTTGGCCTTTTTGTTTACTAGACCATCGTTACCAGTTTGGACTACTATCGGAGGATAGCAGTCTGTCTCATGGACCAGGGAAGGAAGTTTTCTAGCTACCTCCTTCACTGATGCCCCTGGTAAGCTGCAGACCTCTCTGTGGAGCGGGTCCGGTCTGCAAATGGGTCCCTCAGTTCCTTTTAGGAGGGAGTCCCCTACAACAATCACCATCCTCTTCTTCTTGATGGAGGATGTTTTTATCTTTTTCTGAGGATGGCGCAGCCTAGGGAAGGATTCTAGGCTGTGGGAGCCATCATCCTCATCCTCAGGGTTGGATTCCACCTGCAGCACTTCATATTGATTCATCATGGGGATCTGGGGTTTTGTTGTCTGGGTGAGGGGAGCAGGTTTCCTTTGTCAGGCAGGAACTTGCTGCCATTCCCCATCTCTTGTAACCCCAACCTTGCAGTTTGCAGGTGGGTAGTGTCCAGACACACCAGCTCCAGCAGCCCACTGAGTTAGTGAGAGGGCACTGCTCCACTGGTCTATCTCCCTCTCACACTCCCTGATGGTCCTCAGCCTCTTTATCTCCTCCCTTAGCTCCTCCACCATGGGAAGGAGTTCCCCCACACGAGCTCAGCTTTCACAAATGGAGCCAGAAACAGAGGCAGGAGCTGGTGTGGGAGGGGGGCACTGCCTGCAGCCCAGGGGCTGGGTGGCTGCTGCACCCCCTGCGGCTCTGTCTGGGTGGCAGCATCCATCCTGCTTGCTGCAGCACCCGGAGCAGCTTTAATCTTCTGCCGGGTGGCCACCGTGGTCTTCAGTGTCTTTTGGCTCGACTCTAGCCCCTCTCTGTCCCTTGCCCTCTCGCCCTGCCCGCTCCAACTGCCCCGCAGCTCTTTGCTCCGCTCCCCTTCGCTGGGCTCCCAAGGGACCCTTTAAGTCTCCCGCGGTAGCCGCCGGCACCGCCTCTCCCGTCAGGCCCCGCGCGGACCCGGCTGTAGCCGCTGCCAGGAGCGCGGAGCCGCCAGCCCCGCCCCCGCCGGGGTTTTTCTGGGACTTTCCCGGCTCAGGGAAGCCCCCACCGCCTCAAAATGTCCACCTTGCCACAGAACTCACCGTCCTGCTGCCGGCTGCCGCTGAAGAAGCAGTGTTAATGGCTTCGCCGTGTTTAAATCTCCCGTGGTAGGCGCCGGGAACGCCCTTTGCAGAGCCTCCCTACCCTCCATCGCATCCACGCTTCCACCCAGCTTAGAGTCATCTGCAAACTTACTTAGGGTGCGTTCGATCACCTCATCCAGGTCATTGATAAAGATGTTGAACAGGGCTAGACCCAGCACTGAGCCCTGGAGAACTCCACTTGTAACTGGCCTCCAGCTGGAGTTAACTCCATTTACCACCACTCTCTGGGCCCGGCCATCCAACCAGTTTTTCACACAGGAGATCGTGCGCCTGTCCAGGCCAGAGGCTGACAGCTTCCTAAGCAGATTGCTGCGAGAAACTGTGTTAAAGGCTTTACTGAAGTCCAAGAAGCCTACGCTCACAGACTTTCCCTCATCCCGTAAGCCGGTCACTTTGTCATAGAAGGCAATCAGGTTAGTTTGGCAGGACCTGCTTTTTGTAAACCCATGTTGACTGGGCCTGATCACCCAGTTATCTATCTTGCACTTGCATGTGCTGCATGATAGCACTCAAGATCACCTGTTCCATGACTTTCCCCAGCACTGAGGTCAGACTGACAGGTCTGTTGTTTCATGGGTCCTCCCTCTGACCCTTCTTGAAGATGGGTATAACATCAGCCAGCCTCCAGTCAAGTGGAACTTTCCCAGTCAGCTTGACCTGCCAACACCCTCACAGGAGAGCATTCCTGCCCGAGACCTCATCTGAACCTCCAAGCACCCCCTCTGAACTCCCCAAAAATGCAACTTTCACCTCAAATCTCCTCACAAATGCCCCCAAGAGATCATTTGCACCCCAACTGCCATCCCCAAACTCCCCTAACTCATGCCTCACATTTCCACTCAAACTCCATCAAAATATGATTGGTTTACCCCAAGTCCCCTCACCAACTCCTACCACATGCAACTTCTACTACACGTCTCCTCACAAATGCCCCCAAAAGACATCCTTACATCCTTATCCCCCTGTGGGATGGGGCATGGGGGGGCTCAGCGCTTGGCATGCTGTGTGCTCCCTGTGCCACGGGGAGGGTGCAGAGGGGTGCTCCCTGCTGGGATACAGCCTGCCCCCCGGGCTCCCATAGTCCCACTGGATCTGCTGTCTCCCCAAGGTCATAGTGAGGTGGCTGTGGCCGTGGCTCGTCCCTGCAACCCCCACGAGGGACACCAGGAGGCAGGAGCTGGGCTGTCCCAGCTGCAGGGCTGCATTTAGGGGACTGGTTTCACAGGAGGCACCTGATGCCCCTCCAAGCCCGAGGTCAGGCTGAGACCAGACACAACTCATCACGTACAGCTCAAGCGCTCTTCAGACAGAGACCTGGGCTGGACAGGGCAGCTTGGCTGGAGCTGTAAAACCCCACAGAGCTGGGGCAAGCACAGCCGACCCCATGTGATGTCTCCCACCCCAACCCCTCCACCCTCCAGCAGGGAAGGGCTCTCCCTTGCCGGGGCTCAGGCTGGGCCAGCTCGCACACACGAGGCTGTGTCTGGGTCCCCGTCTCCCCTACCTGTTGCCGTGCTGCTGCGTCTCCTGGGGTTTGGAATTGGTGGTGGGGCGGGTGGGCAATGGCGGCAGCAATGGGAGGCACTCCTTTTTCCTGGGTAGGGCAGAGGCTGCATGTGGGTGACTGGGTGCAATGACCCACCCCGGCTCGAGGCAGCACCCCAGAGCCTTTGGCTTGTACCCAATGGCAGCCCCCTGTCCCGGGCAGGGGTCACTGTCCCCCTGTTGCTGGACAGGCCTGTGCAGGGCGCTTGGCAGGGTCAGACACCCAAGCCCCCATGTCCCACACAGCGGGGCAGCACCAGCACCCATCTCCCCTATCCCACCCACGGTGCCGGATGCTACTCACGGGCTGGGTGCCATCACGGTCAGGGACTGGTCGCAGGACAGGCAGTGGCAATGGGCCTGCGGGTACCTGTGGAGGGGAGAGAAAGGCTGGCTGAGCTCCGGGGGACACATGGCTCGCAGGCAGCAGTGAGGAGCCGGGCACTGCCCTGTAGGGAGTTACTGCATTTGCGGAGGGAACCACCGGGCGTTGAGCCTGGTTTGTCCCCCACCAGCCTAACACGGTCTGTCTGCTTCCAGAACCGAGGCATCTGGAGGCCTTCTCTATTCACGAACAGCAGGTCCAGGAGGGCACCCTCCCTTGTTGGTTTATTCACCAACTGTGCAAGGAAGTTGTCCTCCACGCACTCCAGGAACCTCCTAGACTGCTTCCTTTCTGCTGTATTGTACTCCCAGCAGCAGCCATGGCCACACTCACCCTGTCCCAGATGCTGGATTCAGCCCTCGGCTCCCCCCGTCTCGTCAACTTTGAGGACCTGCACAGCCTCCTGCAAGCCATGCTCCAGCACCTGGGGCTGCAGGACCTGCCTTTCCAGGCAGTGGGGCACAGCCTGATGCCCCTCCCTGGGAACACCCGGAGCCTGGTGTTCTCCAGCAAAGAAGGGGAACGAAGTGGAGAACCCGGCACAGGGCTCGAGCCACTCGTCCCCTTGAAGGACGTGCATCCAGGCACTGTGAGCAGCCCCCAGGTCGCCTCTGTGGGGCAGCTGGAGAAGGAAGCAAGTGAGAGTAGCATCTCCAAGGTGAGGCTCAGCCCGGTGCCATGGGTGTTCCTCTGCAAGGCACCCGCTCCTCCAGGGTCTGCGCTGTCTCTGTGCTGCCCTCAGACCAAGGTCTGTTTTTACACCCAGCTCCCAGTGGTGCACGGGGCTGCACTGCGGGAAAGGGATGGAGTTCTGGGTGAGGAAGAGCTGGGGCTGAAATGCTGCTCCGCTTGCTCTGGGTCCTCCCCATGTTGCCACCAGGGAGTCCTGGGAGAGAAAGGCTGGCTGAGCTCCGGGGGACACATGGCTCGCAGGCAGCAGTGAGGAGCCGGGCACTGCCCTGTAGGGAGTTACTGCATTTGCGGAGGGAACCACCGGGCGTTGAGCCTGGTTTGTCCCCCACCAGCCTAACACGGTCTGTCTGCTTCCAGAACCGAGGCATCTGGAGAGCTGGGAACCAGATCAACCTCCTATTAGGCACCAGAGAACACACACAGGGGAGTGTTCAAACCCCACCACAAGCACAGGAGCTTCTCCTGCAGACACTCACACCACTGCTGTCCCATGCATCTCAGTCCCACGGGATCTGGGCGTACTGGCAAGGCCAAAGGAAGGGATTGTGATAGTTCTAACCGGGATGGGATGCTCCCAGCCTGGGAGCAAGCACTGAACCCAGGGGGCTTAGGATAAGCTTTGTCACTGCTGCCTGAGGAACAGGACACGCTCACATTGGCCCTGCCACCTGCTCTGAAACCCGGCAGCTGCCCAGGGCTGGCAGGGACATGGGCTGAAAGACACAGGTGCCCACACCTGCCATTCCAAACGGCCCTTGAAGCGCTTGCCTCAGTGCCAATTACACCCCCGTGCCTTGCCAGGAGGGCAGGTCACAAGCCAGGTCTGCCTGGCACTGTGTGGCATCCCTGCTTGGGAGGATGAGCCACCATCCCTGGCCCTGACCCCAGAAAGCCTGCGTACCCACACCACAGTGCTGGTTTGGGAGGGCCCCGTCCTGCAGGTGCCCCTGCCTTGTGCCTTCTCCAGTGTGGGGAAGCTGCTGCTGGCTCATGGTGGGAGGAGAAGACCCAGCTGCTTCCTCACCATCCCCACGATTCGCTGGCTAAATCGCTTCTGTGCCAGCGTACCACACTGGCCGCGATGGCCAGAGGGCAGGAACGGAGCGAGTGCTATCCCAAAAGCCACCCTGTGCCCATCGCACTCACTTAATCGCAGCTGCTTCATTGGCTGCCTGTGTCTGCGGCACCTTGTCCTTGAGCTGCTTCAGGGCTTTCTTACAGCGCTCCAGTTGGTTTTGAACGGGCTCGAGCTCCACGCGGTCCAGCTGTGGATGGGTGAACCCCCTCAGCCCGCTGCCCCAGGGTGGGACGTGGCAGTCCCCAAGGGGAGAGCCGGGAGAGGAGACCCTCGGACGGAGGCTGCCTTAGTCTTCCCGTCCCCGAAGGTGCCAGCGTTGGGTAGTGGGGACGAATCAGCCCTCACCTTGGAGTCCATCACCTCCATGAGTTGCTGCTGGAGCTGCTGCTGGAGCTGCTGCTGGAGCTGCTGCAAGCCCTGCTCCTGGGCCAGTCCCTGGCTCTGCATCGACTCCATCAGCCGCTCTATATTGGCCTCAAACTGGCTGCGGCTGACTTTGCTGCCCAGGGCGGATTTAATTGCTTTCTGGCAACAGGGAAAGGCAGGAGAAAGGTAAGGAAGGTTTGATGGGAGATGGCCAGGGCCCACCAGTGTTGGGAGGAGAGGGAGAAGTGGCGATACAGCCCCGCTTGCCCCATCAGCCCTGTGGGCTCGGTCCCTGCAGGGAGACACTGGGGCCTGGTGAGGGTCCCACAGTTGGTCTGGAAATCCTCCCTCCCTCTGTCCGGTTCTGCCATGGAGCACCCAAGGGACAAGGGTCATTTGTCACCATGCCTGGAATCCCTTTGCCTGGCACTGCGGCCCCTCGAGGACGTACCAATTTTCCTTCCAGGTCCTCCTGCTCTCCCATCTCCTTCTGCAGCCTCTCCAGGGACAGGAAGAGAGCCTTCAAATCAGAAAACACCCCATGATGCCTCAGCAGGGTTGAACCTGCCTCCCAGCCAGCCAAGCACACCCCTCACATGCCCCAAACCTCCAGGAAAGGCATTTTGCAGCTCTGCAGGGCTGCAAACAGGTTGGCAGGAGGACAAATCCCGTGAGGTCCCCAGCCTTGGAGTGGCCTGGAGGATGCTCTGACCCCTCGGGGCTTTCAGCCACCCATCTCTATGTCTTTTTGCTTCTCCTGAGAGCTATCCAGGAGCTTTCCCACAGTGACGCCGAGTCTTTCGTACTCTCCTTGAAGCTGTGCAATGCTGGCCTGCATGTGCTTCAGGAGCCTCTCGTCCTGCTGCAGGAGGAAGATGACAAGGTGGTGCTGTGCGAGAGGGACTGGCTGCCCCGTGGGGCAAACCCAGGTTGCTTGGCCAGCGGCCACGGTCAGTTGGTGCCAGCAGGACATTTTGCCTAAGGCTTTCATTTCCTTCCATGCTGCTGACTTGTACAAGCCAAGCTGGGGGGCAGTGAGGGGCTCCCCCACATCACAGCAAAGCACGGCCAGTCGGGGTGGGGTCCCAGCAGCCCCTCGCAAGGTCCCCACGCCACCACCTCCCTACCTGGCTCTTCTCACATCGCTGCCTTGCCGCTTTGACCAATGCCTGCTGGCACACAACAGCTTCCACCTGCTCCTGCAGCTTCTCATAACATTGCGAGAGCTGTTCCACCTGTGCGCTGGTGTCCTTGCTGCAGACGGGGCGCACTGCCTGCACCTCTGCCTGCCTCAGGCTCTCCACCACCGCCCTCAGCTCATCCAGCTGCAGGAAGGGGAGAACGAACAGGCTCTGAGGTGGGATGGATGCATCCAGCAAGCCCAAGTGCCATGGAGGCTCCTTGGCCCCATCCAGCCCAGCGACGTGACTGGGAACCCGGACAGGATCACCCCACAGAGCCAGCGGGTGGTGGAACTGCTGCACCCAGACCTCACCTGTGCCTGCAGCTGGTCAACATTCTTGGCCACCACCTGCTCGAATGTGGCCTGGGCCTTCTGCTGCTGCTTTCCCAGGTCCTCCTTTAATTCCTGCAGCAGCAGCAACCTGGCCAGAGAGACAGAGGCACGGGCAGGCTTAGGGTTCATGGGGCTGCTGCAGTGTACCCCAAACCGCCATGGTTCCAGCACCACAGGCTCCCTTGCAGCCCCATGGTGTAGGAAACCCTCTCCCATCCTTTTACCCCGATTGCAGGAGGGTCTTGTACCTGTCGTCTGTGTTCCCTTCGGCTTCGGGCCCCTTCAGATTTCTCATGGCTTCCTCCAGCTGCCTGGTCTGCAAAGGGTGGTGGGGCAGCGTCAGGGCACAGTCCCCATGCCGTCCCAGCACAGGTACCCTTTGACTGCCCCCTCCCTGCCCAACTCTCCCCTGGCATCCCCACAAATCCCCTTGGGGCCAGGCGTCAGCTCACCATGGCTGCCTCTCCCATCAGGTCACTGGCCAGGCTTTGGAGGTCGGACACGTTGCTCTGGAGGTCAGACAGGACACTGGTGATGTTCTCCTGACCTAGAGAGTCGTGGTCCAAGGGGACAAGCAGTTGGTGAGGAGGTCTCGCCCTCGGGGCCAGTCTATGAGCTTGGCGATTGCCTCACCGAGGGCGTCACCACCCCAAAAAGACTCCGCCAGCCTGGCCAGGGCTCTCACCTCCCTCTGGGAAGAGCTGGTAAAGCTTTTCCAGCTCGGAGCGCTCCGCCTTGGTGGCTGACAGCTGGTCCACCTGCTCCTTCAGGGTGGCACAGAGGTCGCTGAGCTGCCTCATCTCAACGAGGACCTGTGCCATCTCCATGCCAGAACCTGAGTGAACGCCTGCTTCTTCTTCATGGGCCCCTGGAATTGCTGCAACCTGTGCCCCTAAGATGGAAGATTTAGTGCCCTAAGACCCTGCCTGTGTCACCAGGGTTGTGGTCTTGGTGCCAGGGGACTCTGTCTGGGTCTCCAGGGTTGGGGTCTGGGTGCCAGGAGACCCTGGCTGTGCCCCCAGAGTTAGGGTCTGGGTTCCAGAGGACCCTGGGTGGGGGTCTGGGTGACGGAGTGCTTGCTGTGTCCCCCGGCTGGGGCCCTGGGTTCCTGGGGACCCTGGCTGTGCCCCCTGGGTGGGGCTTTGGGTGAGAGGAGGTGCTGGCTGTGTCCCCCGGGTGGGGCCCTGGGTTCCTGAGGACTTTGGCTGTGTCCCCTGGGTGGGGGCCTCGGTGACAGGGGGTGCTGGCTGTGTCCCCCGGATGGGGGCCTGGGTTCCTGAGGACCCTGGCTGTGTCCCCTTAGTGGGGGCCTGGGTGACAGGAAGTGCTGGCTGTGTCCCCCAGGTGGGGGCCTGGGTTCCTGAGGACCCTGACTGTGTCCCCTGAGTGGGGGTCTGGGTGACAGGGGGTGCTGGATGTGTCCCCCGGGTGGGGGCCTGGGACTCAGAGGATCCTGGCTGCGTCCTGGCCACCTGCTTCTTCAGGGTGGCACAGAGGTCGCTGAGCTGCCTCATCTCACTGAGGACTTGTGCCATCTCCATGACAGAAGGCGAGGGAACGCCTGCTGCTTCTTCTTCATGGGCCCCTGGAATTGCTGCAACTAGTGGCCCTAACATGGAAGATTTAGTGTCCTGAGGACTTTGGCTGTGTCCCCTGGGTGGGGGCCTGGGTGACAGGGAGTGCTGGCTGTGTCCCCCAGGTGGGGGCCTGGGTGACAGGAAGTGCTGGCTGTGTCCTCTGAGTGGGGGCCTGGGTGACAGGGGGTGATGGCTGTGTCTCCCGGATGGGGGCCTGGGTTCCTGAGGACACTGGCTGTGCCCCCTGGGTGGGGGCCGGGGTGACAGGGGGTGCTGGCTGTGTCCCCCAGGTGGGGCCCTGGATTCCAGGGAACCCTGGCTGTGCCCCCTGGGTGGGGGCCGGGGTGACAGGGAGTGCTGGCTGTGTCCCCCAGGTGGGGGCCTGGGTTCCTGAGGACTTTGGCTGTGTCCCCTGGGTGGGGGCCTGGGTGACAGGGAGTGCTGGCTGTGTCCCCCGGATGGGGGCCTGGGTTCCTGAGGACCCTGACTGTGTCCCCTGACTGGGGGCCTGGGTGACAGGAAGTGCTGGCTGTGTCCCCTAGGTGGGGCCCTGGATTCCAGGGGACCCTGGCTGTGCCCCCTGGGTGGGGGCCGGGGTGACAGGGAGTGCTGGCTGAGTCCCGCAGGTGGGGGCCTGGGTTCCTGAGGACCCTGACTGTGTCTCCTGAGTGGGGGTCTGGGTGACAGGGGGTGCTGGCTGTGTCCCCTGGGTGGGGGCCTGGGTTCCTGGGGACTCTGGCTGTGTCCCCTTAGTGGGGGCCTGGGTGACAGGAAGTGCTGGCTTGCCCCCTGGGTGGGGGCCTGGGTTCCTGAGGACCCTGACTGTGTCCCCTGAGTGGGAGTCTGGGTGACAGGAGGTGCTGGATGTGTCCCCCGGGTGGGGGCCTGGGTTTCAGAGGATCCTGGCTGTGTCCTGGCCACCTGCTTCTTCAGGGTGGCACAGAGGTCGCTGAGCTGCCTCATCTCACTGAGGACTTGTGCCATCTCCATGACAGAAGGCGAGGGAACGCCTGCTGCTTCTTCTTCATGGGCCCCTGGAATTGCTGCAACTAGTGGCCCTAACATGGAAGATTTAGTGTCCTGCAACCCTGGCTGTGCCCCCTGGGTGGGGGCCTGGGTGACAGGGAGTGCTGGCTGTGTCCCCCAGGTGGGGGCCTGGGTTTCAGAGGACTTTGGCTGTGTCCCCTGAGTGGGGGCCTGGGTGACAGGGGGTGCTGGCTGTGTCCCCCGGGTGGGGCCCTGGGTTCCTGAGGACTTTGGCTGTGTCCCCTGGGTGGGGGCCTGGGTAACAGAGAGCGCTGGCTGTATCCCCTGAGTGGGGGCCTGGGTTCCTGAGGACCCTGACTGTGTCCCCTGGGTGGGGCTCTGGGTTCCTGAGGACTTTGGCTGTGTCCCCCGTATGGGCGCCTGGGTTCCTGAAGACTTTGGCTGTGTCCCCTGGGTGGGGGCCTGGGTGACAGGGGGTGCTGGCTGTGTCCCCCGGATGGGCGCCTGGGTTCCTGAGGACTCTGGCTGTGTCCCCCGGATGGGCGCCTGGGTTCCTGAGGACTTTGGCTGTGTCCCCCGTATGGGCGCCTGGGTTCCTGAAGACTTTGGCTCTGCCCCCTGGGTTGGGGCCTGGGTGACAGGGAGTGCTGGCTGTGTCCCCCAGGTGGGGGCCTGGGTTCCTGAGGACTTTGGCTGTGTCCCCTGGGTGGGGGCCTGGGTGACAGGAAGTGCTGGCTGTGTCCCCTGAGTGGGGGCCTGGGTGACAGGCGGTGCTGCCGATGCCCCCTGGGTGGGGGCCTGGGTGCCAGGAGACTCTGGCTGTGCCCCTTGGGTGGGGGCCTGGGTGCCAGGAGACCCTGGCTGTGCCCCCTGGGTGGGGTCCTGTGTTCCAGGAGACCCTGGCTGCGCCCCCTGAGTGGGGGTATGGGTGCCAGGGGACGCTGGCTTTGTCCCATGGGTGGGAGCCTGGGCGACAGGGGGTGCTGGCTGTGTCCCCTGAGTCGGGGCCTGGGTGCCAGAGGATCCTGTCTGTGTCCCCTGTGGGCATCTGGGTGACTGGGGGCGCTGGCTGTGTCCCCCGAGTTGGAGCCTGGGTGCCAGGGGACCCTTGCTGGATCCCCAGGCTGCCAGTCTGGCTGCCAGGCCAGACTCGCTGATTGAGTCCCACGCTGGGTGTCCTCTTCTGCCTTGGGGCTCTTGACTGGGGATGACTGGCTGCCACTGCGCTGCTGGGAAGAGAAGGCAAAGGGCAGCAGGTTTATAAGCATCCCTGCAGAGGTGAGGACAGAGCTCTGGTCATCCTCCCACCGTTTCCCCAGTCCCTGTCCACTGGGCATAGCCTCTGCCTGTCCTCCAGCCTCTTCTAGGGAAGGAAGGGATGCAGGGCTCAGCCCAGCCACGGAGGTTGGGGCTGTTGTGGCAGGTGGACAGCCAGAGCAGCAGGGAGCAGAGCAATGGCTCAGCTCCGTCCTGGGTGCATCAAGCTTACCAAGCCAAGTGCCTCCTGGAGCTGCTGAATTTCAGCTTTCATGTGGTCCTGTGTTGGCTTCACCCCGTTGATCTCGAGGAAAGCCTGGGAGATAGGGGTGGCAGGGTTGAGCCCCAGGGAGGGTCCCTGGGGACCAGGACCTCCAGCCCTGCTGTTGCCAGCACAGAGCTTACAGGCAGTATAGGCTCCAGCCCCACCAGTGCAGCCACCGTTGGCTGTGTCAGACCCACCAGGACTCCCTGGTGGCAACATGGGGAGGACCCAGAGCAAGCGGAGCAGCATTTCAGCCCCAGCTCTTCCTCACCCAGAACTCCATCCCTTTCCCGCAGTGCAGCCCCGTGCACCACTGGGAGCTGGGTGTAAAAACAGACCTTGGTCTGAGAGCAGCACAGAGACAGCGCAGACCCTGGAGGAGCGGGTGCCTTGCAGAGGAACACCCATGGCACCGGGCTGAGCCTCACCTTGGAGATGCTACTCTCACTTGCTTCCTTCTCCAGCTGCCCCACAGAGGCGACCTGGGGGCTGCTCACAGTGCCTGGATGCACGTCCTTCAAGGGGACGAGTGGCTCGAGCCCTGTGCCGGGTTCTCCACTTCGTTCCCCTTCTTTGCTGGAGAACACCAGGCTCCGGGTGTTCCCAGGGAGGGGCATCAGGCTGTGCCCCACTGCCTGGAAAGGCAGGTCCTGCAGCCCCAGGTGCTGGAGCATGGCTTGCAGGAGGCTGTGCAGGTCCTCAAAGTTGACGAGACGGGGGGAGCCGAGGGCTGAATCCAGCATCTGGGACAGGGTGAGTGTGGCCATGGCTGCTGCTGGGAGTACAATACAGCAGAAAGGAAGCAGTCTAGGAGGTTCCTGGAGTGCGTGGAGGACAACTTCCTTGCACAGTTGGTGAATAAACCAACAAGGGAGGGTGCCCTCCTGGACCTGCTGTTCGTGAATAGAGAAGGCCTCCAGATGCCTCGGTTCTGGAAGCAGACAGACCGTGTTAGGCTGGTGGGGGACAAACCAGGCTCAACGCCCGGTGGTTCCCTCCGCAAATGCAGTAACTCCCTACAGGGCAGTGCCCGGCTCCTCACTGCTGCCTGCGAGCCATGTGTCCCCCGGAGCTCAGCCAGCCTTTCTCTCCCCTCCACAGGTACCCGCAGGCCCATTGCCACTGCCTGTCCTGCGACCAGTCCCTGACCGTGATGGCACCCAGCCCGTGAGTAGCATCCGGCACCGTGGGTGGGATAGGGGAGATGGGTGCTGGTGCTGCCCCGCTGTGTGGGACATGGGGGCTTGGGTGTCTGACCCTGCCAAGCGCCCTGCACAGGCCTGTCCAGCAACAGGGGGACAGTGACCCCTGCCCGGGACAGGGGGCTGCCATTGGGTACAAGCCAAAGGCTCTGGGGTGCTGCCTCGAGCCGGGGTGGGTCATTGCACCCAGTCACCCACATGCAGCCTCTGCCCTACCCAGGAAAAAGGAGTGCCTCCCATTGCTGCCGCCATTGCCCACCCGCCCCACCACCAATTCCAAACCCCAGGAGACGCAGCAGCACGGCAACAGGTAGGGGAGACGGGGACCCAGACACAGCCTCGTGTGTGCGAGCTGGCCCAGCCTGAGCCCCGGCAAGGGAGAGCCCTTCCCTGCTGGAGGGTGGAGGGGTTGGGGTGGGAGACATCACATGGGGTCGGCTGTGCTTGCCCCAGCTCTGTGGGGTTTTACAGCTCCAGCCAAGCTGCCCTGTCCAGCCCAGGTCTCTGTCTGAAGAGCGCTTGAGCTGTACGTGATGAGTTGTGTCTGGTCTCAGCCTGACCTCGGGCTTGGAGGGGCATCAGGTGCCTCCTGTGAAACCAGTCCCCTAAATGCAGCCCTGCAGCTGGGACAGCCCAGCTCCTGCCTCCTGGTGTCCCTCGTGGGGGTTGCAGGGACGAGCCACGGCCACAGCCACCTCACTATGACCTTGGGGAGACAGCAGATCCAGTGGGACTATGGGAGCCCGGGGGGCAGGCTGTATCCCAGCAGGGAGCACCCCTCTGCACCCTCCCCGTGGCACAGGGAGCACACAGCATGCCAAGCGCTGAGCCCCCCCATGCCCCATCCCACAGGGGGATAAGGATGTAAGGATGTCTTTTGGGGGCATTTGTGAGGAGACGTGTAGTAGAAGTTGCATGTGGTAGGAGTTGGTGAGGGGACTTGGGGTAAACCAATCATATTTTGATGGAGTTTGAGTGGAAATGTGAGGCATGAGTTAGGGGAGTTTGGGGATGGCAGTTGGGGTGCAAATGATCTCTTGGGGGCATTTGTGAGGAGATTTGAGGTGAAAGTTGCATTTTTGGGGAGTTCAGAGGGGGTGCTTGGAGGTTCAGATGAGGTCTCGGGCAGGAATGCTCTCCTGTGAGGGTGTTGGCAGGTCAAGCTGACTGGGAAAGTTCCACTTGACTGGAGGCTGGCTGATGTTATACCCATCTTCAAGAAGGGTCAGAGGGAGGACCCATGAAACAACAGACCTGTCAGTCTGACCTCAGTGCTGGGGAAAGTCATGGAACAGGTGATCTTGAGTGCTATCATGCAGCACATGCAAGTGCAAGATAGATAACTGGGTGATCAGGCCCAGTCAACATGGGTTTACAAAAAGCAGGTCCTGCCAAACTAACCTGATTGCCTTCTATGACAAAGTGACCGGCTTACGGGATGAGGGAAAGTCTGTGAGCGTAGGCTTCTTGGACTTCAGTAAAGCCTTTAACACAGTTTCTCGCAGCAATCTGCTTAGGAAGCTGTCAGCCTCTGGCCTGGACAGGCGCACGATCTCCTGTGTGAAAAACTGGTTGGATGGCCGGGCCCAGAGAGTGGTGGTAAATGGAGTTAACTCCAGCTGGAGGCCAGTTACAAGTGGAGTTCTCCAGGGCTCAGTGCTGGGTCTAGCCCTGTTCAACATCTTTATCAATGACCTGGATGAGGTGATCGAACGCACCCTAAGTAAGTTTGCAGATGACTCTAAGCTGGGTGGAAGCGTGGATGCGATGGAGGGTAGGGAGGCTCTGCAAAGGGCGTTCCCGGCGCCTACCACGGGAGATTTAAACACGGCGAAGCCATTAACACTGCTTCTTCAGCGGCAGCCGGCAGCAGGACGGTGAGTTCTGTGGCAAGGTGGACATTTTGAGGCGGTGGGGGCTTCCCTGAGCCGGGAAAGTCCCAGAAAAACCCCGGCGGGGGCGGGGCTGGCGGCTCCGCGCTCCTGGCAGCGGCTACAGCCGGGTCCGCGCGGGGCCTGACGGGAGAGGCGGTGCCGGCGGCTACCGCGGGAGACTTAAAGGGTCCCTTGGGAGCCCAGCGAAGGGGAGCGGAGCAAAGAGCTGCGGGGCAGTTGGAGCGGGCAGGGCGAGAGGGCAAGGGACAGAGAGGGGCTAGAGTCGAGCCAAAAGACACTGAAGACCACGGTGGCCACCCGGCAGAAGATTAAAGCTGCTCCGGGTGCTGCAGCAAGCAGGATGGATGCTGCCACCCAGACAGAGCCGCAGGGGGTGCAGCAGCCACCCAGCCCCTGGGCTGCAGGCAGTGCCCCCCTCCCACACCAGCTCCTGCCTCTGTTTCTGGCTCCATTTGTGAAAGCTGAGCTCGTGTGGGGGAACTCCTTCCCATGGTGGAGGAGCTAAGGGAGGAGATAAAGAGGCTGAGGACCATCAGGGAGTGTGAGAGGGAGATAGACCAGTGGAGCAGTGCCCTCTCACTAACTCAGTGGGCTGCTGGAGCTGGTGTGTCTGGACACTACCCACCTGCAAACTGCAAGGTTGGGGTTACAAGAGATGGGGAATGGCAGCAAGTTCCTGCCTGACAAAGGAAACCTGCTCCCCTCACCCAGACAACAAAACCCCAGATCCCCATGATGAATCAATATGAAGTGCTGCAGGTGGAATCCAACCCTGAGGATGAGGATGATGGCTCCCACAGCCTAGAATCCTTCCCTAGGCTGCGCCATCCTCAGAAAAAGATAAAAACATCCTCCATCAAGAAGAAGAGGATGGTGATTGTTGTAGGGGACTCCCTCCTAAAAGGAACTGAGGGACCCATTTGCAGACCGGACCCGCTCCACAGAGAGGTCTGCAGCTTACCAGGGGCATCAGTGAAGGAGGTAGCTAGAAAACTTCCTTCCCTGGTCCATGAGACAGACTGCTATCCTCCGATAGTAGTCCAAACTGGTAACGATGGTCTAGTAAACAAAAAGGCCAAAACCATCAAGAATGACTTCAGGGCCATTGGGAAAATGATGGAGGGCTCTGGGGCACCAATAGTATTCTGCTCCATCCCAAGGCTAAATAGGGAGGAGCGGGAAGCCAGGAAGAAGAATTCGATTAATGCCTGGCTCCAGGCCTGCTGCAAGGAGAGGGGCTTTGGCTTCTTTGATCGTGGGGTGGCTCACACACCCCCAGGCTTTCTTGCTGAGGATGGGACACGTGGGTCTCCTAGGGTAACTAAAGCCCTTGCTAGAAACCTAGCTAAGCTCATAAATCGAGCTTTAAACTAGATGTGAACGGGGAGGGGGTTGAGCCCAGGCTAGGCAGGAACGAGCCTGGACGTGGGGCAATGGTGATTGGGAGAGGGTGTGCTGGTGAGGACCACCAGTACATCACCACACAGAAAGTGGGGGAGAACACACCTCGGGGTGCTAAGGGAGATACGGGCACTCCGGAGCTAGCTGCTCCAGTTACCAGGCAATTGGGAACGAACTCTGTTCCCTCTTCTTAGAGGGCTGAAGGCTCGGCAGCTCAGCTGAAGTGCATTTACACCAATGCACGCAGCATGGGGAATAAGAAGGAAGAGCTGGAAGCTGTCGTAGGGCAAGGAGCCTATGATGTCGTTGCCATCACGGAAACGTGGTGGGACGACTCGTATAACTGGAGTGCAGCTGTGGTGGGGTACAAACTCTTCAGGCGGGATAGGAAGGGTAGGAGAGGAGGTGGGGTAGCCCTCTTTGTAAGGGAGGACTTGGACTCCGTTGAGATGGATTGTGGCGATTAGGAGGTTAAGTGCCTGTGGGTTAAAATCAGAGGAGCCCATAAGAAGGTAGATTTTGTGATGGGAGTCTGTTACAGACCACCAAGCCAAGGAGAAGCAGCTGATGAGCTCTTCTATAAACAGCTGGGGTTAATCTCTAGATCAATGCCTCTCGTTCTTGTGGGAGACTTCAATCTGCCTGATATCTGCTGGGAGTACAATACAGCAGAACGGAAGCAGTCTAGGAGGTTCCTGGAGTGCGTGGAGGACAATTTCCTTGCACAGTTGGTGAATGAACCAACAAGGGAGGGTGCCCTCCTGGACCTGCTGTTTGTGAACAGAGAAGGCCTTGTGGGAGATGTGGCAGTAGGAGGACGCCTAGGACTAAGTGACCATGAGATGATAGGGTTTTCTGTTCTAGGTGAAGTGAAGAGGGTGGTTAGTAGGACGGTAGCATTAAATTTCCAGAGCGCAGACTTCGAACTTTTCAGAAGGATGGTTGGCGAAGTCTCATGGGAGACAGTACTCAAGGGCAAGGGAGCCCATGAGGACTGGGAGCTCTTCAAAAAGAAAGTCCTAGCAGCTCAGGAGAAAGCCATCCCCATGTTCCGGAAAAAAAGCTGGCAGGGGAGAAAGCCAGCTTGGTTGAACAGAGAGATCTTGAGTGATATCAAGAAGAGAAATGTTTATGGGCTCTGGAAGATGGGACAGGCCTCTTGGGAGGACTACAGGAGGGAAGTGAGATTGTGTAGAGAAAAGATCAGAAGGGCTAAGGCTGAGCTAGAATTCAGATTGGCCAAGTCTGTGAAAGATAACAAAAAACTTTCTATAAATATATTAATAATAAAAGGAGGACTAGGGAGACCATACAGTCCCTATTGGATGCAGAAGGAACAACAGTGACAGGGGATGAGGAAAAGGCTGAGGTACTTAATGCCTTCTTTGCCTCAGTCTTTAGTTGTAAGGAGGGTCGTTCCGTCTGTGTACTAACCCAGGAGCTAGAGGAGCAAAATGAGGCTCCCGTGATCCAAGAGGAGGTGGTCAGAGCCTTGCTAGCCCAACTAGACAGCCACAAGTCTATGGGGCCGGACGGGATTCATCCAAGGGTATTGAAGGAGCTGGCGGATGTGCTGGCCAAACCCCTTTCCATCATCTTCCAACAGTCCTGGAAGACTGGGGAAGTCCCACTGGACTGGAGGCTGGCTGATGTTGTGCCCATCTACAAGAAGGGTCGCAGGGAGGACCCAGGAAACTCCAGGCGTGTCAGTCTGACCTCAGTGCCAGGGAAAGTCATGGAGCAGGTGATCTTGAGTGCTGTCATGAAGCACATGCAAGAGAACCGGGTGATCAGGCCCAGTCAACATGGGTTCACAAAAGGCAGGTCTTGCCAAACGAACCTGATCGCCTTCTATGACAAAGTGACTCGGCTGCTGGATGAGGGAAAGGCTGTGGGTGTGGTCTTCCTGGACTTCAGTAAAGCCTTTGACACAGTTTCTCACAGCATTCTGCTTGAGAAACTGTCAGCCTCCGGCCTGGACAGGTGCATGCTCTCCTGGGTGGAAAACTGGTTGGATGGCCGGGCCCAGAGAGTGGTGGTAAATGGTGTGAAATCCAGCTGGAGGCCAGTGACAAGTGGGGTTCCCCAGGGCTCAGTGCTGTGTCCAGCCCTGTTCAATGTCTTTATCAATGACCTGGATGAAGGCATCGAGTGCACCCTTAGCAAGTTTGCGGATGACACTAAGCTGGGTGGAAGTGTCGATCTGCTGGAGGGTCGGGAGGCTCTGCAAAGGGATCTGAACAGGCTGGGCCGCTGGGCAGAGTCCAATGGCATGAGGTTTAACAAGGCCAAGTGCTGGGTCCTGCACTTGGGGCACAACAACCCTGTGCAGTGCTACAGACTAGGAGAAGTCTGGCTAGAAAGCTGCCTGGAGGAGAAGGATCTGGGGGTGTTGGTTGACAGCCGACTGAACATGAGCCAGCAGTGTGCCCAGGTGGCCAAGAAGGCCAATGGCATCTTGGCTTGTATCAGAAACGGCGTGACCAGCAGGTCCAGGGAGGTTATTCTCCCTCTGTACTCGGCACTGGTGAGACCGCTCCTCGAATCCTGTGTTCAGTTCTGGGCCCCTCACCACAAGAAGGATGTTGAGGCTCTGGAGCGAGTCCAGAGAGGAGCAACAAAGCTGGTGAAGGGGCTGGAGAACAAGTCTTACGAGGAGCGGCTGAGGGAAGTGGGGTTGTTTAGCCTTGAGAGAAGGCTGAGGGGAGACCTTATTGCTCTCTACATCTACCTGAAAGGAGATTGTAGAGAGGAGGGTGCTGGCCTCTTCTCCCAAGTGACAGGGGACAGGACAAGAGGGAATTGGTCTCAAGCTCTGCCAGGGGAGGTTTAGGCTGGACATTAGGAAAAAATTCTTCACAGAAAGGGTCATTGGGCACTGGAACAGGCTGCCCAGGTAGGTGGTTGAGTCACCTTCCCTGGAGGTGTTTAAGGCACGGGTGGACGAGGTGCTAAGGGTCATGGTTTAGTGTTTGATAGGAATGGTTGGACTCGATGATCCGGTGGGCCTCTTCCAACCTGGTTATTCTATGATACATATGCAATCATTCCATTATGTTCCTGTCTACATCTTACACCCGCTTCATAAAAGTCAGATATCAAGTTCCAGAGCAGTACCTACTATTGAAGCTCTCAGACAGATTTGGCTGTTTTCATACTGTTATCTAGAGAATATCAAACAATACTACTTGAGCACAACATTCAGAAAATCTTAGTTTTGCGATGTATCCCATAAACAATCGTAATACTTCCAAATCAATTCAATAGGTGAAAATATCCAATAAGTATCAGAAGTGAATAAAAACAAATCTACAGGCAACATACAGTATCTAATACTGCTATTAGTTTCTCAAATCACTAAAGCAATCAATAAATGTATTTGATTTGTATTTCCCAGTAATAAAGTCCTATTATACTAGTCCTGGTACCCCTATCCAACACTATTTTCTATTCTGGTAAATTATATTTTGTCTAGTTAACCTCTCCTTCAATTTCAATTGAATGAAGTGTCAAGCTGTATTTAATATTTGTGTAAGCAGTTAAAATATTACTTTTCTTTCACCCAGGTACTGAAAGAATTTCAAGGAAATGCTTGCACACCCTTGTGAAAAAAGTTTCACATAAGATATTATCTGAGAAAAACAGTGGCAAAATTAATTTAAGATTTGTGAGAAAATTAATTTATATTATTAGTGTCACTTTTTGATTATATTTTTACTCCAAGTTATGGGATCACCCATTATTTTGTTCTTTGCAATTTACTATCTTCCCTTAATGGTACTGCTACTACTTAATAATTAATGCAGTATTTAAATGAACTATTTGGTGAGTTATGACATCCCAGGTCTTACCTAAATCTTATTGAAATTGAAAAACTATGGATAAGACATATATAAAAAAGATTTGCGGGAGTGTTAAATTTTTCATTTTTCTTCTTGAGTCTGGCACAAATTAATTGCATTAGAAAGGATGTTTTTTAGATTTTCTGAAAAATAGGTTCTAATCCTCACACCAATTTTTAATTGTAAGCAGAGACTTTAAGTTGTATGTTGATGTAAATAACTGTCTAAAGCTAGAATAAGAAAATGCTTTTTTTTACTTAGTTCTTTGAAAATGTATTATATTTTCAATACGTATCTGTTTAGATGAATCTCCTGAAATAGAACACAACGTGCATTTACTGTGCTTCATGTATATGATATAGCATCAGTTTTCCATAATTTCAAGCTGTTTCAGCTAAAATGAATGAATAGTCCAAAAATTTAGATGTGTTAGACTGATTTATCTGAACATATCATATACATCATCTGGCAGTGAAGTAGTTATTTGTATTTAGTGTAGCTGTAATAAAACTTCAAAATTAACACTTAAAAGTTAATGCCTCATTAAAATCCATGGTCAACATTTATAGCTCTCTTCCTAATTGTTCAATATTTTGGGCTGCTGACTTGCAGAATGATGTATGTTGGGAAGCCTAGTTTTAAAGACGAATAGCTGAAATAGAAAGTAACACCTGGAAGTCAATGAGAAAGTTCTTGAGATCCACCCCAAACAGTCTTTGTTCACTCTTATGTCAATAAGTTTTACATTACTTACAGTAAAATGCATTTATAAAATAAATACTAAGGCTACACTTGTATGCTTTGGGGATTTGTGGGGGTTTTGGAGGTTGTTTGTTGGTTTTGTTTGTTTGTTTGTTTTCTCTGCAGCAAAACAGATTTTCAAATGCATTGGGGTAGGAAGAAGAGAAAAGAGAATAGTTCTTAAGATGAAGACATCCGTGAGTGGCAAATCTTGGATTCTGAACACCAGACTTTCCTACAGTCTTTTTTTAACTTTAAGTGTTTGACTAGCTTTTGGACAAGTGCAAAGAATAATAATAAGAGAGAGATTATTTGGAGACTAACAGTACCACTTCCAAATGAATATATTTTTCTGTCATGTAACTGAAGAAGTAATTGTGTTATCATAGAACCAGTACAACATAATCTTGATAGACTATTTGTTATTTTATTTTGTTTGTTTGTTCTCCTGTAAATGCTTGAAGAAAGGTTTTATTTATGAGATTACAAAATGGTTATAAATTTGAGATCCAGAATTATGGTGACAGTGTCATTGTAAAAGTTGTTTGCTAAGACCTTGGAAGAAAAGAGATCTGAAAGGAAATATTAATTGCCACAAGTGTTGTCCACCATAGTATTAAGAAATAAAGCTTAAGTTAAATCAGAGAGGTTAAAACAAACTCAAGAAAAATGGTAACATATCCATGATGTATTCCATTATATAATAGTTGATCAGCACTGTGCCATTATCAGTTTATAGGGTGAAAATTGAGGAACTTGGAGATACTGGAATGACAAGAAACACATAAAGGAACCACAGATAAGGGGAGATTCCAAGAGCTTAATAATACTACTGGAAAAATGCCAGAGATGGATTTATAAACCTATCTACAGGCTCAAGGAATTATTCCAAGGAGTCTTAGGTAGCAATGTATGCATTGGATCATATTTAACTATGTAATTTTCTTGTGGGTGAATGTTTTCATGAGCTCTACTATAATATTTTACAAGTAAAGTAAATGTATGAGGGCAGTATAATTTATTTTCTAATGAGCGATCAAGTAGTTTATTTCTACTATACATGTTATTACAGTGACTGTAACATGCTGTGGGAGAGCTGCATGATGAGCAGTCATATCTTGCTAACACATCTTAGATGATAAACAGATGGAGACTATGGAGACATTCCATGTTAGGACATTCAGAACAAATTATTTCACAAACATAATTAGCATAAATTGCTATTTAAAAGCTTTGCATTTTTTTTAGTAGACTCCTCCTATGCCCCTTAACAGCCGTGACCTTGGCAGCTTGAGTCTTCAAAAGCAGCTAGAATTATGATGGGTGGATGAAGCTCTAAAGAGTTAGAGGTTTAGTTTGGAGATGTACCAAGAAGTTTGGATACTAATCTCAGATTTATCCAGACTAATCCTTGGAGATTTCTCTCCTTCCTCTTCCACATCTTTCCTCCTCCTCCCTCCAAGACTGATGATGTCTTTTTTCAAGTTTCATGCCTGCACTGACAATGTCCTTTCATGCTTCTCTTGGAAATTTCACATCTGGTATTGTTTTATTCTTCCTGCTATTTTAAAATCAAATATAGTGAGATGTCCCTACGTCAGGGATTTCTTACAAAGGTTCAGCTACTTACCCCAGTGAAGTCTCAAGACTGATGAGATTTAAAATGGCAAAAAAGTGAATAAGAATTGTCAGGGTCAATAATTGAAGTTGATCTAAATTTTCTGTACAACTTTGGGCCAAATAAATGGGGCCCATAAGACTTCTATTCTGATCCCTTATGTGAAGATCCATATTGCCACATTGAATTGAGTAACTTGAGTTTGCCTAAAGTATATTTTCCGACCTTCATCTAAATACAGCAAGAGATGAAGTCACATCTCTCACCCTCATTGATAACTGTTTATGCTTTAAAATAAAAACAAAAAAGTTTGTCCCTGTTCAGCCCCTAAACATTCATGCTCAGGCTTTCTTTACCAGATTTCTCCCAATGAAGGTGTCTCCATGCAGTTATAAAATATCCCCCTATGCACACAGATCATAGAATCACTAGATTGGAAAAGTCCTTTGAGATCATCAAGCTCAACTGTCCCTGTCTGCTATTGAATCATACCCCTAAGTATTTCATCTACCCATCTTTTAAATACCTTCAGAGATGTGACTCATCCAACTCCCTGGGCAGCCTGTTCCAGTGCTTGATAACCCTTTCAGTGAAGAAATATTTCCTAATGTCCAATATGAACCAACTTTGGTGCAAACTGAAGCCACTCCCTCTTGTCCAATCACTTGGAAGAAGAGACCAACACCTATCTTGCTACAACCTCCTTTCAGATAGTTTTAGACAGTGAAAAGGTCTCCCCTCAACCTCCTTTTCTCTAGGCTAAACAACATCATGTTTACACCTCTTAGGCTTGAGGTTTCTCTCCAGATCTTTAATCGTTTTTATCTGCACTCTTTCAAAACAGGCTGCCCAGGGAGGTGGTTGAGTTACCTTCCCTGGAGGTGATTAAGGCACGGGTGGACGAAGTGCTAAGGGGCATTGTTTAGTGTTTGATAGGAATGGTTGGACTCGATGATCCGGTGGGTCTCTTCCAACCTGTTTAGTCTATGATTCTATAATTCTATGAAAATTTCCAGTAATTTTTGGAAAATGAGGACTAGACCAGCAACAAAAAAAAACCTCTCTAATTTTACTCAGTATTCTCAGACTGTCTCTTTTTGCCATGGCATTTGACTGGAGGGTCATACTGAATTGCTAGAAATGGGACACATACTTGGTGAAGTCTTGAGGTGGTACTGTATTCACCTTTTTATTTCCCCTAATAACAGAAAACTCAGAATCGTGAATGTATATATCGGGCCCAAATGTAACTAAAACAGGCCAAAATCCAGTCCATTCTCATGAGAAAATTGGAAGAGCCAGGGCAAAAGAGAGAAGCAAATTTTCTGCTCTTTTGCTTTTGCATAAGAATGTATGTGCCCATCTTCAACAGGACATACACTATGCACAGAAGTGGAATTACCAGCTTTAAATTTTCTAAGGTCTGTCCTAATTGGAGTTCCTGATTCCTGCAAAAACATAGATGTGAGTTTGGCTCTATCAAAATGCACATTATTTGAATTCTCTCAGTCATCACGTGATACAGATCACTTTCCGGGTCTGCCTGTCTTCTTTATTTACTACTGTGCCAATCTTTGTGTCATCCCATAAATTTTATCAGCTCTGATTTTATCTTTGCTTCTCAGACAACTGATAGATATTGAAGGATGTCAAACCTAATATGAACTCCTACTGCAAGTCTTGCAAGCAGCCTCAGTTGATTAGGATTCCTCACTGCCTATTACTTACCAAATTGTCAGCCTGTTCTAAACCCCTTTAATTTGAAATTACCTTGATGAAAGTATACTGTTTTAAGTGATATCATTGGAAGGTAAATATTAAGAGCATGTATTCAGATAACTTCTAGACACATTTAGTGTTCAGGAAAGTGTGGGGTTAATTATTTGTCTCAGAAACACGTGGAAAGTGTCACTGTGTGCATATTCTGGATTTGTCTTGATCTGAGTCCGCACTTGCAGGCAAGTCTTGAACCAGTGTCGCCAACATGTCATGGAGATAAAACATCAAATATCATGGGTCACAATACCTAGCTTCAGACTCTATAAAGCAGAAGAAAGCACTGTTTCAGCTCTTGCAGTTGACCTAAGGTAGAATATGTGTTCTGCTTGTCAGTAGGATAACATTTTTAAAAATGAAACATTCACACAGCATCTCATCTAAACAAGTCATATTAAATGCAATGTATTCTTTTTTTTTGGTACCATTTTAACTTTTATTTCAAAGGATCACTTTATTGACTCCAAATAATTTTGTGATATTGAAAGTTCATATAGGCCTTATCAAAACGATACTGCCCATTAGATAAAACCTCATGCTCTATGCAGCAAGGTCTTGAGGAAAATGCAAAATAATTTCTCCAACTGGGAATTTGGTAGACATGAAGTGATTTGGACTTTGGCCAGAATATAATTGTTAATAGCCTTTCTTTTGTGAAAAGCGTCATGGGATTCTTAATGACAAGCCAGTCAAGAAGGGCTTAATTTTACATCTCTTCCAAAGAGTTTTTTGAAACTGGTAAAAGACTTTATTTACCCTTACTGAAAGAATTTGCACAAACTTGGCTCACTGACACCTCTAAATCACATACGATATTTTTAGAAAAGTAAACAATGAATAAGCTTTCCATTTCTCTCTTATATCTGTTTATAAATTCATAAAAATGTAAGTATTTATTCAATACATAAGTTACACATAAATATTAACAACAAACTTGTGTAATAATAGACCTGGATACCTGTCTATGGAAATTCACCTTTTAAAAAAATGGGTTTGTGTTTGGGTTTTTTTTCAGTGTGTAAAAACATTTTAATTTTAATGCTATTTAGATAACGAACATGAAAATTAGATCCATGTGCTACAGCTCATGCGCTCGTGTGACAGATGAATAAGTTTATTTTGGATATGGAGATGCTGCAGATAACAAGTTATGCTTGTGGATGTACAACTGCTCTTGTGGCCTGCACTAGGGAGTAAAGGTGTTCCATTATCCCTGGAATACTCTAAGCAACATCAGTTTTCTCAGTTGTTGCAGAGGGGATCCATATTTAGTCCTTCATGTTTCATTTCCATTCCCTCATCTTTGTAGATTGTCCATAGACTTCCTTCAGGCTATGAATATGGTAGGAAGTAAAGTGTTATTCCCTCTCCCCTCTTTTTCCTTTCTCCATTCTGAGTATCCTTTGGTTTAGGGAGAATTTTTGGCTTTATGCATGCTCCATGCCTCTTGAAGGCACTACCTTCTGTTCTTTTCTGTGTAGTTCCTCTTCCTCCCCCTCTGGTTTGTTCTGCTTCCCCAGGTGAGGAGCAAAAGTGGAAAAAGCAGGAGTTTCCATTCAGTTGTAACAGAGGATGCACTCCGTGCACTGAGCAGAGAGATTTTCAACCACAGCTACACAGGGCCATCTTTAGAGCTTCAGGTGCCCCAAGCAAGACTAGGTAATCATGCCCTGGGATGAGGTCAGAGTCAGTTTAACAGAGGGTTTCAGAACCAAAAATGAAAGCTTTTGTGTTTAGTTCAGAGGAAAGACAACCATTAGAAGTACATCTCAGTGTCACGTTGTTAGGCAGAGATGTTATTAACATCACTGATGTACTTGTGTAGTAAGCCAGAGGCATAAAAATGCTTCCATGTGGTTAAAATGTACACACTTGGGCAATGCCAGTGGACATTTTACATTTAAAGGAACAAAAGTGACTTTCTGTGGTAGACAAATGAGCTCAAAGAATACTTGCCCCTATCAGTGCCCCTTCCACTTTGGTATCCCATGTGGACACTTGTTTAGAGTTCCCCTAAGGCTGACCCTGCAGCTAAAGTGTGTACAGAACAAGATTGCCTACTGTATGAGAAGGAGGAGCAGAAGGTTCAGGCCCCTAATCAGCAGTGACATTTCTGTTTCCTGACACCGCAGAATGAGGAACAAGGGGTCATTCCACGTAGGAAACTCAAATGCAAACCTGCCAATTAAGGGAAACATAGTTAGAAGGAATGTCATGAGCAAAGAAGCACAAACCCATAGGAAGAGCAAAGGCATTTTTACAGGGAGGTGAAGAAAATAATCAAGAACTGATGCTCTAGGGAAGATTTAAAAGCAAAAAAAAAAAGCCACCACACCAAAACCAATGCATCTCTCCATACACTGAGAAAATAGTTTTAAAATGTGTCAAATACCCTAAAAGAAAGTAAGAAAATGAAGCTACTGGGTGTTAGGTTGAACATAGAGAACATATGCTACATGTAAAACTATGTTATAGGTGGTGGAGACTAAAGGATGTAAATTTTTCTGAGAATTCACCCTCTGATGTTATTCCTGTAAGGCTAGATAAACAATATGAGGAAGATGAGCTTATTACCCCAATACTTTAAAATGAATTGAAATTTTGAAAATTTTAGAGCAATTTTTAAACACATACAAATGTGTGTCTGAAGAATTTAAAACTAGGGGAGAAGAGACAAAGAGACAAAGCTTCTGGTTTGGGGTTTTTTTTTTTAGCTGGTAGTATCTTAATTTCTCCTTTTTTCTTCGTGGATTATTTCAATATTCTGGTACAAGTTCTTTCTTATTGTGAATATAATCAAAATTAGATTAAATATTTGGTCAATTCACTTATCCAATCTATTCTTAATGCTTAATAATGGGACAAAAGCTATGTAGAACACAACTTGGAGTAGAAAGATACCACCTGCAGAAATAATTTCAAATCTGATTTTACGCCTTAGAGACAGTCATCACACTTGTAACTGTATTTAAATTTTAATAATGACATTTTAAAATTAAAAAGTGATTTTTTTCTTTAAAAACATTTTACATCAGCTTCTTTTTAGAAAATAATGAAAAGAATAACTTAAAATTGAAAAAGCACTGGATTTTCCGTGTTTTCATGCTAAAAGGCATCTAAGCACATATGAAATATATACCTGGAAAGCTTGACGGAATTGGCTGAAAATAGAAAAAGTGATTTTTTTAGGAATTTGAAATGCAAGTTTAATAGGTTTCAATCTTTCAGTTTGTAATGCTGTTTTGTATCATTCAGAGGTGTCCTAAAGCTTTTTTGGTTTTAAGGTTTGCCAGACATACATGGGCGGCAGAATTCAGTCCCATAAGAAAAGCAGTAATGTATTATTTAAGTCTTTTTTTTTTCCCGGTGGGAAGCCCGTGTGAATGAGGTTTGATACCACTGCCAGCAGAAGATTCAACACTCTAGACTGGGGAACTATGCCTACATTATAATGCCCCTCTCAGAAACTAAATAGAAAATAATAAAATCTTTCATGAAAAATAGGTAACAGTTGTTATCAATTCCTCCCATTTATTTCTTGCAGCTGTGTAGAATGCCAGTGGCCATGTGGGGAATTTGTTGTGTTGTTTAAAGAGATATTGAAGGAATGAAAACTGTTACAGTTGAGTCACCAAGTGCCTTTCTTTTCTAGGATAACCAATTATAAGCAGACAACAGAGGTGATTCCACGTATCTTAACGAGATGTGGTCAGTTATTTAAACCTATATTTAGAATACAGGTGTTGGGCACTTTGCCTGAGCCCAGTTGAGAGTGTAATTCAAGTATTTTACTTAATATCAGCTACTGATATCTCTAGACAATAATGTCACTTCCCTACTATCATACATGACTGGTATTAATTTTTTTTGCTAGAGGAGTTGGAGATATCTCAGCTAAGCAGAACTCTACTAGTAAAAAAACCCAAGAATATGTTTTTCCCTTCATTCATGTCACATTTTTGCCTCTACTCTTTTGTTGGGAAGAAGCATTCAGGGCAGATCAGCTGGAAGAACTCCTGGCTGTTGTCCTCCTGACAGCAGACTTTCTGAGAAATTGTTGCTGCTTCTTTCTAGTTAGAGTACACACGTGAAATGCCATTACAAAAGCTAAAGTTTTTATTAAATGACATTTCCTTAAAATATCTATGCACTAGTATGGAGATAACAAAGCTCTTCCTATATCAAATGGCCTGAATTTATGTTCTACAATTTACTCATGCTTTTTGTGTAGACTTTTTTTCTGATTAATGCCTGAGTATATTTAACTTATTATAGTACAGACAACAATTACAGGAAGTCCTGTGGTTTTTCTTTTAAAGTGAACAATTTCATAAAACATTAAAACATATTGTGACTCCTAATGCAGAACAAGAAACGGTGTACATTGATATTACAGAAATTAGATAGAAAAGGAAAAATTGCTTTCAGCATGGCAGTATTGGAAGTCTCTCTATATACTCTAGATGAGAGCAAAAAAAAATTAAATATTTGTAAAATTTTATAGCCAGCACAGGGTGTTCCATGATTTCCCCCCACTCCTATCACCCCTTCAGCCTCCTGTTTCCCAGACTTTTTAACTCAAAGTTATTACAAACCAGTGCAGCATAAAAGGTGTCAGTATTCATTTCGGTTTAGGGCAGTGAGATAGCACTGTTTCCAGTAACACTCTTGTCAATTTTTATCCATACACAGCACAGAATCAGTCTGAAGTTCATGTTTTAACAAGGAAAATTTCAAACATAAATCCTCATTACTTTTACAGAAGATTTTAAACAAAATATGAAATGAATCCTACTCCCTGTACTCTTATGAGTAGGTCAGTTGACATCTACAGTGCCATGTTAGGGTTATATTATATTTCATAATGAAACTGGAGAGTATTTTGTCTTGATCTTTAAAACCCTCTTTGGCTTAGAAAAACCTGGATTTAATCTTATATTTACAAGTAACCAAAAAAAGCTAAGTATTGCTTTTATCAAGCAGCTTGATTTACACACATTTATTATTGATGCATATATTTACAGAACTGAGAGTAAACTAGGAAGCACACAGTATGTTTTCAAAAAAAAGAATGATTTTACAGTATATCAGAATAACTATAAGTTGAGTCATATTTTTGTTGGGAAGCCATTTGTATTTTCATATGTAATCACCACTTCACATAAAGATTGACTGCATTCAAGCAGCTGAATACTTCCAGATATTTCTGTTATGAATGTTTTTCTAGTGTTTGACTACTTGATACATCTGTAACTTATTCTGTAGATAGCTAGCATGACAAGATTTTCTATGTTGCATGTCACTAGAGCTTGTGAGAGTGTGCTGGCAGAACATTGCTATGTGCTTACAGTAGTGATCAACTGCTGTCAGTCACATAGAATCATAGAATTCTAGAATAGTTCAGATTGGAAGAGACCTTAAAGATCATCTAATTCCAACTCCCCTGAGATGGGCAGGGACATGTCCCACTAGATTAGGCTGCCCAAGGCCCCATCCAACCTGGCCTTGAACACCTCCAGGGATGGGGCAGCCACAGCTTTCTGGGGCAACCTGTGCCAGTGCCTCACCACTCTCGTAGTAAAGAAATTCTTCCTTATGTCTAGTCTAAATCTCCCCCTCTCCAGTTTATACCCATTGCCCCTAGTCCTCTCACTACAAGCCTTTGTAAAAAGTCCCTCCCCAGCTTTCTGGTAGACCTTTTCAGGTACTGGAAGGTCACTATGAGGTCTCCTTGGAGCCTTCTCCTCTCCAGGCTGAACAATCCCAACTCTCTCAGCCTGTCCCCATATGGGAGGTGCTCCAGCCCTCTGATTATTTCAGTAGCCCTCCTCTGGACCCATTCCAACAGCTCCATATCCTTCTTATGCTGAGGATTCCAGAACAGGACACAATGCTTCTGGAGATGGGAGGGTGAGCTGGGTGGGTCTTAGGTTCAACATCCTACAAAGTCTTAGGATGAATGCTACTTTGCACTGTCTTGCCCAAATGGACTGAGATGCAACAAAGACAAAAGAATTGAAGATGTTAGATCTCATTGTAGGGAAGTTATCATATACCTACTGTTTTCCCCATCCTTCTTTCAGCTCTTGAGAGGGACCTATCATTTACACCCACCTTTGAGGTATGAACTTGGAAATTTAAATAACAGAATAGAAGTAAGGTCAAACTTTTTAGGCTTTGGGTTGAAAGGAAAGGATTGCAATGACTAAGGAAACCTTTTTTTTTACTGCTCAGCCTTTGGAGAAAGCAAACTGAATGCTGCTTAAGAATCAAAAAGGAACGAGTCCTGAATTTCTCCCCTAAAGAAATAAAAAGTAAATAAGAAAACCATGCTAAGGAATTAAAAATTACTTCTGTTGGAAATGTTATGGGTTATATTTTTATACTGATCCAATTTGCTAATTCTGTTTCAATGAAGTTTTGTAATTTATAAGTAAATTTTTTTGGTTTAGCAGCAAGACTAGTACATGAATAGTATGGTAACTGGTTGTTGCAGTAATTTGAAATATGCAATGAAAAAGGTGCAGGAAAATTAAAAAAAATTGAATCTAAATAAAAAGTGAAAATATAGCAATGATTTCATATTTACTTTGTTTTAGGTACAAAATCAGTATCCTTTCTCTTTTTTGTATAAATAATTTTTAATTAGGTTCATCAGTTAACGTGTAATGAACTAATACTTTTCTTCTCATCACTTACAGAAAAGAACTTCCCACAGATATCTGGTTACATTAAACTGAAAAAATATTTCTGAAATAAGTAAATGCAAATGCATATAACGTGTCAATATTTGTTAAGAGCTTTTATAACTACTCTTTTAAATCTGTATCTCAATAATAAAATGTTCCTGGAATCTCCTCCTTGCTTCCAGAATGGCCTAGAAGTTTTCCATTCTCTTTGCCTGCTAGTCTATTTTCTTGCAGATACTTTTTTTTTTTACTGCTCTGATGTAACTGTTTCTGGAAACTATCCAGTTTGTTCAGATTCATCTTATATGTTACGGAACCTATGAGTTTGATCTACTTTGTTGTAGAAGGACATCTAACTAGTTTTTTTTCGGCTATATCCAGTATATATGGATTCCTTGTGGCAGTACCTTTGGTTGCCTCCTCTTGAAGATCTCAGTTTTTATTCATTCATCCATGAAGTATATGGCTAGCTTGAATATCAAATCTGCTTTCACAAACTCTGTCCAAACTATGTTTAACAAATGAGAGAAAAACAAACAAAAGAGAATATTTCAGATGTTTTTCATGCATATAACAGAACTAAAAAACCCCAAACAAAATAGAAAAAAACAACAATCCCCCCCCCCAATATCAGTGAATTTCTGCACAGAATCATCAAGTTCTTCTTATGTAAACAAAACCTACATTTTCCTGAAGGTTTTGGTTTTATAATTTTAGGAATTGTGAGACAGGTTTACAGTTCTCCTTTTTTATTTAGACTTATTTTTCATATCCCATTACACTTAATGAGATTGGAAAGCTGAATTTGACTCTAGGAGCTATGAAACTGGCTCAGCATATTGCATGCAACGCAAATAACTGGAAATCAAGTGGTGAGAGCAGGAGACACGTTAATTATTCATAGAACTAAATGTATTGAAGAGCCCACATTACAGCTCACAAAGGAGTATCTCCAAATCCAGTGAAGGGAGGAGTAACTGCCTTCAAATTCAGTTAAAGTGCACCTGACACACAACAAAATGGTTCTCAAAGTGACCGTGAGAGTTTTCAATAAAAGCTAGGGTTTTAAAAGAAGTTTCTTATGCCTAAATTACAGTGAAGGTCAGTGAGATGTGGGAATTTAATGCCCTTTTTTTCAAATCATAGCTCCAACAAGTGGAAATGTCTGATCTATGTTGCATTTTTAGTTCCTTCCTATACACCCTAGTTAAGAATTTTATAGTATTTACCATTTTATATACATGTATCGAGACTGAAGCCTTGTCAAACTGAAGGGAAATCTAAGACCCTTGGGGAAATCAGTGGTACATGTACTGTGAATGGACAAAAAGAAGGGGTCTTCCAATGTAACAGGAATCATTTTTATCATTGTATCAGAAAAAAACAGGATGAGCTTATCTATATAGATAACAATTTTTATCAGAATTTTCTATCTATATTTTATAAGTATTCATCCATAGCTCTCAATGGGGGTTTTTTTCAAGTATTTTTTCAAGTATTTACTTCACTAAAAAGTTTCCAAAAGGTCCAAAGTGGATTAAAGACTTCTGACATTGCACCTTATTAACCCTAGAAGCAAGCAAAAGATCTGTGGACCACGTTACTTTAAATAAAAGAAAATATGAATAGATTTTACTATTAAAAATGTGCATAAATAATCACTACTGATATTTTTGTCACTAAGAACCTTCTAGATGAGGGATATTTCATGGTGTCTGCGTGTTTTACTACTTAAAATCTTTTTACAGACAACAGTACTGATTTACGTAAAATTTCTCCTTTTCTGAAAGTGTCTAAAAATGAATATCATATTCTTAGTATCAGTCTATGCCCCAAGGTGTATTATTAGCTATTGACTGTAGGGATGATGTCGCTGCTTGGATGAGCAAAACCATTTCAGTACACTTTAATACAAATATATAATGCAATCATAAAGTTAGCTGATACTTCATATAGATTCACTGAACATTACCAACAATACAGAAATTATAAACATTCAGCACTGCTCTGTTTTGTGTGTCTCCTTTTTCAGAATTAGCTAGAATCCCCAATAATTTTCTATCAGTGAAAAATAATAGGAAGAATAGAGCTGTTTTCTTCTTCTTTCTTCTTTTCTTTTTCCCTTTTTTTTGTTTTGGCTGAAAAGTATTTAATATTCTGGAATACATAGTTTCAACCAAATCAGAACTGAAGTGATGTATTACTTTATTAACAACATAAAATTAACTATCGGTCAATGAACTATGTATTCAAGGTTGATATTGGTGAAATTGTGGATGAGCCACATCACTAGACACTTAGAAAAAGTGAATAACAACCTGTAAAGTTCCAAGAAAAAGTGAATAACAACCTGTAAAGTTCCAAACACACTTCTATAACTAAGCCAAAGAAGTTATATTTGTGCATGCATACAGATAGGTGCGGTCCATGCGGGTTTTGGAGGGTGCAGACTCCCCACATCTGAGCATGAGGGACGCCTCCATGCATGACCCGAGCTTTGTGTCATAGGTCTGCACCATCCTTTGTTACCCCAGAGATGACAGCTCCCAGGCAGCGCCCCTCATGCATCCAGGGTGTGGGTTCCCAAGGTGCACCTATGGTTGCTCTGGTTGGGCTGCACACGGCTACTGGTAGCACCTGTGGGGGAGGGTGCATGGGGCCACTTCTAGCAGGGTCTTGACTGCTGCTGTCTCCTCCACTATCTCTCCCCTCTGTCACAAGTTTTCAAGCTTATTTTCTACTTCCTTTCAGGACAAGTTCTTTCTTTCCAGCATCTGAAATGGCCTGGTTACTATTTCATCTCACTGATGCTTATGTTTCTCTTGAATATGATCAGTTTTGAGCAAACAGATCTCAGACAGTGTTGCTTATTCAGTCTATGTTCATACTGTGTATGGTTCCATCTTTGTTAACAAATATCGATGACAAAGCCATTTGGAAAGGAGGGCCATACAGGCAAATCCATACATACAAAACACATTTCTAAGCGGTACTGTATTATTCTACACAATGTTTTTCTTGGTCTCTGATTCAGCTATTACCTCAAATATCTATGCTATGTTAATGTGATCTACAAGAAACTGTGCATAGTGATATTCTGGAGCATCATTAGCACATGTATTAACATAATGACTAAGTATTACATTTGACACTAACAATATAGACTGCATTTTTTTCTCCTTTGGGACGTTTAAAAAGGAAACATTCCTTTATTTTCCATTATATATATATTTGCCTTATATATATTTGTGTATATATTATTCCGTTTGTAACAGTTCTGAGCTCTAGTGCAAAGATGACTGTGCAGAACCTCACACCTATTTCCATGTTGCTGTGGTGAAGAGCAAGGTGATAACATGCTATGTCAGCAAATGAATAAAAATTGTATTGAAACAGTGGAGGCAAAATTCCACATGGCTTCAATCACCCTATGCTTCTCAGTGTGCACTACATCAGGGAAGGAAGTAGGTAGGAGTATTCACAATCTGTGAAATTCTGGGATGCTGGGGTTTGAAGGTTTGTTTTGGTTTATTTTCACTGTTTCTCACTTCTCTGGCCAGTACATCCATTTCTGTGTCCATATGGTATGAAGCAGTATAATTGGACCTCAATTTAGGTCAGTTGATAACCCTTTACAAAAACTTTAAGTACTAATAAAGCCTATCCTTCTTTTTAAAAATATCGCACCTCTACTTTCAGTGTATATACTCCTACATATTCATGGCAATGCTGCTTGCTTTTGTTATCTGTCTGTCTAAATCCAGCTAGAGGCCAGTCACAAATGGTGTTTCCCAGGGCTCAGTGCTTGGTCCAGTCCTGTTCAATATCTTTGTCAATGACCTGGATGAGGAGATGAGTGCACCCTTAGCAAGTTTGCAGGTCGACACTAAACTGGGAGGAAATGTCGATCTGCTTGAGGGTAGGGAAGCTCTGCAGAGGAATCTGAACAGGCTGGATTGATGGGCTGAGACCAGCGGTAGGAGGTTCAACAAGGCCAAATGCCAAGTCCAGCACTTGAGACACAAAAACCCCATGCAGAGCCACAGGGTTGGGGAATAGTGGCTAGAATTCTGCCTGGCAGAGAAAGACCTGGGTGTATTGGTCGACAACTGGCTGAACATGAGTCAGCAGTGTGCTCAGGTGGCCAAGAAGACCAATAGCATCTTGCCTTGTATCAGAAATGGTGTGGCCAGTAGGACTAGGGAAGTGATTCTCCTCCTGTATTCTGTACTGGTGAGGCCGCACCTCAAACACCGTGTTCAGTTTTGGGCCTCTCATGACAAGAAAGACATTGAGGTGCTGGAATGCCTCCAGAGAAGAGCGATGAAACTGGTGAAGGGGCTGGAAAGCAAGTCTTATGAGGAGCAGCTGAGGGAACTGGAGTTGTTTAGCCTGGAGAAGAGGAGGCTGAGGGGAGACCTTATTGCTCTCTACAACTACCTGAAAGGAGGTTGCAGAGAGATTGGTGTTGGCCTCTTCTCCCAAGTGATAGGTGATAGGACACCTCAAGCTGCATCAGGGGAAGTTTAAATTGGATGTTAGGAAAAATTTCCTCACAGAAGGCGTTATCAAGCCCTGGAACAGGCTGCCCAGGGAGATGGTTGAGTCACCATCCCTGGAGGTGTTTAGAAGGCAGGTAGATAAGGTGCCTGGGGACATGATTTGGTAGTAGACAGGTAGAGTTGGACTTGAAGATCTCTAAGATCTTTTCCAACCTAATGATTCTATCATTCTATGATTAGTTTTGTCTAAAATTTGTGAACAAAATTTGTGAGTGCCAGCTCTCTGTTATTGAAAACACATGTACATTACTCTCTTTTATATTAAGTTAATACAGTTTGGTTTGCAATTTCCTTTTTTTTTCCCCCTTTTTTCCCCACCCATAAAACCAGTCCATGACATGTTATATCCAGAGCTGTATTAATAAAATAGGAGTTTCCTTTTGGACTACATATAAGAAGGTGTTTGAGAAAGGTTTTCCCCCAGCTTTATGTCTAATTCAGACTTGGTGGAAGAGAACCTACAACCCCGTTCTATCATTGTCCTTACAATAAAAATGTCATGAAAATTCTGGTGCTGGACAAATGAAGGAGATAGATAGGTTCTAAAATAAGGAAATGGTGATAAATATATTCTCTTGCATTTGCATTTAACATTCCAGTTGATTGGTATTAGCATTAGGTTAAAATATTTATGACACTTGTTCTGGATAAATTGCATCAATATAATTTATTATTTAAGAAGAAGTGAGAATAATCTGCTTCACTGAAGATAATATTGTTATTCATGCTATTCTGATGAATACCAGCTTTAAAAAAGTGGAAAAATGTCAAGTCTTTGTACACACGATTTAGAAAACTGTAACAATGTTATGATATAAAATATCTTTTAATTTAGAAGAGGACACTCAAAAAGGAAAAAGATTAAAATGTGTAAAAAGGAGGAGGTTGAATATGCCCCACAGACATCACAAGAATATTGTCTGTCACAGGCGTATCACTGTATTGGTACTGGGTCAATCAAATTAGCCCTCAGTGCATTTTACAGTCCTTCAATTGTTTAGAATATCATGGCTTGTTCCTTGCAAATACATTTTAAAAACGCAGTATTAATGATGATATTGCAGTTTTTTTAACCAGTATATAATGCAGATACTATTCCGTTAGTGGAAGTAAAATATTTCTGTGAAGACTCAAGCAGAGGGGAAAACTTCATAAGCATTTATAGAGAGCAATGAACTAAAATAAAGTTTTAACAGTTTTAAATTTAAAATTTTATTTGATATTTGAAAGACTTTATACTGTTGCAGTTATTATTTGCTTAGCATCAATCTGTACAAATACAGAAAAATTATCCAAAACCTAGTTTACAGACTGAAGTTTATCCAAATGAAGGCAGCATACTTCAGATATATAAAACTGTCTAAGGCCGAGTTAATTTTCACATTTCCTTTTAAATATTACTTTACCCCTGGTTAATTATCAAATAAAGAATTTATGAAAATCCTTTGCACTAAAAACTGGTTTAAATACATCGGAGGAATGAATGCTGCTCATAATATACAAACTGTAAACAGAGAGGTGAAGGAAATAATGAGACTTAATAAAGCCATTTGAAATAAACTTGTGTGCTAGGAAAGAGCACAGGAAACACTGGAACCTTAAAAGTTGGAACAGATGATATGAAATCAGAGATGAATTCAGGAGATTACTGTGTAAAGGGCAGCACTTTCTTGTGGTACAGACAGAAAACAAAACTATCAAGACTGCAAAAATTGACAGAACTTGACTTCAGTAGGGAGTTCAGTGAAAAACAGACTGCAAGCCTTACATGGGAGGAGCATTTTGAAGTTGCTGGTCGTAAAGTCATCAAGAAAGGGATCAAAAGGCTTTAGGAACAAAATGAAGGGAATATCACATTGAGATTGCAGTAATGACAAGTGAGAAATTGTTATGAACCCACAGGGAGTTATGTAAAACAAGGACTAGAGAAAAGTTAAGAATAACCATAGTATCTGGCAGACATGAACACAGAGCCTAGAAAAGAACAGTTCAACAATGACACTGGGGAGCAAGAAGAGCATGATACAAAGAGGTAGAGCAAAAAGAGAAAAAACAGAAGTACTGCCAAAATTAAACAACTAGTTCCTTGGCTACATGGCAAGAACTTAGCCTAAACATGAAATCTGGGAGAACAAATGAAACAAAGGAATTGTACAGAAGCACTATTGTCCAGGATGATAGTGGGGGTTTTATGCTTTAGCTGCAAACAATATTGATAAGAAAGAGAGAGCAAATCAACCAGCAAGGAATCAAACGCAGAAAAATATAGATTAAAGTATGCAGCTTAACTGTAGTTAAAAGTGAAGAATAAAGTCAAAGGGAATATGCTTAGGAAATAAGACCACTGTAAAAAGCTAAAGAAAACTCATGATGAAGAAAGGTAGGGCAATTTCTGAGGTTGTATGTTTAAAAAACTTGTTTCAATGGCTAGTGCAGAGCTTCAGGGAGATGTAGATATGAGGGAAGCTGTGGAAAAAAAAAAGGGAGAAAAATTGAATAATTTTTATTAAAAGATGTCATATATCCATCATGAGTTATCTAGAAAGACCTTATAGGATCTGTACATAGAAAGAAGGCCAATCCTTTTCCTCTCTGTAAGAAGGAAGACAGAGTCTCATGATATTTTTGCACGGAAGCAGTATCAATGGGACTGCAAAAGAAGCAGAAGTAAGAGCAAGATCAGAGTTTGTGATTAGGGAGCTGCTTTACGACTATGTCAAGGTACTGTCATTGGACAGATTGCTGGGAGAGAAAGTATCATTTTAGAAGGCGGCAGCTATTAAGTAAAATAATATTTAAAAGTTAGTCCAGCATTCCTTATGGACTTTTACTATTATTTTGATGCTGAGACATGTTTTCAAAGCCTATTCCAACTCCATAGTTTTTAAAGCTTTCTGAATTATTCAGTAGTTTTTGTCCAATCTGTTTTTCTATAGTCTTTACATGGCGGTCTCCTTACATTTCCCATTGCATGAACGTGGCAAGTGAGTCTATGAAGATTTGTTCTGACCTCATTGTGTCATCAGCTTGACATTATAATTTCATCTCCAGAGAAACATTGAAACACTTTTCATCATAATTTGATATTGTAAATGTGATGACCATAGATAGTAATAAAAATTCCTTGCAATTGCATTTTGACATCATAATAAAATCTCCATAGTCTTCACTTGACATTGTGATGAGATTGTGGCAATGCTAAGTTTGTATGAATGAAGCTGGGGCCATAGAATGAAAAATTTAAAGCACAGTTTTGTGCATAGTGAGCAAATGGTTATAAATGTGTGTATTTCTATCACTATTAAATTTTTGTTAAAAATTAGGACACACACTACCGATCTGAAGAATGGAGATCTGCAATAGTCCTTTAAGTGGGGGGACAAGAAGACTAGTCACTTTTCAGATACAGCTTGATCAGCTCATGAAAAAGAAAATATGGCATAGTTTGTGGCATAGAAGAGGTTTAGATACTGTAATTGGAAATTCCTTTCCAGTTCCATTATCTTCTGAGGCACGTGGTTCTATGGTTCTATGTACTTTACCTTAGTCCTCATGTAGTATAGGAGTAGGAGACAAACTTACATATTTAAAAGAGTAATTTCTATCTGGAAGCCAAAGATCTTTTTAATTTTAAACACATCACTGAAATCATCAATATTTCTTACACCAGGGATGTCATGCACATCAGCTATCATATAAAAAAGAAAGGCTTCCCTTGGATATAAAAGCCTGGTGCAGGCCTAGTTGATTCTTTAATTTCAGTTGTTAAACTTAGTGACAAACTGTTTTAAACAGTGACTTTGATGCTCCTAGATTAGTCATTAATCTAATACGAACTGGAATGACATTTTGTAAAAGTCAAAGCATTGCTGATTTTTGGTGGAATCCGAATTGATGACCTCCTGGTAAAACACATTTATCTCATTATTAGACTTTTGAGGCACTATATCACTTGTAACCTTTACTTAAGGGATTTTCTTGCAGATGTTGTTCCGATTTTTGCAATACATAGAACAGTTAATATTTTAAAAGAAGTAGAAGCTACTATGCCAAGATTATAACTGTGGCACCAGACAGACTGACACCTTGGAGTTTTGATCATCTTTCTTTATGGACAAAAATGTACCTTTTTGCTAGAGATTACTTGAAGGAACTTGAATAAGGTATAGATATAGCTCCCTATCAATCATAACCTGACAGTTTGGATTTTTTTTCTGTTTACTTCATCTGCCTGTTTTTCTTGAAGAGACAGTGTTTGGGCCCTCTTCTTTTGTGTTAGGATTGGATGGATAATATATTTTAAGTGTTGAATTATGTAAACCTGTGGCTGGATGAGTAAAGCATGTGCTTAGATCTGTGCAGTTTGAGTCTAGTCCTAGAGCCTGAAAGAAATTACTTCAGCTTCCTGTGCAGTTTTAGATGGCAAAGCTTCCTTGACCTGCTGGCAGAAGCCCACAAAAGAGTTGGCCTATTTTATTTGAAAACAGTAAATGATTTAAAAATAATAAAAAGGGGAACAATTTTTATTGACAGTCAATAGCTGTGATCACGCTTTTTTCTTCATAAATCACATAAAGTGTTTTATAAATGTCACCACTCTGTGAAACAATCATTTCGGTCCTCTTCTATGTCTTGCAAATATAGTCAAGACAATAAGACTTTCAAATATCATGGTTATCAAGGATATGAACATATCTGATTACACAGCTTTGTTTACAAACGTGTTAACTGAAAATTATTTTTCTCATGAGGATAATTATTTACCTCTGTAAGACATTTAAAATATAATAGTGTACAGAACAGGCTTTCAAAAATCAACCAGAATCACATAAATGTATAAAATGTGTAAAAACATATTTCAAAAAAGTATTAAATGTGTTGAGAAATATTTTACATTGTAATTCTGTCATTGAGTCACATTGCTATCGAAAAATTATTAAAAGAACGGTAACAATTGACAGTTTTTAAGCAAAAGTGTTTACATTCCATTTTCAAATGAGGTGAACCTAATTATGCATAGATTCTGTATGTGTACAGTAGCTAGATAAAAATAAAATCTTTTGCTAAATGGAATAAAAATGACTTTTTAATAACTATTTCTCTGAAAAGATTGTGGGACCTTTTATGTTAAAGTGGAATATACTGAGAGTCAAAGCAGAAAGTTCAAATGAATGTGAATAGACACTAACTTTGGAGAGATACTGAATTTTCTGTGAGCTGTTTCAAATTATTTTGATGAAGTCCAGGAAATTAGCTGACACTAACAAACAGATACTTTTTTTTTTTAATTTGCACTTCCTTCCATGAATACAGGGTAGGACCAGTACAATTATATTGCAAGAAATTGTCCTTGCACTAGGGAGGATTAAAATTCTCTTCAAAATTAAGTTGTTTAATTTATGTTGGAAAATAGATTTATTTGGAAATAAAATATTATTAGGATGTTGATGACATAAACAGCCATGATATGAAGCATGGAAATAAACAGATGATATATTGAAATGAATTTTAACTTTGAATGCATTATCAGTCTTTCATTTTATTCTAGCTATTGCAGAATTTAGTGATCATATAATTTTTTTATTTCTATTTTGAGTTAATTTTTAATTATTTTGAAAAGATATATAAATATGAAATATTAATCAAAACCACATGGCTGGTAGTGAGTTGAATGCTTATAAAAACCCTATTTAATTCCCATATAATTCCTTACAAAAATGATGGTACATTCTTTGCCCTGAATGAGTAGCAGAGAATTTGGCTTTTCAATAAGGAAAGAGAAATTTTATTCTAAAAAAAAAAAAATATTTTTTCAGAGGAACAATTTTAGGCCTTAAGAAATTACCTGAATATGCCTCATTTCTTCAGGTAGAGGGTATAATCTATCCAGACTAATTATAGCAACTGGATTTATAGGTTCTTTCAAAAGTGATCTACGCTTTTCCTTAATCCTTTTACTGGGGCACAGCTTCTTCACTGGTGGTTTGACAGGTAGTCTGCTAAAAGGAAAATATTTTTAAATAGCCATTAATTCCAAAATGCTTATCTTCAATGGACAGAGATTCTTTCTGCAGTCAGTTGGGAAAAGGGATTGAAATCTGCTGGACTGAACATTTCTACCCCAGGAATCCCCACTACACTGATATTGGGTATAATCCCTCACATTATTACTTCACAATTGAGATGTAGCCCCAGAAGAGTCCTTGACAAGACCAATATTTACTTTTAACAAAAGTACTAGTGGCTACAAAGTCTATCTGGCACTATCATCTAGATCGTAGACCTTACAGATGAAGGGTGGATGCGGTTAGACCTGAATCAAGTAGAAGGAGAATCTTTATAGACAAGTAGTATGTCAGATCTGGAGCATTATTCCTTCTTGAGTTATGCAGTGTGCTGGTTGTGTTTCAATAAACCATATACAATTCCACTAGTAAAAATGAAAATTGTCAGCTTTTAATTTTGGAAATATCTTATAAAGTAGCCACAAAATTATGTATGATGTTGTTTTTACCTGATTCTCACGTGAGATTATGTCAACAGATAAGGTCCAGGGTGATTACAGGGAGTGCAAATAGAAATACAAATGCTGTTTTAAGTATTTAACAATGGTATGCTAAGGGTTTATATTTCTTTTAAAAAAATATTCTTCAATTTTCTGTGGGATTTATCATCTTAAATTCCAGAATTTGTTTAATAGAGACTGAGAACCAGTTTACATGTGTGATGAAAACAATATTTAGGCCTGTCAGAATTCATATACAGTAAATGTACTCAGATTTGCAAATCTCAATAGTCTGACTTTTTAGGATAATACTTCAATTACTAAACTAGTTTAAGTCTTACTGCAGTGCTTATACTGCCTTAATTCAGTACACAAGTAGGGCAATTGATGTGAATCCCAACATCTGGCAATCAGAGTGCTTTAATGAGTCACTTTTTAAAGAAATGTCTGTCTGCCGGAGGGGTCTACAGTGCAATTAGACACATTAGCACTTTCTCAGTCATTTGGGGGTATTTTTCATGAGAAAATATGTTTTTTGCAAGCTGCAAAATGTTTGCACTCTTGGAAGATGAAAAGTCATAATACATTTGCATTTCGGCTTCATAAGGGGAACATTGTTAGAATGATGTTATGTGATACATCTGTTGCAGTTTCTTAGTATCTGTTAGTTGTAATAATTTAGTCTCAAGTGCTAAATTATCTACAACAGCATACAGTCTTCTTTAGGGGAAAAATTGGTTTCAGCTAAAAACTCAGGAAAAAGTAATGTTATACAATAAACAATTTTGAATACGTAGGCTGTTTATCCATTATGTAAAATTAAAGCCAACTCTTTGAATTTAAAGGAATTCCTGAGAAACATGGAAGTATCTGCACATCATTCTTTGTAACCAGTAATGCAGTTTGTAAAGGATCAAATTATGTTGATTTTTGAAGTTCTAATTTAAATTTGTTTTGTTATCTTAGATATGCTTCGCTGAATCTGTTAAAATACTTATTAATTTAATTCTTAGAGTTACAAAGTACAGAAGTAAAATTTCAGGACTTTATAATTAAACATATTAACATGCAACAATAGTTTATCACTTTCATATTTGTATCCTTATCCTAAATCTCCTCAACATTCAGTAGTAGGAGCAGAAGGTAATCCTCTTGTTTCACTGGAAATTGTATTGGTGTTAATGCTCAAAATTCTACACCATGGCTTTTGAGGATAATTCTGAGAAAATTGGCTTTAGTTGTTAGGAACAAGATACTTACATTAGCAAGTTTAAAGGTCTGTATTTATACAGTAATGCATGTTTTTTATATCTAATTTTATGTATATGTGTACACATGAAACAAATGCACAAGGCTATGATTGAGTGAATAAAGCTTTTGACATGTAAGATAAAAGAAGAAGACTAAGCTGAAAAAATATATTGAGTATTTGCCTAATGTGACAATATATATAAACCTACTTGCAATTATTCCATTAAGAAGTAAAACTATTGTCTTCAGAAATTACATCATTTAAACTTGTGTTACAGAGAAGTTTATCACAGCTTTTTAAAATAAACTCTGTTGTGTGAATAAAGTAGAATTTTGATTGTATAGGGTTTTTCTGCAGTTGGGTTTCTAAAGTGTTAGGTCAGGTTCTAATTGAAACACTGAACTTAATGCACTTTTTGCCAACAGCCTATGAATATAATTTCTGCTGATTTAAGAATCTGATGTCAGGGCAGTAAGTATGCAATTAGCCTTAGTTTAAGTGATAGCAACATGCTGTAAATAAGATTCTTAATTGTGTTTGCAAGATTAAAATTCAGTCTCATTGTTTTTTTCCCTTACTTCTTTGGTGGCTTTGTGGTATATTCACATTGCTACCTCTAAATGAATGTCAACTTGTTTTACCTCGACTGCAGCCAATCGATACTTCATTAGGCTGAATTGTCTTGTGCCCATGCAACCTTGAAGCTGTGGCTTAATTACCGCCCGTATTATGCAGCAGCTCAGAGAGCAGTGCTCAGCTGTGTCAGTTTTGAACAAAAGCCATGCTGTTGCCTATATTTAGGAAAAACGGACTTTTGAACTAAAGAACTGTAATATTTTCTAAGTTAACAATTCATGATGATAAGCTCTTTCATAATGTGTATGTCAGCTTTCAGTAAGTTTACATTTGAATAGATTTCTGCATATTGCAAAACTTTATAAGGCAAGTATCCTTGCTTTTCATGTTCAACCCATCGTTGATTTAAGATAATTTTAAATTAATGGCAAAGTAACATTCATCTGAAAGAGAAGACAGGAGAAAGTGCAGTCAAATGGCAATCATGACAAATGACATTTCTTGTCTGAGAGTCATTTTTCCTCACTAGACTGATTTGTCATCCCTACTTTTGACATTTTTCATCCTGCTATGAAATCACATTGACAGAATAAGATATTTCTGCACTTAACAGTGAGACATAGAAGATGGTCCTCTGCCTTAACTTAGTTTTTGTATTACATTTAAAGGTTTGTAAAATTTGTGAGCAACTAATTTCTGGTGACACAATTCATTGGCTTTATGAAATACAAAGTTCACACTGCCATATAATCTTAAATAAATGTTTCTGTTTCGTTTGCATCGGGTTGTTATGCAAACTAGAGGAAAACAAACCTTTCCATGAAGAAAACTTTCCATTTGGGAATATTGTCTTGTTCAAAGTGAGGACTATCAAAGCCAGCTGTAACTGTGAGTATAAACTCTAACCTCAGTATATATTGCCCATTGCCTTAGAAATGTCTGAAGACCTGTGGATGGTATTTCCAATTTCCAGCTTCTGAACTAAAAACGTAAGAATCATCCATTGTTGAATATCTCATATCCATACAAATAAGTATAATTAGCCTTCCCCTCCATATAATACACACTATAGAGAGATCACTAGCATTTTCTCTGAAGTTATGGACAAGAATAGACTGCATTAGAGTCCAGATCTGCAATTCTGAGAGATGGTGTAAATGCAATGGTAAGTATAGTGATTTGTACATGTGGTACAGAGGTCATTCTTCTTTTTGCTGTTTGCTTGTTTTGTTTTTTTTGTTTATTTGATTTTTGTTTTTATCAACGGTCTCATGCTTACTCTTCTGTAGGCAAAAACATACATTACTACACTACGTGCCTAATACCTTACTGAAAGCAGGGCATGCTGACCACAAAGTAGGAAGGCTATTTTTTTAAGCAAACCATATTTAGATGCTCAGAGCCTGACAGTCCTCTTTAAAATTCTTCTACAAAAATCCAGTGAAAGAAAATGAAAGACTACTTTTTAAGAAATTAGTTGTTTGATTTGTCTGATGGTTATGTTTTATGAATCAGATTTGTGGCTAGATAACAGTTAGTGAAGTGTCTTCCTGTCACATCAGTCAACCAACCACTAGTAACTTCTAATGCTGTTTCTTATTATCAGCATGTTGAATATTTTCACACCCTTTATTACATGTAAATGTTACTTTAAATACATTCCTTCTGTGTACAGTCTAGTATACATCAGTTACAGATCTGGCCAATAAAATATGCCAGAATTTGTACCAACAATGTTAGCCTGCAACTTCACTCCAGTATTCATGCATAGTCTGTTGTATATTTGCATGTGCTGTCTCTTTTATTATAGTAAAGTATGAAAAAACAACTTTCAGTTAATTAATTAGCAGAGCTTGTATAATGCATCAGATGGTTTTAATTATTTATTATTTTAATGAAAAGAGATATTCACCTTTGTGATTCATGTTTGTTGCAGACTTCAGTTGGCTCTGCTCTTATTCTTCAGGCAAGGTTCAAATCATCGTCTTTGAGAACGAAGATGACATCTGCTCAAAACTGGTTCCTCTCCTAAGGAATGCAGACACAAAATATGTATCTGATTAAAATCCTTCCTACTTATTAGAAAGAAAAAAGGAAGGAAAGAAATAAAGAAAGGCACTTAAAAAAAAAACAAAACTGCTTTCAGTACTATGTGTCTGAAGTGCCTTTGAGTAAAAGTTTTTATCTTATTTGACAAAAAATTATATTTTTGCATATATATGGAGGTTTCACTAACTAAAAGGGAATAGTGTCCATTTCTGCCTCTAGACCTTTTTTAAAGTTAGAAAGACTTTATCTGACTACTGTTAAAACAACTTCACATTCAAGTTTACATCTCTATGTGTGAATGTGACCATAATCATAAAGCAGGATGGAAAGAAGGTGCAGTTCAGCATTCCAGACTACATGAAAAAAGTGAATCTGGGAAATATATCTTTCTGCTCTATATAAATCCTTCTGTCATGGTATGAGCATGGTTAATTCCATCAAATCTAAAGCAAGGTGTACTTGAATACCTATAATGAATTACATCTGTTCATAAGAATCTTTTTAGCAACTTCCTTAATATCAAAATGTTTATTATTTACTTGCAAGATTTCAGGAAATGGTTTTCCTAAATAACCACAGTGTTACATAGCATTATACAGCCACAAGGAATCAGGTATATGACATATAGCAAGTTAACTCTTCAGTCAGGCTTTATGATGATCTCTTTATTGTCAAACAGTTTCTTTCAGTGCTGAATCAACTTAAAATGGTGAAACTTTCCCCCTTTACATTGTAGGTATGTTGATAGCACCTGCCACTTGTTATAATACTATAAGGGAAGGAGTGCTATGCTGTAATATGAAGAAATACAATGTTCTGTACTGAAATAATGCACGTATCTCAGCATTAGTCCAAATTCAATCTGGTAGGAGCTCTGAAGACTTTTTTTTTTTAAAATGATTTAGTAATTGAAGGCAACAACGTACCTGATCAAATTCACTAGAATATCAAACCACGTGGGGCACTGATATGACACTGAAAACCAAAAATTAGTGGTTAGGAACGTGTTTTACCAGTACCAAAATTTGCTGTCAAATTATGCTGCATTATGTCCTCAAAATTAGTTCCTGAAAAGATAATGCTGTATTGATCAATACTTACCTAGTAAAATGTTCATTTTGAAGGGAGGAAACAATGAAAGGCTCTGGGTTTATGTATTCTCCTTGGCAAGGAACAGAGACTTGTAACAGGCTTTGATGACTAACATATGAGGAGTAGATAGCTAGCTGTCTCTTGATTTTGTAATAGCTATATGTGTATATGGGCTGTAACAGTTATTCAGAACACAAAAGGCCAACCTGAACTGGAGACAAGTATTCTGCTAAGATTAGATGATAAGGGGTAAAATTCACCAGTACTGCCTTTGTTTACTTAATGGCCAAAAAAAAGGCAGTCAAAAATATAAATTCTCAAAAATTACTTGTAACTTTTATCATTTTTCTGTATTCCTTTTCTTGCTAGTAAGACCAAATAGAAAAGTTATGACCCATTTTGCTTTTACTGATCGTCTTCGTCATCAGAGATGAGTCAATTCCATGAAGTACTATTCAACAGGAACTTATGTCACTCTCATGATCATCAAATGTGGCCTCATGTGAATCCTGAAATGTAAAAGCATGATAGCAGGAAACAGGGAAGAGATTTCCTTATGTATCCAATCACGATCAAAGAAATATAGAATGTATTATCCCATGGGAATGTCAACAAAGAACCTTAAAATATTTATAAAGTAGAAGGAACTATTTTTGAGGGAATAAATAAAGTATTAAATTTGCTCCTTTTCTGAAAAAAGATAATAGGGAAAGTATGCCATAATATTTTATAAACAGTTAAAGGTGTGTTTATGAACTTTAATCTAGAGAAAATACACAAGAAGGAATGAATATCTTTAAGATGAAGTAAAGTAAATTAGGACTAGAAACATCAGACTTTATCTAAAAGTACTGTTATGCCAAAGTTGAAACTGTAACTTCGACTAGTGCCGGTTATTGATCTCAAGAGATGACTAACTGCATAAAAGCTAAGACAGTCATGTACCTTAGGTCAGATATTCTTAATAGTTCTTTCTAAGTTTAAGATATATGAATATATAAATGCCAGGGTCTACATTAATTCATTTAAATACCACGCAAGGCCTCTGTTGGCAATGATAAATTAAACTCATACCCATATCCAAGTACATTGAAATATCTTTCCAAATGCCTCCCTCTAAACTTCTCCCACTGAAAAAAAAAATAAAAGAAGAAATAATTACCTACCTGTTACATAACTGGCAGTAAACTACAGAAACAGGCAATTGTCAGGAGTAATCAGTGTAAGGCAAGACAATATAATAGAATTATTTCATCTCACCTGTCAGACAGGACTGTTTTTATTATTGAAAAGAAGACTGTCCAAGAACTTGTTAAAACATTACAATTATTTGGGGTACTTAAGAAATTTTGGTAAACAGAAAAGTTTTATTCAGAATGTATGTTAGCTGTAGCACATATTTAGTTAAATCATTGAGCAGATTTGAAAGCAAAAATGTGTTTAAACCATATAAAACTCTTAAAAATATGTAAATAACATAATTTTAACCCAAAGTTTAAATTAAAAGGACAGTGATATTTTTTTCAATATTAATTATAACTTAAACAGGTAACTTATTCACCGATATGAAAACTCATTTTAATATAAAGTTTATTGTCATTTTACAGTGCTATTTATGTCTTTTCTTTAAAAAAGTAGCAATGAAATGTATAGCAATTATTATATTTAATAATTTGTAACATTGCAGTTAAAGAGACTCGAACAAGGCTAGCTATAATAAAATCTCTCATTGTTTTATACAGTTTAAGTCCAGAATTTTCAATAGATCATCTAATCTGACCTTTTGTATATCACCTGAGGTAAATCCCCAGTGAATCCTAGCTCAATCATACAGAAAATGTGCACTAAACCTACTTTCATTTTTGGGGGCTTAACTGAGTAGTTATCATTTATATGCATAATTATTCTAAATTAACTAAATATTTTATTTTTTTTTATTCATCTCTAGAACTTCTGATTTGTTGTAGCTGGAGTTGGATCCAGTATGAAAGTGGTTCTTTCTAGGTGAAGTCTTTTGTTTTAAGAAGACTGGAATATGATGTTTCCAGTGCTGCATCAGGATATGAAGCCACTGTTGAATGTCATTATAAGCAATATTCCAACCAGTTTTGATCATATATGTTTCATCTTTTTGAGTCCTAGAGATAATATCTCAGCTTTCAGATGGCATTAAGCTCCTAAAAAGTCACAAAACAGAAAAGTTTTTTGAATGGAGTTCTGGATATTTTTAGAGGAGGAAATTGAGTATGGTAGCATTTGATACAGGAAAAGTCACTGGATTATGAAGTCAGAAAAAATTTAGGAAAAACTGTGTCAGAATAGTTTTATGCATTTCAAAAAACATTTTTGATGTGAGCAAATTTGCATTTCTCCTGTTTTACCCGAGTTTTTCATGGATAATAAGGTATATGTTACTGGTACTCTTTATTCCTGTAACACACACTCCTAATACTATGTTCTGATTCCCCACCTTCCCTCTAAGATTACAGGGGCAAAAGTACAAAAATACAAACACAGTCCCAATCAGAAAAAGGCTATTTTCAGTGTATGAAAGACTTTTCTTTTTAAGGATATGTTCTTTAAATAATTGTGGTAGTATGAGCACCTATGAGTTATAGAACTTGTTGGGGTTGATTATGAGGTCTTTATTAGCTGTCATTTTTGTCTGTCCTGCTGTTCCTTGGTTTATTTTGTTTTCTCTTATACATATAACGAGCACTAAAACATTTTAATTAATTGCAAATATATTTACCTTTTAAGGTCTTTCTTTTAAAGTTACCTGTGAGTTGTTGCAGTTAATTGGTGTGCAACAAAAGCTGGAAAGAGAGAGTGGAACGTGCAGATTCATTGGCTCTTTTATAATATATTTTATTGTCAATATATTTCTTCCTTGTTTTAAAACTAGAGTTGAGTGAAAATAAATCTGCTGGACTACATTCTGAAAATGGAGAGCAAGAAGTTTGTTAAGAAGTATTCAACACATTAATTCTAGGATGATCGTGCATAAAGAGGGAATATAGAAATGTAGCAATGATTTACCAAAATGAGCAGTATACTTTGCAATTCAGCTTGTCACACGATGCTAGAACCAAGAAAATAAGGAAACCATCATTTAGGCATTTAGAGCTAAATTCTGGTTTTGGCTTAGGCAGCTGGATTTAAGTGACCTTTTTATACAGGGGTATTATTAGACACTTGGAGTGTTTTAGTACATTGAAAACCATAGGGAATAAAACACCATATGAAATTTGATCATCATGCAGGCAGTAGGTTTTTCTGAAAAAAATATGGGAATAATTAAAGAGTTTAAGATATCATGCAGTATCATGTAAAGCAGATTTTGAATTGGAGTGTTAGACTGGAAGACCTGCCTTACAGAAATAAAGACATACAACATCAAAAAGCTTGTGTTGATTCTCATTCATTAACAGCAAGCATATAAAATACTTATTTTGCAATGAGCAAAATTAGTTTTAATTAGCAGGTGTTTTGACGCTATTTACTGTAGACAATCAATTTGGATGTCTAAGCTATGAGCTTTATCTCCTAAAGTTTTATATAAAGCGAATGGAGAGAGCTACCTAAAGAAGGTCAGAAATCGAGCTGATCTTTATACATTTTAGATCACTTCCTGCCTTCACATGGGAGGTTTTATGCTCCCTTCTAGCATATCTATTTATGACTGGTCTAGTAGTGCCCTTGTTCATTGACACTAATAATACCTTACAATCCCACTTGCATTTCTTGCTTGCTAGTCACCAGTACTGTAGTGTTCTTGGTATAAATGTCCTTAGCCCATCTGTATAATTTCTGGTTTTGACACAGTGGAAAAAAACAAAAAAAATCAGCCCGTGCTGGCTATACAACAGTACAAAATATCTTACACAGGAAGCTCTTTCTGCTTTCCTCAGGTCATGATATCTCTGAGGCAAGCTGGTTGTTACTCGCTGGAATGTATTATCCTCAAATCCTTGGTTAACTAATAAGGTTTAAAGAATTTTCTTATATGAGCTCACTTTTGATGTTCTCTGATAAGACACCAGTCTTCTTGCTCAATGGACTCTGGCCACGCTCAGCTTCTATGGCTTTATTATTATTCTATGGCTAATATACTTAGGATAAGAAATCATTGCCGGGGTAGTAACCACAGGCACAATACAATACTGCAGCCATCATCAGTGGGTCTATGTGACTTGGTACTTATTTAATTACTAATTCAGAGTCATGTGATGCTAGCAAATAATATTTCTTTTTTTTTTTTTTTTTTCCCAGCTCTAGCAGTCTTCAGAAAATGATCAGGCTGCTCAAACAAGTTATGTTATCTAAATAAGTGATGGTCATGTATTCAGTTACCTGAAGAGAATTCTTTCCTCCAGAAGTAAGGACCTTCTAGGACATATGGATGGATGTTGCCCACAGAGATGGTGAGACTATGAACATTTTGTTATAACATGTGTTTAGATTGAGCAAAATAGTACTTTAAATGTTTTCTAGACTGTTACTGCTGTAACTGTGCTGTGTGTATTTGGTGCCCTACTGCACCCTTTGTAAACTATTTTGGGTAAGAAGAGAGATGTTTTTAAACAGGAAGACCTATTGATATAACCCAGTATCAAAGTGTTAGTCACATATAAATGAAAACACTATGGCCATCAGGCCCATGTGCATGGTTGCCTTACTGGTGAGGGACTGGAGAACAAGTCTTACAAGGAGCGGCTGAGAGAACTGGGGTTGTTTAGCCTGGAGAAGAGGAGGCTGAGGGGAGACCTTATTCCTCTCTACAACTACCTGAAAGGAGGTTGTGGAGAGCAGGGAGCTGGCCTCTTCTCGTAAGTGACAGGGGACAGGACAAGGGGGAATGGCCTCAAGCTCCACCAGGGAAGGTTCAGGCTTGACATCAGGAAAAAATATTTCATGGAAAGGGTCATTGGGCACTGGAACAGGCTGCCCAGGGAGGTGGTTGAGTCACTTTCCTTGGAAGTGTTTAAAAGGTGCTCAGGGACATGGTTTAGTGATTGATGGGAATGGTTGGACTCAATGATCCAGTGGGTCCTTGCCAACCTAGTGATTCTATGATTCTGTGATTCTACATACATTCCTCTTGCTTGTTCTTATTTTCTCTCAAACCAATGATAATTAAGACAATGACTATCTAAACTGTCACTAACATTTCAGGAAAGAGATCTGGAAAAATGGGCAAGAGGAGGAGAGAAAGTTAAATCTGGTCTGCTTCTACTGTCTGGTTTGATCCCAGTGGATATGTCCTGATGTTTCACATTCTGCTGGTTCAAAGTCCTCCTTCAAGCAGATATGAACATATGAGATGTCAATTATTCTTGATGTGTAGTACTTGGGACAAAAATACATCCATCACAGTTTAGGTTAGCCTGGAGTGTAATAGACCCTAGTCTGGATCTTAGTTTCTTGTTTCATCATAGTCATTGATTCGCAGATGTTAGGGAAGTTTGAGGAAGTGCTATGCACTCAGAAAGACTCTGCTAGAGCTTAAAAAAAATATCCGGTGCTCTTAACTAATTTATGAAGCCAATCACACCCCACATCCTCAATATGGAGCAGGGAAAATGAACGAAGGTTAAGGACAGCTACGATGTACTGAAGTCTACAGTGCAAGTTTTCAATAACACTTCCAAGACACCTCATGATTATGAAATGAAGAGGGACTATAAATAGATTGAGGAATACTCTTGCATATGTCTAGGTAAATATTTTCCTGGGACAATACTTGTGACAATGGAGAGGTTCTGGGAGTGTATTTAAATACCACATGTAGGATTAAGAGTGTATAAGAATGAAAAAGCAGATATGTGGCCTCATAGAATGGCCTCAAGCTCTGCCAGGGGAGGTTCAGGCTGGACATCAGAAAAAAAAAAATTCATAGAAAGGGTCATTGGGCACTGGAACAGGCTGCCCAGGGAAGTAGTTGAGTCACCATCCCTGGAGGTATTTAAAACATAAATGGATGAGGTGGTCAGGGGCATGGTTTAGTGGTTGATAGGAATGGTTGGACTCAATGATCCTGTGGGTCTTTTCCAACCCAGTGATTCTGTGATTCTGTGATGTCCAGATGTGAGCAGGTAGCAGGCCGGAGGTACAACTGGCCAGAACCACAAATTTGAGAACCTTCACAGGAAGGTACAGGACTGTAATGGATAATTTTTTGCATAGTAAAGATACAAAAGATCATGAATTCAATAAAGTGATCCTGCACTGAAGTAAATTCTGGTGACAGCCCCCAAAACTTGAATTGCCCATTAGGTTAGTTGGAACATAAGTTCTGCTGACAGCAAGATGTGTCTACTTAATTAGAGATTAATTCATTAATTTAGGCAAAATATCATATAAAGAACTGAGTAAAACCTATCAGTTTAGGCATTCGGAGAGCTACCACATCATTTCAATAGAGATAATCCTGGAAGTCTTGCTTACCCCATTGGGTTCAGCTATCATTTTTGCATGATGTTAACACAAGGAATTTAAGTTAGAAGAGGGAAATAATTATTTTTAGAGCTTATAAGTTAGCTTTGCTTCGATAGGTTTTCCTTCGGTAAATACCTTGACCAAATTTCAAAGGCTAACTTCAAACCATGAGTTCTATCAAAGCTGAAAAATATACTTAGTTTTCTCATATGCTAAGTTGTTAATAGTCATATGATACCGCCTGCTCCCCTATAGAAATAAAATTATTACAAACATTGAATTAATATAACCTAAATACTACTAAGGAAATTGTATTTCATTGGAAGTAGCCCTTATACTATGTCTTCCCTTGCTGAATGGAAGACAGATCCAGGGAACAGTCACTGTTAAAAATGGGCAGTTTCATAAAGACTTAAGAGAATTGGAAGAAAGAGTGATGCCCTTGGTCTAAAGAAATATTTGGCTAGAACTGGAGTATGTAGATTCAAGAGAAACAGAGATGGAACTTAATCATTTGCTCAGGAAAATGTTAGCAAAATATAAACAAGATAGTTAAAATTAAAAATAGAAGCTATTGTAGGCTAACTAATGCAATGTATTACTATCCATAAGGAATTCTGTAGCATAAAATGACAAAAATGTCTTGCTCAAGTGATAGGTTGGGAATATTTCATACTACTAGATTAGACTGAAAGAAAAGAAGAAACGATGATTAAAGTAAACTAGTTTTACTAGAAAACTGCAAAATTGTTATCCCTATTATTTAAATGTTCTGGTAAGAGACAAGAAATCAGTTGTGACCAGCAGGACTAGGGAAACAATTGCCCCTGTGTATTTGGCAATGATGAGGCTGTGCCTTGAATACTGTGTTCAGCTTTGGGCCCCTCACTACCAGAAAGACTTTGAGGTGCTAGAGTGTGTCCAAAGAACAACAAAGCTGGTGAAGGCTCTAGAGCACTAGTCTTATAAGGAGCAGTTGAGGGAACTGGCGTTGTTTAACCTGGAGAAAAAGATACTCAAGGGAGAGATGCTATTGCTCTTTACAACTACCAGAAAGGAGGTTGTGCGAGGTGTGTATTCATGAATTTTCTAAAGTAATAAGTGATAGGACAAGAGATTATGGCCTCGAGTGTCATCAGAGGAGGATTAAACTGGACATTAGGAAAAATACTTTCACCAGAGCCATTATCAAGCATTGGAACAGGCTGCTCAAGGAAGTGGTTGAGTCACTATCCCTGGGGATATCTAAAAGATATTTAGCTGTGGCACTGAGGGACGTGGTTTATTGATGGACTTGGCAGAGTTAGCTTAATGGTTGGACATGATGATCTTAAAGGTGTTTTCCAACCTAAACGATTCTATGATTTTATATGGAACTGTCTTGAGTTAGTATTTAAGCCATCAAATCACTTGCCTCATATCATGGCCCAGTGGAGCCAAAGAAGACTAAAAGGCACAAGGAGAAATATTTAGAGGGGAACTTGACCTGCAAAAGAGTTGGGGTAAAACAACTGTATGGAGCCTGATTAAAATATGTTGTGATGCAACTGTGATGATTCGTGCTAATAAAAGACATCTGTCATTATGGCTGTGTGATTGCATAGAATAAACTCCGGGTTTCTCTCTAAGAGACGAAAGATGGATAGTGTAGCTACACAATGGACAACAAACGTGGACTATTTCTAGGGAAGAGCAGTACTGAAATAATTCAGGAGTCTTCATAAAAGACTGTATCTATACTGTATCTATATCAATCTATATCTATCTATCTATAGGTGGATAGATTGGGGGTTGGACTAGATGACTTTTAAAACACAAACTATGCGATGATTCTCTGACTATAGGGCATTTCATGGTTAAATTCATGTGCTGAATAAAATAAATCTACAAGGAGGGCACAAAGAATCAGCAGTTTTCTAAGTAAAAAGTGGTGATGTGGGTCAGATTTTAAGTGTCCTGGACAATGAGGTCAAAGAGTATTTGTAGGAGTATGAAAGTTTTGGACCTTGTTTATGATGCATGGGGATCATTTTAGGCTTTAGATATACTATGTGATCAGGCAGCCACACAAATAGCTTCATTTACTCCTGCTACAATGAGTATTAAATTTTGCTGAGAAAACCCACAGTCAGTAAAAAGACAGAGCTATCAAATTCAAAGTGCTTTCTTTAGAAAATATGCAAATACTCAGGTCTGGCAATATAACGCAGCTAAGAAATACTGGATTTTATTACTTGAGTTCATTCAAGGCTGTAATTCAGTTTCTGACTAACAAAATATACAGACAAAAAAGCCTGGTAAATACTGAAAAATTTGGTTATGACAAAACTTAGATGATGGAACCAATTCCGTCTATTTAGTGAAAATGAAACACTACAGTATTTTCTTCATCCTATGAGGAAAAAAAATGAAGTTATACTAGTGAGAAATACTTTTTGTTCTGTCCTTACTGTCACAGACTTGGAGAAGACAAGGACAAATAAAGAATGCATAGTCTAAGAATTTGTCTCATCTTGCGCTAGAGCTTAGCATCTCAGCTGGTCATCATAGGATCTTTCTGTAGTCCATGGAGAGAAATACAAATTTTTAAGACATGTGTTGTCTCATGTGTTTCAGACATTTACTGTAGGGATTAAATAGATAGCAACCTGAAAGTGTCTCTCTGCCTTCACAGGACAACCCAGACATAGTAGATGATTATATTCTTATATCGTAGGTTTTTTTATATTAGTTCTTCAGTCTCTTATGCTTATGTCTATAGAGCAAGCACTGCTTCAGCTCCTGCATTTTGACTGGAATTTCTACAAAATAAATGTGTAACTCATGAGGGCAGATATAGAAAGAACATTTCTGTAATTATGAGATGTTCCTTCTCATTTTTTCTTCTAAATTTTCTAGTAATTTTCTAAGTTAAGTATCTAATTTTAGATACAGGACCATTTGAACATTATCCTTTGAAGCTGAGAATGAAAATTAGTTTATTAGTATATATACTGTACTCACACTGTACTTTCTATAGAAGTGGTATGGAAATGCTGAAGGACTCCAGTTCAAAATACAAAAAAAGTAGAGAAGGTAAAATGCTCTCAGCAAGTTTCAGCTTTCTTGTGCATCAAGAAAGTCCTTATCAATTTTGTGAAACTCTGTAAACTTGAAACAGAGGCCACCAGCAATTTTAAGTTTGGATGTGCTTGAGCAGAAGTAATTAATTTAAATCAAGAGTATACATACATATGTGTAGAGAGAGAAAGAAACACTCAGGAGATGCAGAAGAATGAAGGCGACCTATTAAAGAAATAAAATATTTTAGTTATTTAAATAATAGAAACAATTTTACTCTGGGGGAAGAGTGTGAAAAAGACAGTAGGAGCACACAAAGAAGCTGAATATAGACTTATTGAGGCATTCCAAACAAAAATCTGACTTTTGATTACCCTTAAGCTTGAACTAGATCTTTGTGCAATGGTATTGGAATAACTATGAATATTGCCAGACAGTGTGAAATATGTCAAACGCGAGAGAAAACAAACATGAACTCTAGCTGAGAAACTGCCAGGTATTGCAGGAATGTAGAGGTGTTTGAGGGCAGGCGGATGGAAGAACACTGAAACCACAAGTAGGAATTATTTAGCCTGTAAGTTCTTTGGGACAAAGACTGGTTCTTATCTATTTGTACGGTGTGCTAACTAGAAGATGCTTATCTTTGTACATAAATGATAGCAGGGTTTCTTTACAGATTTATAGACATACATCTGTATAAATATACATACACTTATATCTCTTTTAAAAAAAAAAGAAAAGAATAGATTGACTGATAAATTGGACAATTTAGATAGGTTTCCTGGTTTTTATACCTCCTCACTCACTCACACACTCACAGTTCCTGAGTTTCTGAAGGGTATAACATACTCCCTTATTCACTTACAGTTTCTGCACAATATAACAAGGCATTTGTGGTAAAATACATATCTCAAAAGGTTTGGAGTATAGGAATAGACTCAAACTATTCAGATTTTGTTGTTCTGTAAAATTGGTTAGAAATCTCATGAGAACAATGTTTTCACTTGAGATTTCTGGTATTTTCTTCTCTGAGTTGGATAATAAATACTGCAAGAACAATTTTTTTCAGAAGTATTTTTGCAGTTCTGCTCTAAGATGGAAATTAGAAGGACGGAGGTGCATGAAAATGAATAATGGTGAAGTTAGAAAGTTGACCAAACATTTTAAAAAGTTTTTAAAGATCAGTTTTAAATTTTGATAAAGATTCAGGGGCTTTCCTTTTTTTTCTGATGTCACTTGCTCATTGAAAGTATTATACTCTCATTTATTATTCGTACTTGGCATGTATTGCAGTAGATCACTAATACTCCATCTATATGTATATGCTATCAGTTTATTAAGGCTATAATTATGTAACTTTTCATGTTTGGCTTGTGATCCTCTCTTCGTGCCTCTAAGAATGGTTCTTTTCAACAGCTTTTTATCTGCTAGGAGCTTTAGGACTGAGTTGCTGTTTGCCAGCACCAAAGGGAGCTTGGATATGGCATGCCTTTAACTCCTGACCGTGGAGGCTGATAGGCCATAAGATATTAAGCTCCCGCCAATTTCTATTTTCTCTTTCAAAGATTGCTAACCTCATCTCCCCAGGGTCTGCAACTCCTGCCAGCCTTTAAACCAGCAGGAGTATTAATTCGTAATTACTAGGGCTCCATCACAATGAGCTGGATCAAATATTGTTGGTGCAAGCCTTTATTTAATTAGTGAGTATGTGCATTTGTAGTGATGAGAAGTACAACTGGGTGGAAGCATAACCTCATTGCTTTAAAGTTTTGGGTTTTTTTCTCTTTTGCATGTGTCTTTCAGTTGCTATATCCATAATATATAGCAGATCATTATCAGTAGCGTTAATAACATTCAATGCAGTGCATATTTTTCAACAAAATTTGTATTGCGAAAGAAACAAGGATAGCACCTTGTAGAATTGAAACAGACAGTCTGCTCCTGAATTCTTACCTCTTTCCTGTGTCTACTCCCTATTATTAATGTATATTATTACTTCAAGTATGTCAGAAAAAGAGACAAACAGTCAGAGGCAGAAATTTCTCCCTAATTCACTCTGCCTAGCCAGCAAAATGTAACACAAAATTATTCAGGGGAAAAATACAATTTTCTGTCATCTCTGCCATACACTGATAACAAAGCTACAGGCTAATATGTTTTGATATTTTTGTCACTCGTTTATCATGTGACCTTTCATGCTATCATTAATACAGCTGAGGGACAGAGCAGATACACTGAAATAAGGGTGTGGAGAAGTCAGATTGCTTCTCTAACAACTAACGGTCAGTCACAGCAATTTATGCTTTTCTTCAGCATAGCACTGACTGAAGAAGAGAAATTGTTATTAAAATTTGATATTACTGTCTAGGCTCTGCCATATAGAATTTGCAACTTTTAGCTATGATGGGAATACTGGGAGGGGGGAGGTTTAATAAATTTCCCTTTGAATTATGATATTAATACAATACAACATGCTTGCTCAGATAGTCAAAGGATATACTTGGGCAAAAATCAAATTCAGGACACTCCAGCACTGGATATTAGTCATAGTCCAGAACTGTTATATCCAGGAAAAGTATTTTAATAAAGTGGGCACAATCACCTTGCATTGGCTCAATTAAAATGTTTGGGTTTGTGGGAGTTTTTTTTTGTTTACAAAATTCTAGTTGCTAAGAGCACTGCACACTACTCAGCAATATTTTCAGGACATCCAAGAATGTGCAATGTGTCTTTTTTTTTGTGTACATCTGTTATGATAAATGATACCTAGTTGAAATTTGCATTTGGCTTTACACCATTCCCGACAATGGTCTAGCTTTTTATGTTGCCTGTAGAGCCTAGTTTGTTAAAATTCCAATATAAAACTAATTTATATTTGACATTAATGAGTTAGGAAATGTTTTATACAGTACATCAGAGCTGAGGGGGAACTTTACAGCATTCTAGTAAAAGCAAATTACTTCTGAGTACAACCATTATGTAAAAAATGAAAAATCTTTCACTAACCTAAGCTACTTGTCCTTTCAAAATCTTGCAATTTTTAATGTTTATATTAAGAAAGGATTGAAAATTTAACAAAACCATTTTTTTCCCCTTTACATTCTATTGGGGGATTGTAATTTAACTACTTGGAATAGGTCTTTTTCCTCAGTGTGCATGTCTGTGCCAGGTCAGAGTAAATAATTATATTCATTGATAAAACATTATTGAAATAATTTAATTTTTTAAAACATTAAATATGCTGCAAAGCAGTCTATTTAAGAATTAAATAATGTTTTTCATGAGCATGAAATCTTTAGGGAGTATTTTTTAAATGTGCACTAGAAAATTACCTTTAGATGTGATAGAAAAGTAAGGATGAGTTTTAAGTAGGAGGTTTATATAAATCAGTCCCAGAGAGAGGCTTGTACACTTGAAATGAATCTTTTTTGCATTACATATGATTGTGAAGTAAATGTTTAAATTTCTCAATTCAAATGTAAGGACCCATTTTTTGGAAATGGTATGTAAATGAATAATCAAAATTGCCAAAATATCAATTGATTTAAATGTGACTTTTTCTATAAGTAAACTCACACGTGTTCTGCAGAGGTGAACTCTAAATATATTCTTGAAAACAGTGGCAATATTAGAACTACTTAGAAATGGGATTTGCTGCTTGCATTAAGTAATTTTGTAATACACAAATCCATAATATTTTTAACATGTATATTCTAATGGGCTGCAGATTATATGCGTGTAAACATTTATATATATATATGCAAATATAAAGTCCATTAATCTACTTGCATTCTCAGTATCTGATTGTATGGATGGATGGTAGTATAGTAAAAAAATAAAAAGCCTATCAAAGTCGTGCAAACTCTAGAATGCTCTATAGCAATAAATTTATAGAAGGTTAAAGATTTTAACCATCTAGTATTCCTGTAACAATGATCTTAACGATGCTTGAATTGCACTAATATCACTTCTAATTTGTTCATAATTAGTAATAGTGATTTCTGAAGTAGAGAAAGAATGCA